>NC_051847.1:56295248-56470852 GCF_002237135.1 Teleopsis dalmanni | reverse complement strand
CCTGTTTATTTCTATTCTATTCTATTCTATTATAACAAATAGCTTTACTAATAGGTTTGTGTTTCCGATTTTTTGAAAAACGATAGAAGATATTGATTATATGAAAGTAGTATATTGAATAATATGTCTGTATATTATATAAATGTAAATGATTTGTCATAATTGTAATATAGTTGGTTTTAACAAAATTGATTTCCGCAGTAATATATTGAATGATTATTATATTTAATTTATTTTTAAATAATTAAATTTTCTAAGTAGAAAAAATGAAAAGTATTTTAGAAAAATATTTTATGGGCTTATTCAACAATATATCTTTAACAAAATTTCATACTTTAATACTTTTAACTATATTGGTTGAAATGGATATTGAGTAGTTTTGGATACTATTAAATAACCATTACCAATTATTTTTATTTAAATGTATTTAAGTTTAATTATGTACTATATATTTACTTACACTGCGTTTGGCAGTAATAACTCTTATATTTTATAGTAATTCTATACAAAAGTGCGCTAATGAGGTTTGATAATTAACATATAAGTGTAAGCATAGTATAAAGTTGCCAAATAGGGAATTTTCAAAATATATATATATATATACCTTATTATAAAGTATTATTATAAAATCTACAGAGTATTTTTGGGTATTAAAAAAGTTCTTCACAATTTTTAATTATAATAAAAATTGGTAAAAAATGATATTTAAAATCATTATTATAAAAATTATAATTTAAATATAATGAAATTATGATTATCTAATTCTAGAATTTTTTTAATGTACCGTTAATTTAGATTTATTTTCCTTAAGCAGGATTTGTGCAACTTTTATTGTAATTTGGTTAAATTATCTTTTGCTCATTTAATTTATCTGCTTGGGTATTGCAGTAGTGAGGGAACAGATCCAGAGTTTCTATCTGACTTTCATAGCATCTAATGAGATCAGAAATATTGAATCAAAGAATATTTTATGATTTATCAATAACTTCAACTTGTCCAGATTTGTCTAGATGCATTGACTTCCAAATGATTTCATAAGTAAAAAGAGTTAAGATTTTATGTTAAACCTTAATTCTAAATAAACCTTAATCTAACCTATCGTAGCCTAGGTTACGTTTTTATGGGATAGTGCAACATAATTTTTAGGCCCGAAAGCTTTTATGAAATCAGTTCAGTGTCTCCATTTGACTTTCAATGAATTATATAAGGTCTGAAAACTCGGTTATGATGTTGTGTTTATCAATATGTAAGAACATAAATTTATATTTGTATAGGTATTTGTAAGATAATTATACTCAATTAGATTATTTTTAAATACAATATGTATATATTGGATATAATGATATTTGTTCTTATAATATAACTTAATTCAACTTTCTTTTAACAGGGAAGATATTAGTTGTGCTTTTACAGTACAAAAATATTTCTTGTTGATCTGTCATTTGTTTTTGTAGAATCGGTTCTAATGTATCTTAACCTTATATTTTCTTACAGTTGTCAAGCAGTTATTTCGTAAATATATTATTTTATTTAAGGAACTACTTTTGATGTATATTTTAGAGCAAAGTTATATGTGGATCTATTTTACTCAAGCATATGGCTGTGTACCTACAGTAATAGACATGTCCGTACATACATTTTGTACTACACAACGATAATGCATTTATGGGTGTAAATGCATGTGATAATATTCATTTTTTCAGATTAACATATTCATACATATATATATATATATATATATAAAATATAATATATAAGTATATATATGTGTTATTTTTTTTCGAAATAGAAAATAATTTTTATATTTATTTTTAGGGCTTTATCACTTAAATTTAAAACTACACATGCCCCACCCGGTGATGTCTTAGTCCACAAAGGCGATGTCTTAACATCTTTATTTTTTATAGCTAGAGGTTCAATTGAAATTCAAAGAGATAATACAGTGGTAACAATATTGGGTAAGTTTCAAATTTACTACATTCATAACATTATTATCAACCTTATAGATATAGCGAGCAGAATTCGTATAAAATTTGTAATAACGTTTATCCAAAGTTAATTTAAAGAATGTTGTTTTATGATATATGATCACCAATATTCGAAATTGAATTGGCAAATAAAGAAGAAGTACATTATTATATTAAATGAATATGTGTAAACTTCAATTTTATTTATTGGATGAAATATCTGTTAAGTTTATTTTAAAATAATTAAAATTAACATATATGTAATTTTTTATTAATAATTATAGGGAAGGAGGATATTTTTGGAGAAAATCCTTGCATGTATCCGAATATTGGAAAATCGAATAGCAATGTACGTGCGCTTACTTATTGTGATTTACATAAAATACATCGAGATGACTTATTAGATGTATTGGAATTGTATCCAGAATTTTTTAATGCTTTTGTAGCGAACTTAGATATAACATATAATATGAGAGATGTAAGTTTCACACAAATTTTTTTTTTAAATTTTATAAAAAGTGCGTCAAATATTTTCAAGACCTATTGTATAATCTATAACAGCATGTTTGACAGCATGTTCATTTTGTAAAAATTTTTGTACTGGCTTAAATCTATTTATATATATATAATTATTTTCTCATATCTTAAAATTACAATTCAGAGTGCGGACAATATTCTTACTAAGGACGTGTGCGAGTTAGGCTAAGTTGATGCTAAACCAAATGGGAGATTTTTTCGGATTTTTTACACTGCACACATTTGGCCATTTATCAACACGTATCGACACATCACTACATTATCGGCACAACTTAGAATTTCCCACATTTAGAACGCAACTTAGCTTAACTCGCACACGACCTAAAGATTATTTTACGTTATGTATTCACACTTTTATTTTACTCAGTATTTATTAGCAAATACTGCTTTACCACATATGTCTAGCATTTAGAACTACGGTTTGAAGACATTAAGATTTTTGTTCTTTCACTTCACTGAAAATCAAATTGAGTTTTAACTATATCCCGTTTAGTTACATGTCAAGAACTTTACTTTTAATAACATATACTTTTTCATTAATAGATTAGAAGTTGGATATATTATTTACCAACTAAGTCCTATAGATAGTTACCTACATTTTCGTATATAATATAAACTACAGGAATTTTTCAGTTATATTAAATTTTTCTTTAATATATGTAAAATATTTTTTTTTCAACTGTTTTTTATAGGGTGTTCAATAATAAGGTGTTTGATCTTATTGTATATTTAATATAAAAGCTATAATAAAAATTACAATAGTAGCATTCTATTAAGTTTTTGGAGACACTTTAGAAAAATAAAGATTATCTATTTATACTGTTAATTTTTATAGGAACAACAAATTGCCGTTGATGTCAAACATAGATATATACGAGCAAGATGCGGAGATTCTGATAGAAGCACCAGTGATATTAATTCCGTGAGAATGTAAGACCTTTTTTGAAATGATATTAATATTTTAAAGAACATAAATTAATTAAATTGATCCGATATATTTTTAGTTATGGTCCGCGAAATAAAATGCAAAAAAATGGTAATATTCGTAAAAAAATTATGCACGAACCATCTTTAGCTGGTAATAATCAACTAGGCAATATCGAGAAATGCTGTGGATGCAAAAACAAAAGTATGTATTAAGTTCAAGGATCAATTTTTATATTCTAATATATTGTAAGTAACTGCAAAATAAACATATATTTATTTGACTACAGAGACTTATAGTCCGATTTCTAAAAAACTGTTTTTTAACTTCGTGTTTAAATTCGATAATAACTTTTTACTTCATTAGTAATATATATTACGTATATATATTAAACGTTTAATGATCGACACTAGTGGATATTAAAATTTTATGAAAATGAAGAAGTTATAATCTCTCTATTAATCAAAAAAATTTTTCTTCTCCGGTAAAAATTTATTATTTCATTTTATTTTAATTGCATACTTGTAGGAGCAAAACAAATTCAATTTTAAAGATAACTTTATAATAATTTATTATTGGAAAATAAATAACTTAAATATAGTATAGATTTATTATGAACAGAATTTATAATATTTGTATAAAATATTTTTTTAATTCTAATTCGAAAAATATGCAACTATTATAAGAGAACTTACAAAAACTAGAAACAATGAGTTATTGCATTGTTCAGCACAGAAAATCAAAATGAAGATTTTTTTCTATTACAGGAGACGGACAACAATGAACTATTTCATACTCTCTTCTCTTTTTCACAAAATGTTTTTATCTCTCATTTCCTTTCTAAAAGACTCTTTTTAAATGGTTTTTTATGGTATGTAGGGAAATTTCTTTTATTACTAGTCTTGTTAATTATTTAAAATTATTATAATAAACAATTAGGAGTATTTAAATTTTTCCTATTACTATTTTTATTAATCACACATATTCGACTTATTAAATTTGCTAACTTTTGCTTCTTATTTGGTTAGAGTTCAGGGTCAAAAAAATTTCAAAAAATAATAACACCTATTTGACTCTGATATGCACATGCTGTTAATACTTAGCTTAGATTTACAACAAGAGCATAACCAGGAACGCCAATGGCACAAATGTGTGACCAACTGGCCCATCCCTAGCTACGCCCATGATGTATACACTATATTGAAATTATTTTTATATATTATTTACTCCTTCATTAGTTTTATAAACAACAATTTCTTATAGTAAAAATTTCAAATTGTATTAATTTTATGATATTTATTATATATATACTATATAAATTTTTCTTTTTCTTCATTTTGTAGCTGCCTTTCGATCACCTTCTATTAAAATTACATGTTAACACGAACGAATTTTTTGTATTGGAATTTGTAAATTAAAAATAAAAAATATTTATATAAAAATGTATAAATATATAATTGTTTTTTATTTAAATTGTTAATCGTTTCAGCAAGAAACGCAGTTGTATAAAGTAATGGAAGGATCACTCCATCGATCACTTATATCGAAAAAATTAACGAATTAATCAGTTGAAATTAATTCAAATGATATTAATAAATAATTTATTGTGTCTTTAATAATTTATTAAATAATTTATATTAAATTAAGTTTAAAAAATCGCAAATGAATGTCTTAAAAACTCTTCCAGTAGATATATTTAATTAAAATTGTATTAATCACAAAAATATTTTTTTATATGAATCTTGAACTTAGATAAGAAAATCTATTGCGATGTTAAAGGATTAGTTTGCTTATCTGAAAGTAAGTAATAGAATATATTAGTTAATTTTACTTTAACTTTCAATTTTCAAATATTTATTCTAGTTGATATATCAGCTATAGTAAAGGACATTGCTGAAACAAGATATGTTTGTTATCCTTCATGTATAGAACAACAAGTAACTTATATTGGGTAAGATATATGATAATATATATAACTTTATAATTTATATTAATTCTTATAAAAAAATTAATTAATTATTTGTAATGTTCATTATTTCTATAATATATGCATAAAAAACGTGTTTCATTACTAAATTGTTGCTTTAAGAAGCAAACAAAATCGTATTAGAAAAGGGATAGTCCATTTTTAATACTTGTCAGGTATCCTGTGTTAGATTATATGTAATATAACAATATTTAATCATAACAGAAATATTTTAAAAAAATATTCTATAATTTTATGTTTGTTTAATATTCTGTTTTCTAGATTATTTATTAATCTATTTTTTAAGATTAATTTCATTTTGAAAATATTGTCTTTATTTTTTAAAAACTTTAATCTTAACATTATTATATATTCTTCTATATTTTGTATATCAGTGCTTAGAGTGAAATACTTACTCTTATTTTTTGACAATATTATAAGTTGGTAATATATTAAAATGTTATTGCCGACAAATGATTGGCTTTAAAGATTTTTTCCCAGTATATATTGAAGTATGTATTTTTCAAGTGTACTGTAAAACCTTTAAATTATTTACTTGTCGAATTTATTAAAATTATTAATGTAATATATATTAAATATTAGTGTATATATATATATTTATAACAACACGCTGTTTTAAGAGCAAAGAATTGAAATAAGATAGTAATATACAATTTTCAAGCAATAAAAAAATTTTTTTTTAAACATAGTTTTCAAGAGAAAGAATGGGTGGATACAGATTCATATATAGTGGAAATCGAAGTGACCAATACTCCTACAGAACGATATAATCGAATAGTCACACAAACGCCACTTGATATAATGGGTAAGATATAATTAATATCAATATTTTATACATCAGCAAAAGTTATGAACATACATTTAATTATTATGCATTTGTAATAAATGATAAAGATATGATAAAGACAATATTTATATTCACCTGTAAAATGTTAAAGAGTTTTTTATCTTAACCAGCTTAAGCGACCAAAAAAGTTTCCGTCCCTACTTCGGTCTCCAAATAATTAATTCACCACTGCTTAAGATACGGTGCAGCAGTGGTGAATACCCTTCGTTGAAGTTAAGTTCGCTGGTAGGTATTTAGATGCTATATTACATTAGCTACTAACAGAAAATTTAGAATTTCGTTAAAATTTGATAAAGGTTACTAAAAATCATTTGTAAACATAGTGATTGAACTTCATACAGCTCTCTGTATTTTGTTCAGTAAGGTATCAAAACTAAACAGCGGTGTCTATGATCATAGAATGTAGTTGTTTAAATGAGAAACTCTTTTAATAATTAAAATCTGTGCAATACAATGCCTCAAAAGTTATTAAAAATGCCATTACTATTATGTACTTGATAGTTATTTAGTTTTTAAAGCTTGGACTTCTAAATTCACCAAAAATCTCATATGTGAGTTTGCTAGTAGGAACAAGTTGAAAAGCAGATTCTGTGAAATGCAGAGTAAAACATTCATCCATTTTATAAGCTCGTGCACTGCAATTGTCCAGAAACGGTTAGAGTACATCCATCCGACATTGATTGAACTTTAGGAGATCTGATCGGGAATCAAATCATAACAGTAGCTTCTATAGGTCTTGGTGTTTCATGAACTCTTTTAATAATAACTATTTCTATGAGTAATTCTAATAACTGTACTCTTCATTTTATTTTACAGTGTCGATTGGAGGACTTTTTGGATTATTTTTTGGCGTCTCTTTACTCAATATTGTTAACATGGTTTTCATATGCAAATATTATAATTAAAACAAATTAGACATTGGAAAGTTCAATTTATCGTATTTATAACAAATTTATATAAGACAATAACTTATTTTTATTATATTTATAATTAAAAAACTCTTTGAATAAAATTAATTAACAATCATAACCAATAAATCAAAATAAGTGCATCATTAATTAAACCACCACAAAAACATTATATATTATATATATACCATATGCATATATGGTATATATGTACATATGTTTCATTATATCTGCCTATGAAGCTTGCCGTTTAAGCAATTTAATTTGAACATTGGATTGTGCTCTGATTAGAATGCCAGCTAAAAATCGAAAACTTGCAGGATCTGTTACTGCCTTTAACTCGAAATGCTTTAAGACATATACAAGCAATGTTTTTACTTCCAACATGGCAAATTTTTGCCCAATACAATTTCTTTGTCCAGCACTGAAAGGTATGAAAGCGAATGAATGTCGGTTTTCAGAATTTTCTGGTAAAAATCTCTCGGGCTGAAATTCATCTGGATCATTCCAGTACTTGGGATTGCGATGTACATCAAATATATGTAGTTCGATTTGTGTTCCTGCTGGCAATATTAGATTATTTGATAAATTCGTATCTTCTAGACATTCACGTAATATAATGGGCACTGAAGGATATAGTCGTTGTGTTTCTTTAATAAAACATTCTAAATATTTCAAATTACTTAATTGAGCTATATCTAAATTGGCAAGATCATCTGTAGAAAAATATATCATGAAACGCATTTATTGTAGATATTAAATAATGTCATACATACCACTCATAAATTCTTCTATTTCTTTATAACAACGTTGTTGCATATCCGGATATAAGGCAAGATTCATTAAGCAAAATATTAAATTCATCGATGTGGTATCAAAGCCTTCAAAGACAAAAGTATCTACTTCTTCACATATACCAGCATGATCTATTAAACCATCTTTTTCAGCACGTAGCATTGTATCTAACATAGCGTAACGCTTTTTCTTAAAGATGAAACTGAAAGATTTTAAAAAATATATGGTAATACGTAATAGTAATATATATATCTATATGTTATATATACGTATATATAATATATGTACATTTGTATATGTATATAATACATGTACATGTATATATGTTTGTTTAATTTACAGAAAGGATGAGATAATATTTTTAATGATAACAAATCTTATAATTTCAAAGCTTTATATAATTGAGATGATATATGTACATCTGAAGTGTGAACTGTTAAGTGAAATATTAAAGTACATGTTTGGTAGCCACAATATTGTTTTGCTCTTACATGCAATGCTCTCCAGAATCCAGGAACCCCGAAAAATAATATAATAATTTGTAATTATTTTTTCCATCGCCTGACTTCAAATCTTTGTAAAAATGTAGAAAAACAACACAATGAGAATGAATTTTATATATTTAAAAAAATTGAAATCCCATTACAAATTATGTGTTATCGTCTGTGGAACGAATATGGTTACCTCAGCTGAGTAAGTAAAGACCATTGTGAGACCCAGTTAAGATGGTTTGAGCAAAACAAGGTGAACTTTTAGAACACAATAATATCTGTTAATCAATGTGTGCAATTGCTATAGATTAACAGCTATGTTCCAGAAAACAAATAGCTATTAAAATAATATATTGAAAAATATAGCAGAGCTAAGAAGAATACACAGTTGGTATTTTAAGCTAGGAAGAACATGATTACTTTTAAAAAAGGTCGCTTATTAATTGAATTAATATGTCAAGAGAAATTAAATGTATTTGTTTAAATTTGTATTGGTATATGGTATATAAGTGGCTTGGTCAGCATATGAATGAAGTGGTTCTAATAATGAAATCAGTTTTTATTAATTATTAAATTGAAATATTCATATTTTCTTACTCTGTATCAATAGGGTCAGTTGGGTTTTCTATATTTGCTTTAAGTTCTTCTTCAAAGAGTGCACGCCTCTTTTCGATGATTCCACAAGAGAAATCATGTAATTTCTTTAAATATTGTTCATCCCGTCGACCATCACCCAAATATTTATAAGCAATATCTGACATAAGTAAAGGATTTATTGTACGTTTTACAAAACTCTCTTCAACTTTTGATATATTCTCTCGATACTCATCACCATCCAAATGTTCATCCAGACGTACACCCAATGCCGTTTCTATAAACATTTTTTTATTATAATTAAAATAATTGAATAAATAATTAAGACATTACCACATATATTGTTTAAAGTGAAACGTGGTATAGTTTCAGATAGAGACACTATATTATCAGAGGATACATCGCACAAATGGTGAAGGTTTTGTACAAATTTACTACTTTCTTGCCTAAAATCGAATAAAATATTATTAGGAATAGATATATAGAATTTATTTATGCTAATAAAACAGTAAAATAATAAAAATAGTTATTTACTTAAATATATCCATAAATTGACCCAAAATATTGAAATGAAAAGCTGGTGTCAAAAGCCTGCGACGTGTGTGCCATTTTTTACCTAAAAAAATACAAATTATTTGTTTATATTTTAAAATAGAACTATAGTATTATTGTTTACACACATGTGAAAACTTAATTAAGATAGATAAGTAGAAATGTTGTTTATCATGTTCCTAATAATAATGAACACAAATGACTAATATATTAATGTCGGCATAATGTTTTAGATATGAGTATATTTTTATACTTACCGGTGCTTGTTAATAGGCCGGTTTTTAAAAATGGATGCAAAAATTTATAGAAGTTTGCTTTCGTAATGAGACGAGTATCGGTCAATATCAACTCAGCATCTACAGCATCTATGACGTTATATAGTGGACAGCCGAAGACATATTGTACATAGCTACGCTTAAAACGCTGTGCTTGTTGGCGGGTAAAGTAAAAAAGATCCTCTTACAAGATAAATACAAATCATGTATATTCTTTATGCTGTCACCAAATTTATATATTTATATATACCTAAGTTTAGTTTAAACCACACAAAAGTGCTACCAAATATAGAACTTCCGAGATCTACAGCAACACTATCTTCCAGTGGTGATCCATCGATTGTTTTCACACGTTTACAAATTATTGGAATAACATAATCTTTATTTAGTCGTCGTAATAAAATTGTCACAAATGTTAAAACAATTATTATTATTCCCAATTCCAACATTGTATATATTGATATATATATATCAATTTATCTTAATTACAAAAATATCGATACATATACTTTCATATATAAATAGAAACGTTCATGTGTTCTGTTCGCTGAGGAAAATGTTTCGCTTGAATTAATAACCGATTGCTCCAAATGAGAATACTGTTTCGACTAAATTTAAAAGTAATTTTATTTCAGTATTTCACTAAAGTTTATTGCAGCTTGTGTATATGTTTCTATTTTTTAATTGATAAGTAAATATATATATATAGATGTATATATATCCATAGTGTATAAACGTATAAAGAGACACCATATATTTTATAGTTCGCTGGTCATGCTTGTTTGTATTATTATCAGAAATACAAATTCTTTGCAAAATTTTGAGATGCTGTATCACAAACCTACAAAATTAGACATTATTATAGTTTAATATTGAATTTTCAATATTCAATTGAATTAAAAATAAACTTTAACTATAATGTGCAGTGTTTTGCTAAACGTTCTTCTACCGAATATAATCTTTTATATTATTTTATTCTGTGAGGCCAAAATATAACTACAGGTCACACTGCAAATTCCTTAAAATAATATTGTAATAATAATAATATCGTCATTTTAGTGTAGTTAGATAGCACTTTTTTATTTAACATTTTAGATAAGTTGAAAAATATCTTAATTTGATGCAACTAACATTATTAAAAAATGTTAACTTTATATTAAAAGTTCTATTGATCAGAAAGTTAATTTTTGAATTACCACATTAACAGCTTACCATATGAATATCTACTACACAAGCTACAAAGCTTTTATATACAGCATGGAAGATCATGTAAAGTGAAAATAACATTTCTTTTGAATTTTCATTGCTTAGAACTTCATATCATTTTTGAGTAAGAATTAGGTTAGGTTATACCGGCGATCACTTGGGTAAGTGTTAGTTTTAATAGAAATTGAATTTAATAGTTATTACATTTTTTGGCAAAGAGATTAGTGAGATTATGTGAGATTAGTAGATGTAAAACCATAACTGTTTCGAATGTTACATATTTTATATAGGAACCTAGAGATCTAGTTAGACTTGCAGGACTGGAAGCTCATCACTTTATCGTACAAATAACAGTTCTTTTTCATTCATTCTTTTTCATTTTTTTAATTTATAAAAAATTGAATATCAAGTGTTTAAATACCTTGTTTTGGGTTGTTTTATTATTTGATAAGCTAATATATACAATTATTGAGAGTAAGAAAGAAAGTATTAATTTTAATTTTTAGAATAGAAAACTCACTTGTTCTTTTTAAATATAATCGTATAAGTTATAAATATGATCTAAATAAAAGTATTTAGGTCATGTGCGAGTTAGGCTAAGTTGATGCTAAACCAAATGGGAGATTTTTTGGGATTTTTTGCACTGCACACATTTTGCCATTTATCAACACGTATCGACACATCAATACATTATCGACACAACTTAGAATTTCCCTCATTTAGAACGCAACTTAGCCTAACTCGCACACGACCTTAGTAAGGTCTTTTTTAAGTGTTTTTCTATACTGCAAGAGTTTTGACAAAAGCTTTCCATAAATGAAAGTGCTTGAAATAACTATAGCCTTTTGCAGATTAAATGAATTCTTTAGATATATCTGACTGTAGATAAGCTTATTTTTAAATCTAGATGGAATAGTTTTAAAAATTTAAAAACACGTTTTCAGTATTTTTATATCTGTTTATGAATTCACCGCCAATTCACTACTCTACATTCATACTCATATAGTCATATATGACTAGTCATATATTATAGAGATAACAAAAAAATTAGTTAGCAGAAATTATTATCAGAAATATAAAACACTTCTTAGGTCGTGTGCGAGTTAGGCTAAGTTGCGTTCTAAATGAGGGAAATTCTAAGTTGTGTCGATAATGTATTGATGTGTCGATACGTGTTGATAAATGGCAAAATGTGTGCAGTGCAAAAAATCCCAAAAAATCTCCCATTTGGTTTAGCATCAACTTAGCCTAACTCGCACACGTCCTTAATATTACTATATCGTTAATAATTAGATAATATATAGAATCCAACTATATAGAATTTTATATATTTTGTCAATAGTAAAATCAACGAAGTGAAGTACATTTTATAAAGTATATATATTCTTTTGCATAAAAGCTAATTTTCCGTATCAAATGACGAATCAATTTCAGCTATGGATAGATATTTTATCCGAAGATAAAAATAATTCCATCAAAGACATTACTGCAAATAGTCATACAAATTCTAAGAATTGCTTGTTTCTAAGATTGCACATAAAATATTGCGGTATAACGAAGTGTAAGCGATATAGATGAATTTTTCAAGATATATAAAATTATTTTGATTCCATAAATTAAATTACGGTTAATAATATTCGTAAATAAATTGGCAAAACGCATATAAATATATAATTAATATAAATAATATTAATTAAAATCTAGTATTTCAAACAGTAAGCAGCATATATTCTAGTCGGTCTGTTCAAATGTTTAACTATCTACATAAACTTGAGTTGAATTAGTTTGAATTCTAAATTGGCAAGATATTTGTACTAGGATTCAGAAAAACTGGATTTTCCACATCAACACATTCACTCTATTCTATTAATAACTTATCCCTTTCTTTCTGGAGTTGCAATATTAATTTTGTTTCTTACCTGACCATACGATGTTTGTGTTTTGAAACATTTTAATGATTCTGATTCTTAATTATCTTCTTTTTATGCAGTATGTCTAATACGAATTATATTGTTGATTTACAATTCCATTTATTTTATTATAAATTTGCAAGTACATAGGATTCAGTATTGAGTTTAACCTATTAGTCATAATAAAAATGCATATAAAGTTTGATAATATATAATAAAATACTAAAGATAAATTTAATTGTTGCCAAAATAGTGATAGTACTAGTTAAGTACGCTTTCCGACAACAAAAAATCTGCAAGCTCAATTATTAATTGAATTGAATTGCTAGTGTAGTTCTAATTATATGATAATATTTTTTAATTATGCGTTTTATTTTCCATATTACACATATAAAGGTGTACATATGTATATATATATCTGGTTCTAACAACTGCTTTGGAAGGTTTTATATATACATTTTGTTAATTGTTAAAAAGGTGAACGTGATCAGTCATACAGAACTATCAAAATATTGAAAAAATGATAACTAATGTAAATATTAGTTGCTGTAGAAAGTTTTTGTTTTTTTAAGCAAAATTTATTGCTCCAGCGTAGATACATACATACATATATCAAAAAACTGTCTTAGCTACAAGTAATAAGTATTATTATGTACGTAATTGTATAGTGCATAAAATAATTAGAATTATTTATTTATAATAAAAATAAAAAATTTCAAATTTGCTTTAAACAAAATATTTTGCGTTGTTTTCTTCAACATTTTCGGATTAACAGTTAATTTATTTTTAAACTAAACTAAAATAAAAAGAAATACAAAATTATACTTTCTCCGTCTGTATCCAGGTTAACGTTCAATTATATTCCACCCATCCAATTCTCTTTCCCCCTCCATCACATTCAATCAATACCCACTCTATCTGCTTACAGGTCCTAGCGGGTTACAATAACAACAACAAAATTTTATATCAAAGGAATAGTTTGTCATATATATTGTTTTTTTATATTTAAAGTAGTTTCGATAGTTGTTTACAAACATCCTTAAAAATATGATTACATTTTAAAATGGTATAAATTTGTCCGATTATTTTGAAACACTTTACTACTGTGTGCTTACTATAAATGTGTATAAATGAATTGAAATAATACATGAGTTTTTGCCTTTTTATCAAAAATTGCAATATAAAATAATTAAGTTTATAGAAACTATTAACACAATTTGTATATTTATTATAAATATTTATCATGCAGTTTAAAGTCTTTAAATTTCGAGTTCATCATTTTAACAAAAAGGATTCTTAATAGTTCCATCTTTACCATCAAAAGTAATGGAATCATAATAAAAACGTCTGTTAACACGACATTGAATACCGCACTTTGTAGATCTGCAGTTTTCACACGGAAACCAACATCCTGGACAGTTAGCAGTCATACAATCGCATAAACTTAAACCATTGTGACGAATAACACCATGTTCATCATAAATCGTTTTGGATTTTGAAGGTACATCATTTTTACGTTTCAGTTTTCGTTTATCCCGATTTTTGTCATCAATGTCGTCCAAATATTTGTATTCATCATGTTTCTCTCGTAGTTTCCGTTCAGCATGGAGTTTTCGTGGGCGTTCTCTTAAGGACATTCGCAATGGTCCAATACCCTCGCCCAAGTCGTCGTCTTTATCCATTACTGTTGCTAGTTTATTACTTTTTAAATTTGTTAATAGTTAAAACCAATTGATACGATTTTTCGTGAATTTCCAGAATTGACATTTAACTACGTTGCCAGATTACTTCACATATTTTCAAATGGGCTTGCCACAGCATATCACGCACGACTTACGTAACGTAGCTGATAGTATATTTAATAAAAATAATTAATAAAAATAATTATTTAATAAGATTATTGAACGGATTATTTGGTTCTTTTAAAGTACAAATAATTTTTGAATTCTTATATATTTATGTTTTCTTCATTGTAATATATCGAAATTATATTTTCGATCTTTACTGTTCCGTTTAGTCATTAACAATACTAATGTGAAATAGAAAATGCCAAAAAAAATTTGATGCTTGTTTTGGTTTCACCTCCTTTTTAACAGTAGCCGTAATTTTTTCATTAAGAGTAGAAAAAAAATAGTCGCAACTTATGAAAGAAAATATGTGAAGCAACAACAATGCTCTCAAAATCTTCAGTTTGGTTTTAATCGCAAAAATTGTCACGTCTTTTGTTTTAGTACAGCTAAATTCAATAATCAGTCTATTCTGAATATTCACTGGAAAAATGTTGCAAAATTCCAGCCATCCGTTAAAAGCATATGAACATTTCATTTATAATTAAATTCAAATACTAAAAAAATAAATTAATTTAAATATATAAAATAAAAATGCTAACCATTGCCCTTCAATACTCATTTTCTTTTCTTTTATTTAATATAAATAATTTTTAGTGTTTTAAATGTTTATATTTTATATTGAATTTAAATTTAAAGAATTTAAATTATTTTAAAAGTGATGCCAATTTGTTTCAACCAGATTTAATGTTTTTTTTACAACTCTGAAAGAAAAAATTACGGCTAGTAATAAAGAATGTATTAAACTGTGCGAAAAGTGTTATAAAAATTTATTTGATTGTCGTGTTTAGCTATATTTGGCGTTTGCGAATTTAACAGAATACGAAGTTTGACGATTTAGCGTTTTATCCGGAGCAATCAGCTGTTTTTGAAAACAGAAAATTAGCGTAAAGAATTTCTTAAGCGTAAAGAATTAACAGAATCGCAAAAGTGGCTAAAATGCATTTAAAGAATTTTAGCGATAGCAATTAGTGCAATCGGTCTGCTGGTTTAATAATTCGAATTTAACAATTCAATATATTCACATGCATTGCGGTATATCACATTTAACACTTTAACAATTTAGCAATTTAGTTAAAGTTAAGTATGATAAATAATAATCATAAAGTAGCCTATTATTACTGTACACAATCGAACTAATAAAATATTAATTGACTTAATGCATTCAATATGGATTGCATATAGAATATTTCTTACATAGGTTTTAAAAAATTTAATTAACGTGACTGATAATTAACTTATTGTTTTGCTTGAAGTACCCTGTTCCATATGATACTTTTTTCAGTCACAAATTTTTTAATCGGCACACATTTTTCAACCGATTTGAGTTGAAAATAATTTTATATTTTTACTTGTCAGGTAAGAAGAAATGAAAATATAAAGTCATAGTTTTTAGTTTCTAGTCCGAGAAAAAAAAATTTGTTATGGTTTTCTGTTTTAATGCTTTGAGTAATTGAAATTTGTTTTTGAAATTGGCGTTTGTGCTGATGTAACGTGCTAATGTGAAATGTGAAATATATGTATAATTTAAGCCGTATTTGCTAAATAAATCTCTGACTGAAAAACTGTTTTTGGATTTGTGTTTCGTTTTCAATAGAAACCAAATTTGCACGGTGTTAAAGAAATATATCAAAAATGCTAAGCCGGCTTTCATTGATACGATCCGGTGTATTCTCAAATGCAGCTATTAAGCATAAGAACCGCATGAGCTCAGCAGTACAAAATGCCAAAACTCTAGATGCGCAGCCTCAGACACAGATAACAGATAGTCCTACAATTGTACAACTGCAAGATCGCAAATTTGAAGAAGGAAAACAATATCATGGATTTCAGTGTGTACGTTGTGAGAAAGTGCCGGAATTTGGTATTATGTCATATTCTTTTCAACACTTGGGCACAGGCACTGAGTTGTGGTATGTGGATCGTAAGGATCAAAACAATGCGTTTTCGATTAATTTTCGTACAACACCATTCGATTCTACTGGTTTACCACATATATTGGAACATAGTACTCTTTGCGGCTCTGAAAAGTATCCGGTACGCGATCCATTCTTTAAAATGCTCGATCGGTCTTTAGCAACCTTTATGAATGCAATGACTGGCCCAGACTACACAATGTATCCATTTTCAACAATGAACGAAGTTGATTTCAGAAATCTACAGAAAATTTATTTGGATGCAGTTTTCAAGTAAGTGTAATATGTAGTTTTTTGGTTTGTATATTTTAATTCTTTCTTATTTCAGACCAAAGCTTAGCTATCTCGATTTTCTGCAGGAAGGTTGGCGCTTAGAACACTCGAATATTCATGATAAAAATTCGGATTATGTTATAAAAGGTGTCGTTTATAATGAAATGAAAGGAGCCTTTTCCGAAAATTCGTCCGTATTTGGACAAAGTTTGCTAAATAATTTATTACCAAACCATACCTATAGCTACGTGTCTGGTGGTAATCCTTTGGAAATTCCAAAACTTACACACAAAAATCTAGTAGATTTCCATCAAAAATACTATCATCCAAGTAATGCACGTATTTATACTTATGGGTCTTTTGACTTAGGAAAAACTTTGTCCTATGTGAACGAACATTATTTGAGCAAATATACATACGTGGATAACACATATAGCCGCATACCGAATCAACCACGCTGGGATAAAGAACGAAATGTACATATATCGAGCCGCTTGGATAGTATGGGCGCACCATTCGAAAAACAGAACCAAATTGCAATTGCGTTGTTAATGTCTGATGTAATTGATATACAGGAAACGTTCGTTTTATATGTGTTGTCAGAATTATTGGTGCGCGGACCTAACTCGCCTTTCTACAAAAGTTTCATTGAACCAAACTTTTCAGGCGGGTATAATCAGACTACAGGCTTCGATCCGCAAACAAAGGATACCTTCTTCTGTGTCGGTTTGCAGGATGTACGTGTTGAGGATTTTGGCAAGGTGAAAAATATATTTGCAGAAACAGTGGAACAAGTTATGGTGCAAGGTTTTGATAGTAAGCACATAGAAAGTGTGTTGCACAATATAGAGCTATCCTTAAAACATCAGAGTCCACAATTCGGTCTTGGTTTGTTATTTAATACTACACCACTATGGAATCATGAAGGAGATGTTGTACAAAACTTGAGAGTATCTAACATGATAGCTAATTTCCGTAACAATCTTAAATGTGATCCCAAGTTTTTACAAAGAAAGATTGAGCAATATTTTATCAAAAATACGCATAAACTCACTTTGACTATGTCTCCAGATGAAACTTATGAAGAAAATTTTAAAATTGCAGAGTCCGAATTACTTAAACAGAAAGTCTTAGGTTTAGATAAGGAGAAAAAGGATAGAATTTATGAAAATGGAATGAAATTGGCAGAGGTACAGAATTCAATTACTAATGTAGATATTCTACCTTGTTTAAATCTGGATGATGTTAAGAATGCTGCTAAGCAGGAACCATTGCATGTGCTTAAGCTGAGAGAAGTTCCAACGCAAGTATGTAATGTGCAAACTAATGAAATATCCTATTTGAAATGCTTCTTTGACGGCTCCGAATTGACGAAAGATGAAATAAAACTCATACCACTTTTCTGTAATGTCATAAATGACATGGGAACCAAGAATTATGACTTCAGGGAATTTGATAAAATTGTCTTGTCGCAAACTGGTGGTATTGATTTTAGGTTGCATTTTGCTGAGAATATTTTTGATAGTAAATCATACAACCTTGGCATTCTAATGACCACACATGCCCTGGACAAAAATTCTGAAAACATGTTCTCACTTTGCAAGGAGTTACTAACAAATTTCAGATTAACAGATACCGAACGGCTTAAAATGTTAATTGACAACTATGTATCGAATATAACGGTTGGTATTACTAGCTCAGGACATCTGTACGCTATGCAAAGCTGTGCTGGTTTAGTCACAGATGCTGCAAAACTTAAATCTGAATTATCTGGCGTTGAGCATATAGAACACATGAAAAACTACGTTAAAGCACACACAACTGAAGAAATTATGGAGAATTTAAGAATGTTAGGTGAAAAGTTATTTAACAAAAATGCTATGCGAGTTGCTATTAATACATCCAAGGAATACTATCCTAAGCTTGTAAATCATTATGAGCAATTCCTAAATGATTTACCAAGTGTTGAATACAAAAAGATGGAAAATAAAGTAAATTTACTGAAGCCAAGTTGTCAGCATTTCGTTATGAACATACCAGTTAATTATTGCGCAAAGTCGTTTTTCTGTGTCCCCTACTCACATCCCGATCATCCAGCATTACGAGTTTTAGCTAAACTAATTTCTGCAAAGTATTTATTGCAAGTCGTTCGAGTGCAAAATGGTGCTTATGGTGTAGGCGCCAAAGTTGGTTCAGATGGTATTTTTAATTTCTTTAGCTACCGTGATCCAAATTCCACTAAGACTCTTGAAGCATTCGATAATACGTATAAATGGTTGCAGGAGCATAATGAGCAAGTAACCGAACAGGCATTATTTGAAGCGAAATTAGGAGTATTACAGCAATTAGATGCGCCAGTGGCACCTGGAAATGTGGGCATCGACTTTTTCTTGTATGGTGTATCCCAAGAAATGTTCCTTAAGTATCGTAACCGAATGTTGTCAGTAACACTCAAGGAATTGAAAGATGTCGCTGAAAGATATTTCAAGGCTGAGCCAGCATACTATGGTAAATGCTTATTGGGACCGGAAAATAAGGCATTGGAAACTGAAACAAATTTGAAATGGAAAACTATAGTATAATTTTTTTTCGCTAAAAATTGTTATATAATAAATATATTTTTAAGAAATTATGTAAAAAAATAGCTGTACTGATAAATATTAGAACGAAAATATGTTATTGAACTGTTAAAATGTGTGTAGATAGTAAAGATTAAAAAATGATGACATGAGCTGTTTAAGTTTTAATTATTTAATATAATCAAACAAAAGTAATAATTTGCATAAATTATTCTTAATCTATGTTGGCACATAAGAGTCGTAATTAAATAAATATTCTATTTGTTAAATATTCTTAAATTATTATTGTTTTCAATATAGTCTAAGGTGAAAGAGGAGAACTGAGTTTCTACCTAGAAAAAGTTAAGATTTCTATTCACGATTCAGGTAATAATCTGATTTAGTAAACTGGAAACTTTTATTACATATAATTGTAGGGATATATTGGGATGTTTATGGACTATGTGTGTCAGCATAAAAAAAACGTAATAATATAATGGTTTGGTATTTGTTAAGTATTCTTAAATTAATATCGTTTTTAAAATAGTCTGAAGTGATAGAGAATCGTCCTTCACTAAAAAAAGTTGAGATTCAATTCACGATCAATGTGATGATTCGGTTTTAATCTGTGTTAGTGAATTTCGAATTTTTATCCTCATCTGTCATCCTCATGTTTACCGATATCCTCATCGCACAAAATATCAACTATATTTGTAGTATGTCGTTTTATTTTGTTCAATGATATTAAATGTTTCGACTATTGTAAGCCTTGAATTGATCTTACTATTGTCTATTTGGAGTACTATAAAAAGAAATTAAATTAAATAATTTAAATTAATGTTATTTTGCTATTGTAAATAATGTTTATTTTGGATTGTATTTTCAACAATGATTGTTTGAAAATCATAAAATGTTTTAGTGTAGATCAGATTTACTAGATCTATTATTACCGAAATACTTAATTTTATCTATTTAACGTGGTTGTGAACATTTATATTACATTAACATATAACAATATATATATTTTACAAATTGTTTATATTATTTTAGTTATAATGTTGCCTGCGACATATACAAGCCCCCAAGCATACTTCAAAAGCTCATTAGAATTTCTTTCCGAATATTCATGGATTTACGAAAGTGCTAACACTTGCTTTATAAAAGATGGAATATTGGAAAAATTTCCAAAAGAATTTGTGAAATATTTTCTACATATAAATACTAATGATTTAAACATTTTTCCATTTGTTCATCACACAAGTCCAACGATAGAACAAGAAAGCATACAAAATTTTCATAAACGTCTGAAAAGTCTCATTCCAGAAGAAAGTTTTTCAAATCCATGTTATCCAGATATAACATTTGCACATATAAAAACTAAATTTCGTAAAGTCAATTTAAAGAAACAACATGAAATATTAAGACTGGGACATTTAATAACTACCTTATGTGATGATTATCGTATAATTATTGATTTTGGGTCAGGCTTAGGTTATTTAAGTGAAATTGTGAGCATCTTAAAAAAGGATATTCATATGCTCGGATTGGAATCCGATAATTGTCGTGTAGATGACGCGAAAAAGCGACAGTTGGAGTTTATGTTTAATACATTAGATACGATCAGCTATAAACAAGAGACTATAACATGTGAATCTAAAAATTTTATAGAAATGGAAACACAAGAAATAATTCGCAGAAATGAGCTGGTAGAACCGATAAAAATGGCAATTATTGGTTTACATGCATGTGGAGATCTTACTATAACATCTATTAAACTTTTTTTACAAATGAGCGAAGTTAAAAGTTTAATTATAATGCCGTGTTGTTACCATAAAATGCAAATGAATACGTCTACAACATTTACAAATTTTCCTCTTAGTAAAACACTTAAATCTGAGGTTAAAATGAACACAAGATTTTCACAAATTTTGAATAGACCATTCTTACGTTTAGCATGTCAACAAACTGGAGAGAGATGGAGACAAAGTACTGAGCTGGAACATTCTGTACATGCTATTGAAATGTTCGAAAGAGCCGTAGCAGAAGCTATACTCAATCCTGATGGATCGGAAAAAATTATAAAGCTAAAGAAAAAGAATAGACATAATGATAATTATAAGTTTAATGATTTTACAAAGAATTTTGTGGTACAGCTTAAGGAAACAAATAAGTCGCTTGAATGGAACCACACTCATGAACATAAATTTAATGAAATTATTGAAAAGTATCCAAACGGTCATAAATTAGCCGAAGGTCTTACATGTCTTCAAACAACATTACAGGTGAGAAAACTCTTTATATATTTATTATTTACCAGATAATTGGTTACAAGATTGAATTATATACTCTTATTTAATAAACAAATCTTGTGTAAAAAATATTTTGATTTGATTTTGCGAAAACTTTAATATCCTTTACATAAATTATTATTAAATAATGGTGCAAAAAATCACATATAATTATTAATAGAAGAATATGTTTGTTTATGATGATGAGTTGCTTCAGGTATTAGAAATGACTATTCTAAAAATTTTATTTACTTTTTTACTTTTTTATTTACTCGAAAAATCAAGTAAATAAAAAGTTATGGTAAAATTAAATTGGGTTTTCTTTGTGTTTTTTTTTATTTTTATTTTTTAATAACAACAAAAAGGTTTGACAAATTAGCCTGAAAAAACACTTCATTAAAATTGTTTGGTCACAAAATAATATATAAATAAAGTATCCTCAATGAATAATTTAAAAAATACAAGTAGAAGATACCATTAGAACTTTTGTTTTGTAATTTGGTAATACTGTTTTGTATTAACATCTATACTTACATCTACTCTGTTTAAAAAAAAAAGATTTATTATATTATGATATTGAGGCTAGTTCAGTCAGTGCACTTGAGCACTTTTACTCTCTATTAACTGATAGGTTTCTTCATAACTCTTCTCTACGCCTTGACTGGATTATTGTTTATCACTTCATCAGACTAAACAATAACTTACCTCAGATCTGCACACTTTTCCGGGGAGCTTGTAATCATTCTGAGATTCGATAACGCGGTGTTGGTAAGCCTGTCAGTTTTCGTAAATAATTTTAATAAATATTTTTGTATTTCTATTATTTATGAAATTTTAAACTTGAACTTACTTTAAATTATTTTTTATTTAATTTATTTTTTTTTAGAAACTTTGTGAGAATATCGTGCTCTATGACCGTTTATGTTACCTAGAGGAAGAAGCTGCAGAGCAGGGCTTAAAAATTAACGTACGTTACGAGAAGATTTTTAATGAGAAGTTATCGCCTCGCTGCTACGTCTTAATTGCACAGAAATTGTGAGAAATGCTGGTCAAATTTAAATAAAAGTAATTTCCTTAAACTGACAAAAATGTTTGGAGTTTGTACTTTAAATGAAGTTCCTCCCCTATGAATTTCTTTACTTCAAAAATACTTTTCATTAAGTTGTGTAGGCATTATGAAGCAGAAAACATGTTCACTTGAAGCTTAAACTTACATGATTTACTGGTAAATGCAATTATCTCTACAAAATTTTCACACAAACACAACACATTTAAAGTAGAGATAAGTCCTTTTAAAAGCTTCCTTTAAATATTAATAAGGATAAGCTATGGGTAGGTAGTTGGTGCATGTGGAAATTTACATACAACACGTGAAACCATGAATTAGGTTAACAATTAATAAAAATTAATTAAATAGGACATATTTACGGGGGAAGGCATTTAATGTGGCATCTTTCACAAAAATTAATTATTTTTTGGTTTTTAAATAAATTTTATACAACAACAAATACATTTTGCTCACAAGTGTAATATTAATTATGCGTTTTAACGTCATTTAAATTGTGCGTCGCGACGCTTGCAACCGCTGCAGTCGAAGTTGTATATTTCTCTTTAGTGTAATTAAATTTCTTAGTGCATTTATAATTGCAATACAACAAGCCTGTGTAATTACTTAAAGTCATTTCTGCAAAAAACAAAAAAAATGTGTATACATTATACAAAAAACAAGTGTAATTACTCATAAAAGCATTTGCTCCCTTTGCAATTATAATACTTAAATTTGTAAATAATTTTGAAAAACATGCATTTCCAATAAATAGTTTTATTGTTTGTTTATTATTTATTTAAAATTGTCTTCAGATTATATTGTATTTAATATTGTTATTTTTAAGGTATTAGTATTTCCTTAAGGTATCTTATAGAACCTAACCTTACTTCTAATCATTGAGCAGTTATACTTATATGTCTTTTCCTTTACATTTAAGTCACTCTGTTATGATGTTAGGGGGTCTATCTTGTTTTTGGATAATATTTTTATTCTAATTATAATAGTCATTGAACTTCTAACCATTGACCCGTTATATATTTATTTTCCTTTACATTTAAGTCACTCTGTTATGATGTTAGGGGGTCTATCTTGTTTTTGGATAATATTCTTATCCTAATTATAAGATTCATTTTATTTTTCATTGGATTGATACCAAAAATAATACTTTATAAAAGAAAGTATTGTAATATAAATGGGTATTAAATATGACCTTCCAGAAAAAGTATTATTTAATATATAATATTGTTTGTAATATTTAGGTATCCTCTATGATAGAAACATTATATTTTTTGCTTAAATGTTATACAACGCGAATTAGGTTTGTATGCATTTCAAATTCTTTTCTTTATTTTTTTGTTAGATAATGGTTCCAATTAATTTTCTTTGACTTTAGAAATTTATACATTATTTAAACTTAAAAACAAAAGCATCCTAACCACATGATGGTCCTAACCATTTGGTAATAATTACTACGTGGTAACTATAGCCACATAGTAAAGCTCTTCCTTTGTAACCACAGTTCTGCACTCTGCATTAGATTGATGATGGTGTAACAACAATATACAGATTATAAATGGAATGGGAAACTAATTAAAGTGCTTTAATAGGAGAGAATGCATAAGTTAAAATCAAACAAAATAATTAGAGTCTTTCCTATTACTAAATAGTATGCCATATTAATAGTTATTCAGTATATCACGAAACATCATCAAACAACCATTCCCCTATTGCCCGAATTAATACTTTATAACAAAGAAAAAGCTCTGACAGGGTGATGGTCATAATCGATGACGATAGACGATAGTTAATAATCAGTTTTGTTTTGTATCAGTTTTAATAAAGACCAATTCTTGGCTAATTCTATGAATATTCTATATATTACATTCTTAAAGTAGTAATATTCGAATGATAAAGTGTCAACACAAATTATTGAGTTACAACTGTTTAAAGGACACTAGTTTGGTATATGAAAAATAAAAGTAAACAAAGAATTTCGAATGTTGATCAAATCCAGCATTGAATCCATAAATGTAATTGCGACTTTACACGTCGAACTCAAATGCTAAGTTCAGACGTGATTACACAGACACCATTGGCCGCTGATTATAATATTAGCTATTTAAGCATATAAAAAACAATTATTTGCTCTAATATATAAAAATGTATGAAATCTGAACCCAATAGTACACATGTGGAATCAAAACGTCAGAGAATTGACGAAGTCGATGAAGTTGGCAAAACTCTTCCATAATTATTACAAACATAAACTTTGACTAGTAAGATTATTATTTTTGTATTTCGGATTGTGTACGGTAATAAAAGCAAATATAAGTCAATTAGTATATTATTCTAATCTTGAGAAAAGCAGCCTAATAACACTAATAATATAAAACTATTTCACTGAGACTATAAATGGCTAAGACGTGTTACAATGGCTAATTACTTTCTCATCTATTGTAGTCCCAGATTTGATTAATCGGTAACTACCTCATCGCTTATTTCGAATAGAGGATTATTTCGACGCTTTGGCGAATGAGTCTTTACTTTAACAATGAAGATTTATTAGAAATAAAATCTTGTTAAGAGGCTGAAGACATGAAAATGTGACAATTCCATTTAAGTAATATTGTTTAATACACACAACGTATTTTTTATGTGGTAGAAATATTTTCTATTATTTGTATAACTATCATGCAAGTATAATCTGATTTCCTTAATCTATATTTTTTTCTATATATCTAAATTTCAAATATAATTTTAATTTATTACTCAAATAAAAGATAATTAAAACTCGTTATATTTTGTTTAACGCATTTTATTGCAAACTCTCTCTAAAGTATTATATATAAATGTATATATATTTTTTTATATATAAATATAACATATTTTATTGTATGCAGTACATATATATATTTATTATATAAATATTTATTTGCGTCGTATATATTTTATATTATTTATAGCAATATTTAATAATGTATATTAATATGAGATTTCGTCTCCTTTGAGGTTTAATTTATTACACCATTTCCTATTATTTAAATATTTTTATATGTGTTATAATAAATAAAAATATTCTTTAAACTTATTAACTTATTCGCTACAAATATTTTATACAGTTACAATAGTTTTAAACAATTCCATTTTATTTTGAATAATAATGTCTGTTACACAGTTGTAAGTTTTAAGATATATATTATATATATTATTATATATATATTATTATGTATATATTATAGTATTAATTAGTGAAATTTATATTTTATAGATACGAATGACAAAGCTACAATAAAGTATGCAATAGTGAATAAGTTATTACATAAATATTCTATATACAGCAAACAAATAATAACTAAAGTTGCATAGATCTCTCTAACATTAATCTCAATCCAGCCCATTTGAAATTAAACGCCAGAGTTTGTCTATTTTTAAGTAATACATATATCCATGTTGCCATTTTGTATGTTTATGCTTGTATATTGCAGTTTGCACTATTTTTTATATATGTGTATGTACTTGTATATTTGTATATATTTTATATAGTTAAGAGTTACAAATTATATTTCTCGTAGGTTATGACATTATTGTATATTGTTTTCATTTCACCGTTTGTACGCCATCTATCCGTATAAATTTATTTGCCTTCGTCATCGTTTTGATTGTTTGTCAACTGGTTAACAATATTATTAAGTTCTTCGCTGAAAAGAAAATTTGAAAATCAGCTCAAGAATGATTGCTATTTGAAGAAGAACTAAATTATAAATAGAAATATGAGATTCAAGCTTCAGGCTAAAATGAGTTGGTTAATCCAGTACATACTGTTGGACAGACTATGAGTCAGAAGAGTATCAAAAAAAGAAAAAATAAAAAGTTTGCACAGAAATTCTACTTAAAAAGGGATATAAAAAAAACAATCTAATATTAATATACTAATATTACTAATATTAAATATGTTGCAAAGTAGAAAATTCGTTTTGTTAGCATAAAATGCAAAAATGTTGCAGAAACTTGCAAATTGTATGTCCTGTAATAAATTTAGTTACTCATAGTCAACCTACAGAAGACTTAGAGGCTAAATTAATATATAAACATGATATCAACTGCTGCTACCGCCAAATATAGAAGAGGTAAACACTATCATCGCTCAACTGGCACTCAAATACATCCGCTGTCATATAAGTTGTGCTAATTAAACACGAATGTTTATAAAAATATTGTTTTCCCAACTTAACTTACTTTCCATTCTATGTTACTTTATGCAGTAATTATTTCTATTGATTTCATTGATTTCACTAAACTTTTTATTTCCTTTGGTTATTCTTTTCTATATTCCAATCTACATTTTTTAAATAATTTTACTATTTTTATTAGCGCAATTTAAACTATGGAATGAGCTTAAACAACCGAGGTAAAGCATCTCTTGTAATCAACTTGCTGAAAATCAGACTGATATAGTCCTTGCTTACTTCAAGTTGACACACGACCCTCGAGAGTAACTTATTTTTTCAGGCCTCAAGATTATGAGATGTAAATCTATTATATGAAATAAATTTCTTCTTAATAGAGAAGGTAGCGGTATTTAGCTGGTTGACATACTCGCGAAATATAGCTGACATTACCATGAATCAGGAAAGGTGATAAATTAGGTAGGGCTGAGCTAATCTTACTTTTGTACAACCCAAATTACCATATACAAGTTAAGTGCTAATTTTGTGGACGAATAGAGATTATATTCTTTTATTTCAAGGTTCACACCATTGATTGAGTGTATGATAGTTAAATACAAACCTACCTCGTTATATGCTTTAAATTCAATCTGAAAAAGTTGAATAAAAGTTGACCCCATAACGAATCAATTTTTTTGGTGCATAATATAGTTGGGTCATATAATGGTACATGATATGAAACTTAACGAAAGTTAACTAACGTAACAGCGTTTAAGCGAATATATTAGACCGCGAGTAAAAAAAAAGTGTCACAATGAAAAAGATTCGTTTAAATTATATGCAGAAGAGAAACAATTTATTTATAAGTGAAATCTATATTTATTATTATTATTTATTTATCTATATTTATAATACAATATTTTCAAGTTGCCAAACATGCACTGCTTTTTTTACATAGTATCATACCAGTGTTGTCCCATGCGTCTTGATATAGTATTGTAGGTTTCATATGTCTGTTTATTAATATTTTAATCTGCACTAAGACTGTTACTATATAGTACTGATATCACTTTAAGACTAATAACAGAACAATTAGAGAATCAATATTTCACTGCTTTATATAATGAAGTGATATATCAAATCTCGAAGAGAAAAGGTTGCTTTTAGGAGTCCAATAAACAGGTTTGAGAAGATAATGAGAGATATTATTATAAAGATAAAAAATTCAAATATTCAGCATTGCACTGTTACTTTCAATTGTAGCACAACATAAAATTAAATTTATCTCATCCGTTAGTTTTAAAGTCAGTATTTTCTTAAAAAAGAAAATTATAAAGGATGAAATTTTAAACATATCTCTACTTTAGTATCCTCTCCAGTTCTCTAGCTAATTAACTTATTTCAAAATTAAAAACAAATTAAATCAAAATCTGCTTATGTGTTATGTACTACAATGAAGTAAGAAACTGTAATTTTTCTATTTAATAATTTAATTTAATTTAAATCATCTCATCAGTTGAATTTAAAGTCAGTATCTTCTTAAGAAAAGAAAAATATAATAGATACAGATTAAAAGTCAGAAAATGGAATTTTTAATATGTCGCTACTTCAACACCCTCTTCAGTGCTATAGCCAATTAACTTGTTTCAAAATTAAAAACAAATCAAATCAAAATCTGTTCACGGATTATGTACTACAATAAAGTAATAAACTGTAATTTTTCCACAAATTTAATTTTTTAAATTAAATGTATTTAATAAATACTTAAAAATTACAAATAACCAAAAATCCTTGATATTACTCAACCCCTATGACCTCGAACTTACATGCTATTGCAGCGATAGTAATTCTTCAATCCTGTGTAGATGCATGACATCATGAACGGTGCTGCTGAGTTGTCATCAAAATTTGAGTTGTTATTACCAATTGCAGTTGCTACTCCCGCCGGAATATTATCCATACCATTCTGTTCGTAAGGGGCTGCAAATTCATTTGTACGCTTGCCGTACCGTGAGCCCAAGAAGAATCTGTCATTACGAGGCACTACATTTAAACGTCGCATTTTTGCCGAAGATGCAAAGGCTCCAGATCTGCCATAGCGACTACCCACAAAGAATGAAGGACGTTTATGAACAGTGAGTGCATCTACAATAAGTAAATTACAAATTAAATATACAATAAAATATGGATAATACCAAACACAATGGTTTTATATGACAAAAGTAATAAAAATGCAACATGTGAAAAAAACTTGAAAGAAAAAAACATTATTGAAGGACAAATACATGTACACAGAAAATTACATCAATCACACAAGGACTTGCTTACCTTCATTTTTGTCTTCAGAATTATCGGAAAATTGATCTGTGCCTGTTGCCGATTCAAGCGCACAATGCGCCAACAACGTGCATGTTGCCAATAACAAAAAGCAAATGTGAAGCGACTTTGTGGGATACATTTCGGTCATTGAAGTGGTCTTGAGTTCTGAGGCGGTAAAGAGTTGACGTAGAGCGCCGGTCTGTCAAGTAGTTGACAGGTTAATATACTGGAACCTGTTGGATAGCGATGAGATGATATTCTTATTGGCTAAGAAGGAAACATTTGTGATGTTGTGCTTGTGCAACATCACAAATGCTCACACCAAGTTTCGTATGCAATAAAATGTACATAAAATTTATTTTATATTTATTTAATATATAAAATTTAATAGCATATTTAGTACAACATTTTCGAGCATTTTTACAGTTGTGGTGTCGTATTTATTTTTAGACCCATTATGAATATTTGAATGATAGGATTTAAGTGCTTGTTTCTGCAAGTACTTTCCTGTATGTTCCCGTATGTATAACATATGTATACATATATTGCTTTAATACAATATATGAGCATAAATGTAAATATAAAAATAAATTAAATTAAAAGAATGGTTCACAAAGTACGTCACTCATTGTTCAAGAGAATCGAAAAACAAGAAGGACATCGCAGCTTTTATGCGTTTTATTCAATTTACTTTCATTAATATTTTTTTCCAGCTTAAGTAAATTAACTTTGTTTATTTTTTACATTTTTATAATTGTTGATGTTAACATCATTAGAAGAACTTTTTAAAATTTTCTTCCTTACATATTTGCGGTCCTTTATTGAGCAATTTACACGTGTCCCCTTGAACATTTACATCTGAATTATCTCGCACGACTCTTATAATTTGTGGGAACGACTGAAAATTATGTTATTTACAATGCAGTGAAAAAAATATATTTTTTTTCGTGTTATAAAAAAGGGACAATGACTTTGGGTATTTATAATTTTTTAAATTATGCTCCACATTAAATGACTTCAAAATTTTGTACGTGTTTAAGTACAACATGGCGTATGAGTGTTAGTAATGTGAAATTACTAATATTTACCTAACTTTCCGTGAAAATAATTCACATCGATTAGATGACAACCTAACACAACAAGTTTATTAAAGAGTTATGAATAATATATCTATAAAACAGATTCAAAATTTTTTTCTACAAAGTTTCAGATGCAAAGATTGTGTATGATACCACAAGAAAATCAATAAAATATAATGACTATTGAAAAAAAAGTATTTATTTTCACCCTAAATTATAGACTAATTGAACAAAAGCTAATCAACTTAATAAAGAAAGTTGTAGTAATCCTTTTCACGCGATTAGCAAACTTGTAGAGTAACATATTTGTAGATATAGTGAATAGTAATTATTATATCACACCAAGTACAACAGATATAAATAATGGCAAATCAAACCATTTTTATATAAATTTATCCATTTTTATATAAAAGTTTTGGACTGGTTGTTTAGTTTCAAAACAGAAAAGAAATATCGGAAAAAAGGTCATGTCACCAATGTTTTCTGGGATACAAAAGAAGTTGTATTGATTGATTTTTCAGATAAAGGCAAAACAATTATATCTGAATATTATTGCAAGCTTTTGGACCAGTTAGATAAAAAAATTGTTGAAAAAAACCCGCCTTACAGAAGAAATACAAATTTTTCATCAAGACAATGCGCGGGTTCACACGAGTATTTTGACGAAATTTAATTTAAGTACCGTATTCTCCATATTTGGCTCTCTCTGACTCTAACCTCTGTAGAAATTTGAAGTTGGTTCTTCGTGGAAAGCGTTTTCCGTCAAATGAAGAAGCCTTTACAGCCCTGGAACAGTATTTTGTAGAGCTTCCAGATAATCATTACAGAGACATTGAAGTTACGAGAGACCATTTTGAATACAAATACTATTTTTATTAAAAAATTCACATCTTTTCATTTTTGCTTTTAAAATTTTTTAACCAATCTGTATATTATTAATATTGTTAATTGTTTTTTTTTCATTAAATGTTTAATACATCGCAAATATTTGTTCACAATTAATCTTTTTAAAAATAAATCCCTGATGATGATTACCATTTTCAGTAAAAATTTTCCTTGTTCAAACTCATAATTTTTCTGACATCTTCAAATTTGAATCCTCCACATATTGCTTGGTACTCTGTTAAGTTTTTATTAAAGTTGCACTGATTTCTAAATTATCAGTAATTTTGTTTTATAATAAAACATGGACCTAAACTGGATCATAAGCTCTAGGTGTTCTTTTAATGTTTTCTCCGGAAGCGTTTTTGGACTTTGCATGTTTTTGAAGCGTGTTTAGCCCGTTTGCGAGCAATAACTGGTTTCGAATTCAACTTATCTGTAGACTCAACGACTTCGATAATATTACATACTGTCCCATAAGCACTTGATTTAGCCAATTGGGTCGTGACCAACTCCTTAAGATCCTCATGTTTTTCAATCTTATGATAGGACTTCTCACCATAATTTTCTTCAGCTGTCAAATTTAATATACTTTCACTCTTATACGTGTATTTATCGTCCAGACGAAGGCACGTAGCAGCCTTTGCTATATTGAATTTTCGTTTTTTTGGTGCTCGGACTTTCTTAATACGATTTAAATTGCGTTTTAACCAAACCTTTTTGTTGTGAGCTAAATCCATGTATGGCTTCTTTTGCTTATATGTCATAAAATTCCAATTAGAAATAGCAAATTGACGCAGAAGGGATTCATCATTTGGGCATCTTTTTAATTGATTACATTGAAATTTTGATAAGCGTATCGCTTTAACTTGCCGATTACTTATATCAATTTTTTTTGTTACTACTGCTCGGGAGATAATTTTGAAGTGATTCAAATAATTTGCGAGTTCATTAATAGAAATAATGTCAACTTTCTGCTTACGAAGAATTTTGGTCCATGTTTTGTTACGAATGTACCGGTATGATTTCTCAGTATGCTTGGAGTTCTTGAAATGGGATTTGAAATAACCCTTAATGTGGTTGAAAATATGTACAACCATTGCACAAATATTAAAATGTACATATAAATAAACTTCTTAACTGATTTTGAACTTATTTCAAAAACATTACTGGCAAACTAACTATTTAAAAAGTATAAAACATACGATATCAAACTTGAAAAATTAAAAAGATACATTATGATACATATGTATATTTTTTTAAAAGTCATGGATATCTCTATAATATTTTTATATAATGTGTACGTATATTGTTTCAGAAACAGTAATTGAACTGTTTAATATGTTATAAAATGTTTATCCCATAAATGATTAAACTTCGATAGTATATCTGTGTATAGGTTTTGTATGAAAAATGCTGCAAATTTGACGAGTTAATTGTAAGAGAAGCCGTAATTTTTCTTTCAGAGCAACAAAAAAATACTCGCAACTTACGAAAGAAAACATGTGAAGCAACAACAAGTATATTTTTTTGATATGAATGTTCCAAATTAACATGCAAAGCAAAAACAAAAATCGCAAAGATAAGCTCACATTCCTTAAACCGCTTAACGAATAAGTCACTCGCATTACAATGGTACCAAATCTTAAAACTGATCTATTGTGAATGATTTTTGAAAGAAAATGTAAATAAAATTCCAGTCAGATGACAAAGGGGTTTGTTTATTATTTATAACAGTTGCGTGTGTTAATTAGTAAATTTAAATATTTTTAAAAAATATTTTTTTTAATAAACATTTTGTGAAGATGATTGACAGATTAGTAATTGTGTGTCGTTAATTATTTATTAAAGAATTTATAATTTCTGTAATACGCATATAGAATATACAGTAAGAATAAATACAAAACAAAATCGTTAAAATATAAGCAAAATATTATGAGACAATTTTAAGAAAAATAAAACAATCTTAAATACTACTCATTTAGTAGTAACTAGTGATGTTAGAAGTTTGAAAATTATATAAACGAATTTATTCACGATCTCGTATTGCCTATATGTATATTTATATTAAAAACTTTGTTATAAAATTCAATCGCATATTTTTTTTAATTTTTTTTACGTGTCATATGTTTATTTTATGGTTATTTATTTTTAAGCACCAAAAGTTGCGGCCAAATTAAATAGTTAGTCTATTGTGAATGTTCACTGGAAATATGTTGCAAAATTTCTATCATTCGTAAAAATCGTAGGAGCATTTTATTTACTAATAAATTTAAATATATTAATAAATAAATTAATTTCAGTACTATAATCCTCATTGCAGAAGTTGTGGAAGCTCGCAGAAGAAAGAAACTATAATACATGTTTTCTGTGAATGCCCGGCTTTGGCGTCCAGAAGTTATAGGTTCTTAGAAAGATATTTCTTTGATAGTTTATTAGACTGTTCATCGGTGAAGACGAAAGACCTATTGAATTATCTAAATACAGTGCGATGGATTTAGTCTGTACTCTTCTCTACTAGGGTTCTTGTGAGGAATATGGTAGCAAAACGGCGAAAAATCGCTAATTTAGGTACATGGAAGTTATCTAGTGGCCTGCCACTGCAAACAACTAATCGCCAAACATATAAAATAAAAATGCTTACCGTTGCCATAAATTTTTAGTGTTTACAATTTTTATATTTCATAAAAATTGTTGATTAATATACCTAGATTCATATATGTATATATATATCTAATAACACTTTCGCAATTTTTAACAATATATTTTTTTTCTGTGCCAACTCTGTCTACAAGAGCGCTGTTATCTTTATGTACTTTACATATATGGTGTCCCAGTTTGTTTATTTCTGGGTCATCTATGCCAACAAGTGCGTAATAATTCTAATATAGATTTCTTATCAACTTTCACTATTTTTACTGTTTAGTTTTTTTTTTGTTTATTTTTGTTAGAATTTAATTATGAATGGTTTCATTTTTCAAAACTTAAAAGCGCTAATTATACAATGCGGAAATAACAATTATAAATGAAGTTAGCATTTGGAAGGATCGCAATGTGACACAAGTTATCCACGCTTCGTTACGCCAACTCTGAACTCTTTGTAATGCGCCCAGCAGTCTTTGCCAAACGGACATATGCTCAATGCACACACTTGAGGTTATATATATGTGGCTGTCCCCATCCTCCGTACACGAATGTTTTGAATTTAATTACACATTATTGTTTATACACAAAGGGGACATACAATGTTGTTTTTGATGTTGTTTTTTTTTGTTTTTGCTGCTTTCGGTTGTTTTTAGTTTTGTAATTTTTACTATAACTATCAAATGCTACGTCGAACAGACCCCAGTATGAGTACATATATTTTTTATACCTTCGGGATTTTAGCACGTTTGTTATTGTTTTTTTTATTATTTTTGTTGTTGGTTGTAGCGTTTGTGCTGATTCGGCTTTAGGAGTGTTCCAAAGCTGGTCTGCAGTGGTGCAAAATTACACACATTGCGAACAAATGATGCAAAATTGTTATTTTGGCGGCTGTCAGTGGCGAAGTGCTACTCACCTGGGAATGGCTAATGTAGATTTCTTAGTTTTGTATGTGAGTTAAGCAATGCACGTGGAATGTGAGTCTTTTTATAGTTAACAGAAAGGCGGTCAATTTGTAGGTTTGTTGGGGAAAATGTTGAATGATGACAGAATTTAAATTTGTTAACAATTAAATTTATGAAAATTTTGGTTGAGCGAATTATTTGTTTTTAATCTTGGTACCATCGAATAAAAAACTGTTCGCCTTCGGATAAAAAATGTTTGGTGTTAATTTGTTATTTGAGTTATTTGCAGATTTTTCTACTCATGTGACAGTAATGTTGAACATATATTTGTTGTCTAATGGCGTTTTCGCTTGGTAAATCTGGATTCAATCTAGATTTACTCTCAATCTGTCAAATTTTGTGGCCTAATCAAAAATTTTTAGAATAATCTAACATTTTTGTTATAGTATTAGTAGATATTGGAGAGGTTTTGAAAAGTAGAGAACTACAACAACAAAAATTCTTTTTATATTATTTTAATTAATTGAACTTTTGGCTGATCACACAGCTTCTTCGAGTATAGCCAAATACCTATCATCAGTGGTCTTGTTAGAAATAGATATTAATATTTTTATAAATTCATATATCGGATAATATCACACTTTATTTGTTAAGGCATATAACACAGTTGCTAATTTCTGAGTAATCTTGCTACTCTAGCAAAATATCTGGACTGTTATAAATTAATCTGGAGTGTTATATGGTACATTTCGCTAGAGATTTAAAATTTTAAATTTCGGAGTTTTAACTATGGGACATTTATGTAGGGAGTCATGGATTCGTCAAAATCAAAACTGTTGTTGCTTTCAATGCAAATTATAAAACTGAGAGTCAGAAAAAAAAATAAATGTCAGTTCAAATTTGGTCATTAGAACCGAGGCTATCTGCGCCTCGTCACTTAGGCAAAGCAGTGCTGTTCAGTCAACGTTTGTGCCTTTTAAAAGCAAATTATTACAATTTCTGTGTCACTCTGCATAACATGCATTTTCATCATAGCCCAAAAGAGCCAACTTTGGGTCTTTTGATATGGCCCTATATAATCTACATATAAAAGATTATACAAGTTGTTACACTTGTATAATATTTATAATTCTCATTTTATTCATTTTTAATTTCCTATAAAGATTTTAATCTTAGTAATAAAAGTCGAATATTTTTAATATACAATTTCTGCTTGCCGTATATGGATTGCATTTGAATGGTTTCAAATCTAATTATTTGACTTAACTTATTTGTTTTTTTGTAAACGGTTTAAAATATGAGATTGTTTGATTCTCTAAAAATTATTTTTCGATATATTCGTATAAATTCCAAAGGTTGCAATCTACAAAAAAATGGCTCCTAATACGTATGCATATATGAATTCATGAAAACCATAATTAGCATTGCTTGTGGGACAATACTCTACTGGTCCATAATGGTGGCAAACTGTCAATATTACTATAGACACTACGGATGATTTTATATATTATACATATTCTGGCGTGTCTATGACCTTTAATTTATTTTAATATTTCATAAAACCAGAAAAAAAATATGTATTCCGTTGGAAATTTTCTTTAGACTTCGAATAGACTTAGACATGTCAACAACTCGGGATGTGTATATGATACTTGTAGAATTCATTTTAGTCGAGAAGAAAACAATTGAAAGAATTATCATGCTTCAGTTCCGTTCCTTGTGATCCTTTTTACTTCAACACAACGCACAGTTGTATTTAGCACATATCGAAATTACATTCTTAAATTTTACGCAATGTCTATTTTTAGAACGAATGTTACGGAAAGATACAAGGTTACTTCTTCTTCTTCTTTGTTTGATCAACTGCGAGTTAATGTCTATAGCAGTTTTACTCAGTAGTGTATGTGACCAATTAGATGATTCACTGTAATAAGCACTCCGTCGTTATTCAGATGATTTTATAGTAGTATACTTTGAAGCCCAGCATAACTTCCTGACGAAATATTTATTGCATTTGATTTAAGAGATTGGAATTTTGAATTAGTATGCGCTTCCACAGAATCGAACAGTTTTAGCGGTCTGTCTTTGATATATTTTTGTACACTCTCTACTCTCAAGTATTTGTGTGTGTGTTTATTTCTGATGTAAGTTTCTGTTAAGTTTGAAGTTTTCTAATAGTAAATGGAGCAGCATTACTATAAGTAACACAACCATAAAGTAGTTTAGGTCTAATATTTTGCTTATAAAAAAGACTATTATTTTTATTACTTTTCTTGTGTTAATAGTTAATAGTTAATAGCATTCAGTGTTATATTACAAGCTAACTTCTTAAGGCTACTTTATCAATATGAAAAAATGTTGATGACGTTATGTTGAATGACACAACATAACGTCAAACGCATTCAAATATTAGAAAATTATGTGACTTAAACATTGTGATGACATATCTAAACTAAACACTTATTTTCCCTTTCTTTCAAAAAATCATCATCATTATTCATAATCTGAGCATACTTTTGAGTAGTCGTAGTCGATTAAACGGAAATCCTATTAAAAGAACAGTTTTCTCACTCTTCCCCAACATCTACAATTTCCTCTACAACAACTGAACTCATATGCAAATGTGCTAATTAATTGCAGGACGAAGTTGTTATCTGTAGTTGCTTTTTTTATGTCAGCTCCTACAAAATGAGTTATCAACTTCGAAAGCGGAATTTTTGTTCCTGTTCTGCAATTATTCGTAATTTATGGGGTCAACTTGGTTTGTTGTCTGTCGGAAAATTATATTTTGTGATGGCTTTGGTAGATTAGAGGTCAAAATAAAGTGCAACAAATGTGCTTCATGATTAAATATTGCTTAATTTGAGAAATTTAATTTCTATCATAAAATCAGTTTTTAATTTACTTAATGGGAGCAAATCCAAGCATGTACTGCAATACACATAACAGCTTTAGCAGAGTTTTGGTACATTTTGTTAACGTAAAAACGTGCTAAAGCTTACATTTGTTCACCCAAAAGACGAGTCCACACAACTGCTATTGTCTTTTTCTGGGTTCTTGAGTTTTCACTCCAGGTAAAGGACATGTTTAGAGTTAAATAACAACTAAATATAAACATAAATTTTTTTGCAAGTTCCTGATCAATATCGTTGAAGCTTCAGCCTCATTACGTTCTCTTAGTCTTTCTCTACTTATCGAACATTATAGCTTTTGATTTCGATCTATTCTATATTTTTACATAGCATTATTTAAAAACTGTAATATTGGTGAAGTTTCTGTAAGATTAAGAATATCACCATTTATGTAGGCATATTGGCATTTTGAGTTAATTTTCTTTAAGTTGTATAAGTCCGGGTTGTTCATTTGATAAGGATGATGATGGCAATATTGTAAACAAATCTATTTGTAGATCTATTTGTGTTTGTAAACAGAAAGATTTGTATTTGTAACTATTCTAATAGATTGTCAAAATATATACTGCATATGTTTTACCTTTTATTAAGATTATTGTAGTATATGAATAATACATAAATATTTAAATAAATAAATCTGTTGCAAAATGTTAAACATGGTTTGCAAGTAAATTTCCTTATATTGGTTATTGACCTGAAGATAAAAATTAAGAAGATAATAATGGATTTAAGTAAAATCGAATACTAATTTAGAATACTGTTTTAATTGATAACTAATTTTATTAGTAAAATACTATAAAAAGTTTCTATTTATAAATTCAACATCACAAAGCTTCGGCTTAATAAAAATTTAGTCATTTAGTTAAAATTTGGAAAATTTGTGGTGACATTGTCGTGCAAACAAAGCGTAGAAATAATCATAAATTTCAATACACATCGTCACCAGGTTACAACTCAATAAAAGACTTATAACCTTACTAAATTGCAATTAGAGAAAATCATTTATTACACAATTTTATGTTAATGCTCTGCCCTTGTCTTGTTGCTCTCACTGCTGCTGCAATCCTCCTGTTGTTTGTCGTCACATGATGGTCACAAAAGCGAATGATGCCACTCGCACCACAATCGCGTGGAAACAAATTGAATGAGCAATTAAAATGGCATTGTCACTTGTAAAAACCAAAACTTTTCGTGTGGTTACAAAAGATTTAATTTTATGATTATACAAGCAAATTTCACTTTATTTACAACAAAACATCCTTGCAATAACTTAAAGCCAATATCACGAAGTGAAAAGACAATGAGAGACCATAGTAGATAGCTCTTTAGTGATGATAGCGTTCAATTAAAAGTACGCTATAGTCAAAAACTATAAAAGCTATAAAAAATATGAAAATTGATAACTATACCTACATAGAAAGGAGATAATTTTTACTACTATTATTGAAGTGCTCAGAAGTTTATAGAGACTCTATAAAGGTATTTTAATGAATTTAGAAGCAACAACATTTAGGAAATTTTTACAATAATAATTATCAGAGATTAGATTAGATAGATTAGAAGATCTAATCTGTCTGTAGATTATAATCTTAACTATATGGTCTAATCATTATGCAATGACAAAATATAGAATATTCTTTATAGAATATGTATCTATGATTTTTAGAAATATGAGTGGGAACATTCAGATGATAAGTGTCAAAATTGTATGGCAATACGTCTATAAATCATTCAGTTATAGTCGTTTGTATTGGACTATTTTTAATATTATGGAAAATAATGGAAGAAAACTAAATTTGCTGGTTGAGTGAACATTATTTTTTGACGGAAAAAATAAAAAACAATGAATGAAAACCAATATCTTTGCTTAAGTTAATATATTATTTTTTTTATAGAAAAAAATGGAATAAAATCTTTCAGCGATATTGATATAGATAATGTTAAGTTAACATTATTATTCATTGATGGAAAATAATGGATATTTCGATAACACCAGTATATGTCCATTCATTGTTTTTATGGAATACTACTTTTTCCTATGCCAAATGTCATTTTTTTATTTTATAATCTACCAAGAGGTTCATAAATTTTAAAAATGTTTGCCATTTATTATTTTTTCCCTCTAAAAATAAATGCGTTCTAATTATTTGATATGTATGCATGTCAAAAAACCAGTCATGATCACTTGATTAGTCGATAGAGTGACACGCCTTGACATATATATATTTCGGTGCCAATCCATTCTAAGTAGCAATATCGGTTTGCAAGTAAATTACTTAATATTAGTTATTGACTTTACTATATAAATTGTGAGTAAAATAATGGATTAAGGTAAATTGGAATACTAATTTAAACTGAAAAAATTATTACTTGCATTGGAATGTATCTATATATATTCTATTACAAAAATATGTCTATTTTACGATTAAATTATATGAAATCTTCCGTTATAACAGAGAAATAATACATGACTTCAAGATTGCAGCGACAGCAATCTTACGATTACTTTTTAATACGGACTCTGATCGATCTAAACTAAAATCATATGACATGTTTAAAAATTTTGCCACAAAAAGTAGTTATATAGTAAAATATTTTAAAAAATACTCTGACTATTTAAATCAATTGTTATTATTTTCTAAAATATTAAAAGTTTAGATCATGAGTTTCTTTATAAAAACTAATGGGAAATAAAACTCATCAATTAAATTAAACTGAATAAATCAATTAAGCCCTGCTAAATCTTTATTCTTTGTCACTACAGTCCACTGTGAGCCTTCACCTCCCTACAGCTCTATTAAACACCCGTATTAAATCAAAAGGTTATCGAAAGGGATTCCCTTTTTTATAAAATAAAAGGAAATGCTATTTGAGGCAAATTTTTAGACAGAACCATTACTGGATGCATGGCCATGTCCGTCTACATGGTTAGTTAGAAATGCAGTTATTTATAGGTAAAGTTAGAACGTATCTTTTAACAAATCATATAAAAGTTGTGAGAGAATATAAAAAGTGCATCGTTCTTATCAAATCGTATAAAAAATTTATTTGTTTACTTAAATGATACATGCAGATTTATTTCTATCCAAAGTTTATGTTGAACTGAATTTATTAAAAAAACTTTTACAGCAAATTAACAAAACTCCACAAAAATATGCCAACATAAAAGTCAAGTACAGCTTTGGGTCAGTTGGCTAAGGAGCGTTGACTCTAAGCTTCAAATTCGGCAGGATATGAGTTCGTTTCTTGGTACTTGCAGTCTCAAAAAATTATTTACGAATTATTAAATACAAAAATTATTTTCAAGACCACTGATGATGCGTATTTGACAACACTCGAAACAGTAGTATGGTCAGCCAAAAATTCAATTAATTAAAATAATATAAAATTAATTTTTGTTTTTGTAGTTCACCACTTTTGGAAAAACCTCTATATTTATTATTTTAATTATTATAATTTTAATAAAGTTTGGTTTATTTAATGAAAAATGAAATTTTATTTTACAAAAATTTAGTCGAACCAAAAATGCAATTTAATCGAAACTCGTATTTATATCTTTCAAAATAAAATTGACCTTGTGAAAGTAAAATAAATACGTCATAACTTTCTCAACAGCCGCAGACAAAATAAAAATAATACCATAAATGTCATGTAATTGAGTTTAATGGATAGCAAAATATTTCATTGTAAATCAAAAATAGGAAAAAACGGATCATATATAATTGTCATTAGCTACGTCAAAATTTTGGGAAAACCCCTAATCTGAGACAATGCAGGGCTTTTATGTGACCTGTTAATTTTAATGCATGTAGACTGTAATCAATTTCATTATTTACGATTATTTCATGTTCAATTTAAGGCAAATAATTTATTTGATAATACATGACACGAGTCATCGAATCTATATATTGGGGGTGTGATTTAGTTACGTATGACTATCAATCAAATTAACCATTTAACAAGCAAAAAATCATAACAAATCTGCTTATCAATAAATTTTCCAGATATCAAATAAACATGTTTGAAATACTTTTTTTTCGTGTGTTATCATAGAACTTTCGTATCAAAACTTATTTCTCCAAAAAAAAAATATCCTAAATTGTAAAATTATGTACATTTTCCACCCAAAGTTGCTGGTTGACTCACCTCTATTATTATTTTTATTAAAGAAACATGTATCAATTTCGGTTTGAGGTCACATTCTGGTTACTTGCTTAGGCCCGCAAATTTTGAAATTCGTATATTTTTTTATCTTTTTAATTTTTTTTTTTGCTTCAATTTATATTTACATTTTTTATTTTATTTTGGTTGAAGCGAGATTTTTTATTACTGTTTTTATAGAAGAAAACGTGGCACTTGTTAAAATTATACCCGAAATGGCAACCCTTAAAAAGGACACGTTATGTCTTTAAAAACGTTTATGGCAAAGCAAAGGATTCTACTTGGTGGTAATTGTTGAGTGTAAATTTGCTATCAGTTTTTTTCTTCGCAGGTGTCCTACGTATTTTAAAATATCTTGAAAACAAATTCTTTGAATTTAGGCCAAAATTGAAATTTATATAATGAACGTAAAAGATATTGTATCTGATTTCTATAATTTGAAAGTATTTGAGCCAATCATCATTTAATTAATATTTACATTTTTATTACAAAATAATACAGTGTTAGTGTTATGTTAATCCTAATATGAAAATTTCTGAGATATAAAAGAATAAAAAAAAATTGAAAATTTATCTGCAAAACTTATTTATCTTTGAATATGTATAACTATATGAATCAACTATGATTCGTAGCGTACAGATGTATTTCCTTTACATTCGGTTAGATTCCTCAAACTAAATAGATCTGAACTTACCTTAATCACTGCGTTATTAACTGGATTTAAGTAACACTTTTCAAAATTTATAGAAAAATAATACAAATATTTTGAGTTTAACCTTAGTGTGAAAATTCGTCAGATATGATAGAATAAAGAATATTTTGAAAATTTATTTGCAAGATTTATTTTTTTTTTGGGTACGAACAATTATATGAACCAACTGAGAACCGCTGTGGGCATAAGTATCTCATCAAATAGATCGAAATTCAAATTAATCATAGGCTTCTTAACAGAAAATATTTTTTAAGTAAAACTTTTCAAAGTTCATTGCAAAATAATGCAAATACAAATTTTACTCTTAGTTTGAAACTGCTTGAGATATGAAAAAATAAAAAAAATCGAAAATTTTCTATTATATGTAAAAAAATTAAAAATTTATTAGCTGAACTTTTCGTAGCCGTTATATAAAGCAATTATGGAACGCAGCAGACAGAGATATTTATTTATATAAACTTTTAATCAGGTGATTTAAATTAATCACTGATTCGTTATATCGAGTATTCTTCAAACTAATGCCGTTTTCGATTGGTAAATCTGTAGTAACTTTTTTAAACGAGATTCGCTTTTAGTGCAACTCTTATTTTCGATTGGTAAATTTCTAGCGAAATGTATAACGGTCGAGATTAATTTATAACACTCTAGATATTTTGCTAGAGTTGCAAGATTACCCAGAAATTAACAGCTGTTTTATATGCCTTAACAAATAAAATGTGATATATATATATATATATATATATACTAGCGGACCCGACAGACTTCGTTCTGTCAAAAAGATTTGGAATGTGGCAGTTTTTTGTACCTACCTATTTTAAATCTCCTGAACAGAACAGTTACCCCCTGGTGTGTAAGGTTCAGCTCGGGTGACCAAAGTATCTTCTCTTCCAAGAACTTTGGCCACCCTTCTGGGATGCACTAAAAAACCCCGACTAGGATGTCTGCCAGAGGGTTTTAAACTAAGAGGCGAACTTAGGGTTCAAACCTGATTGGAAAATAATCTAAAGGGACAGTGTAAACATAAAAGTGACAAATATATAAAAAGTTTGGTAGCTCGCTTGGATAATGAAGATAATGATCTGCAAAGGAAGTCATGGGGATTTAATAAACATACCTACAATAATCAACAACTTATTATAACGCCGAAACTCATCTATTCTGGTTATGTTCTTGTCTTTTAATATGTAAAAATGAATCGAAAAATGTGTTGGTAAGCGCATAACTCAACAACGCCTGAACCAATTTGAAATTAGCAATTATTCGATTTTTTCTTGCCGTAAAAACCATCGTTGGACTTCAACGAACATTTAAAAAAAAGAATTAACCAAATTGGTCCAGGCGCTGTTGACTTATGCGCTCACCAACACATTTTTTGATTCATTTTTATAACATATATAAGAAGATGAATATAATATCTGAATATTTGAGATATATATGGTATATGATATATATGAATTTATATAATATATGATACATGAATTTATGAAAAATATAAATATCAACTACTAACAAGATCAGGCTATTCTCAAAACAGCTGTATGGTCAGCCAAAATTTCAATTAATTAAAATAATATAAAAAGAATTTTTGTTGTTGTAGTTCATTACTTTTCGAAAAAATTAATTATATAATATTGCAATATTATATAAAAAAATAAATTTACTTTTAAGTAAATTGAGATATATTTGCATAGGTAATTGGACTAATCCAACTTAAGATTTATTAATATTTATAACAACTCTTAACACAATGGGTCTATAGGCTTGGGATCGCTGTTATAACCTATAATAAGAGTTCTTTTATTTGTGAGTGTATTTAAAACTTACTTACATTTATACTTAGCCATACACAAATATTTTTAACAATAATTTAAACAAGAATAAAAGATTATCAAAAGAGATAAAAAATATATATAAAGAAAAATAAAACTGATCTTAAAATCATAAATTTGATATACTATGTGGAAATAATAATAATAAAAATAAATATATAAATTATTTCCAACGTTTTTCATAAAAATTGTATATTTGATATATAATAATGCTGTATCTTAAAATCCTAGATAATTATGAAAATTGTAGAACTTTTATTTAATGCTCGTTACATTATTAAATTTTACTCCAATAAAAATAAAGATTTTCATTCTAAATGCCTTTTAGCAAAAAATTAAATTGATTATCTATTTAATTGTTATATTAAAATCTTAAAAAGTTTGCTTAACATTTTAATTGAAATATCCAAATTGTTACAAAAGAAGTTGAAGGGTTGTTTTATTTCCCGCTAAAAACGACTCACCGAGCAACTCAGTCAACTCAGTCTCCAACACATTTGACACAGAGGAGAGTATCACCTTTTAGAATGTTCATTATGGAAAAATTAATTATGAACTGAACTTTATCTCATGCGGCACTCATAATTGCAGCCCACCAAATAGAGTAGTTGAAATGTACTTGTATCTTACTATGAATGTAGGTTTGTGGGTTTGAGGATTTAAAGGAGTCATGCTAAGTTTTAGTGAAATGTCGAAACAAAAACTCAAGTACATACTTAATTACGCTGCAAATCATATTATTGACATTTGATGTGGTAGAGTAGTATGTTCTCCTCCATATTAAAATATAGCAGCAGTGAATTTATTTGACAGTTTTGCAATATCCGCCACTCAAAACCAAAACCAAAACCCTAAATTTTGCTCCAATGCATTTTTTACGATACAAGTTTAAATTTTTAATAGTTTTTAATTCTAATTTTAAATATTTGACGTCATCCACAATGCGTACATTCAATGGAATGCCTATAATTATTGCATAAATTGATACATTAAATAGTTTTGTTTACTATAAAATATTTATAGATTTGCTATATATTTAGGGTACTATTTAAAGGTACCTAATGTTTGATTGTTAACTTCCTTTTTTTTTAAAATCGAAAAACACTAGCCAAAGGTATCAGCCCTCATTGAGGTATTTGCCCATATAATAACATGAAAGGTGTTTGATAGTGTCTTTTTTCGTTTTAATCATCACAAACTCTGTATTAATTGGGAGACATAAATCACTATCTCACTCAGATGCTGACCAGACATAGATATTTTTGCAAATATCTGTGCCGCATGGGAAAGGCGAATTTACCCGAATTTCTGTCACTAGAACAAATTAATAGCTCGTCTCTAGATTTAGTTCTGGACTTTGTTCACAAAGCTTTAAATTGCTTTTATATAGGCGATTTCACGTCAAAAATTTTAATAATAAAAACAATACTAATAATAAAAATAATAGCCCAGATTAGACCAATAATATAGTGGAAAAGAGGGGAACGAACCCGCAGAACTGGCGAACGATAGAGTCATATGTGAATCAAGTCCTCAAAGCGAAAATATTAGACTTAGAAAGTAGAATAAGAAACTAAACTAATAACTAATGCAGACACAGACCATGGCTTGAAATGCCAACATAAAAAAGACTCTCCTTGAAGTAATGCGAAAGCGGTTCCAAGGGAGAATAAGTATCGCCGAAGAGGGAGTGTTTTAGTTCGTATACTACATAATAATTTTAGGGAGTCAGGCACATCATTCGACGACGGTTGGTCTGACGATGTATAAACCATTCCACCTTCTCACCACAACAAAAAAATAAAACTGTATTAATCGTTAAATAGAACATAATTTCCTTAGACGTATCAAGCAAACATTCTCTATACGCTGATGACACAGGTTAGGAATGTAACTTAACTTCCTTAAATGGAAAGAAGACGTGCCTTTGTTTCCATCTGACCAGATGAGACCCCTTGTCTAAACTTGTGGTCAGTTTCAAACCGTTACCGATTTTCTGTCAAAAAAAAACACATATTATAGTTTGTTTGACAGTTTGTTGGACTGCTTATCGGTAAGGGCCAAACGATTTATTGAATAACATAAACTAAGTAGATTCTACTTTTATTAACAGGGTTATCTTGCAATAAACTTGTATTAAATCGGTGAACAATAGTTAATTATGATAAGATAAAGGGTATTTACTGACCAACTACTCAAACCAGTCACCCATATTCTCATACTTAGGTTATAAGCTAGTGACACGCATTAAAATCTGATGAAGTTCGGCAAATAGTTCGATACTCCGAACCATTGGTTCGATTAAAAGCTTTTTGGTTCAATTATGCTAAAAAGTATAAATTTTGGTTCAATTATACCAAATAGTATGAGATTCTGGTTTAAAACTCATCAGAGATATCAATGTTAATATCTGTCTTTACAGAACACATGACCATAGGCCTACTCTGTAGTATCTCCTGCAATGCGTGTCTACCGGCTCTTGAAGAGAGGACACCAGAATTTTAATAATAAAAACAATACTAATAATAAAAATAATAGCCCAGATTAGACCAATAATATAGTGGAAAAGAGGGGAACGAACCCGCAGAACTGGCGAACGATAGAGTCATATGTGAATCAAGTCCTCAAAGCGAAAATATTAGACTTAGAAAGTAGAATAAGAAACTAAACTAATAACTAATGCAGACACAGACCATGGCTTGAAATGCCAACATAAAAAAGACTCTCCTTGAAGTAATGCGAAAGCGGTTCCAAGGGAGAATAAGTATCGCCGAAGAGGGAGTGTTTTAGTTCGTATACTACATAATAATTTTAGGGAGTCAGGCACATCATTCGACGACGGTTGGTCTGACGATGTATAAACCATTCCACCTTCTCACCACAACAAAAAAATAAAACTGTATTAATCGTTAAATAGAACATAATTTCCTTAGACGTATCAAGCAAACATTCTCTATACGCTGATGACACAGGTTAGGAATGTAACTTAACTTCCTTAAATGGAAAGAAGACGTGCCTTTGTTTCCATCTGACCAGATGAGACCCCTTGTCTAAACTTGTGGTCAGTTTCAAACCGTTACCGATTTTCTGTCAAAAAAAAACACATATTATAGTTTGTTTGACAGTTTGTTGGACTGCTTATCGGTAAGGGCCAAACGATTTATTGAATAACATAAACTAAGTAGATTCTACTTTTATTAACAGGGTTATCTTGCAATAAACTTGGATTAAATCGGTGAACAATAGTTAATTATGATAAGATAAAGGGTATTTACTGACCAACTACTTAAACCAGTCACCCATATTCTCATACTTAGGTTATAAGCTAGTGACACGCATTAAAATCTGATGAAGTTCGCAAATAGTTCGATACTCTGAACCATTGGTTCGATTAAAAGCTTTTTGGTTCAATTATGTTAAAAAGTATAAATTTTGGTTCAATTATACCAAATAGTATGAGATTCTGGTTTAAAACCGGTTCAGTTGAAAATTAGTTCACAGCACTTCTTGTAACAGATGCACATGATCTTTATAAATATTTTTGGAAGGTTCAATGGTACAGTCTTTTTATTTACTTTTCATGGTTATAGTTACTTAGTTAGTTGTGGTGGAGGGAGAAATGAGTCCTCCTCAATTAGCTAAAAAAGCTGTTTTGAATCTACGAAACTTCATATTAGTGGTAGTAGAGAGAATGTCAAGCTAGAACAAGCCAGAGGCTTTTATAAACGCAAGAAACTGGCCAATGCTAATGCTAAAGATATCGCCGAGTGTTTTGAAGAAGGAGCCAGCAAAAACTTAAGCCTTGTTCTAGCTAAACCTGGACATAGACACATCAGGTGTTCTGGTGTCCTTTCTTCAAGAGTTGGTAAACACGCATTGCAGGAGATACTACATATAAATAATATGTAGTATCTCCGTAATGATATAAATAATAATAATGAACCGTAATTGATTGCGATGCCATCAATTAATTTCTTTTTAAAAATAAAACTAAATATTTTAAAAAATGCAACTAAAATAAATAAAACCCACAATGAGAATAGTTTTTATTGCATTGCTATAAAAATATTTTATATATTATACTGTGAAGTAAATGCAAATTGAATGTTGCAAGCTAGTCGCTAGTCACTTGATGTTATCCTTTTTACAAACACCCAAAAGGACACTTTATGCTATCAATAAAAAATCAAACTAATTGCTACCAACTCTGCACTTGTCGAACCAAGTTACAATGTTGAGTAACGTAAAATGAAATACTGTAGCACTCCTCCGTACAATTACGTCTATTGAAGCCTTCCACAGTTATAATATGCAGAATATCCCTAGAAATATATGCTCTAAGTTACAATAAAAAACCAAAAGTCAACATTAAAATAATTCACGTTGCGACAGAATCGAACCTTTGCTACCGAAATTGTATGCAGTAAGATTGTAAAAGGTAAAATGATCCAGTATCCGTAGATATACATTAAAAAAGGATATACGTACACAATAAAATAACGTAATATTTAAAACGGAAGGATGTGCGTACAGAATAAACAAATGTGCTACGCTGTGTTGCATATGTCTTTTATACTCTAGACTATACTATACTACATACTACACATATGACACTTGGTACATGTCTGTAAGCAAATATATTTCATATAAACATTACTTAAGACAAACATCTATATATATGTATGTGTGTATAAAATGTATCTGACATTTAAGTGAAGTTTCTGCATGGGTGCAGTTTTGTGCGTAAATCGATGCCATTGCTTTCTTTAGAAGCTATGGGTATGTTCCAGTTTTCAACTGAAATAATTTTGATTTTTAAAAATATTGAATGTCCTGTCGGTTATCTAAATATTAGATATATTTTAAAAATAAATATTCTTTTAGTTATTTTTGTTGGATTTTGTTTAAACGTTAAATTGAATTCAATGAGGCAAACAACCAATTCTTATTAATTTTGTTGGACAAGGTGGGATGTGAACTCACCCATATTTAGTGGTTATGATCTACTACGCTTTACCTATATTTCAATAATGCTAATATTTAAGTGATAGATAATTAATTTTTTACATTTATACATTTATAAAATATAGCAATTTTTTGTGGCAATTTTAATTAAATTGGCTGCAAGTTTTTATTCGATTATTACTATGACATTTCGTAATTTTCGCATCTTAACCTAACCGCATGGTGTGGAACAACACAACCTTGTTGCAATTTATGCGTTTATGGTCATTAATTAGAATTTTTTTAGATTATAATGTAGGTTAAAAGGATTAGGATTACTGACACCGTACACACCTATTTATTTTTAGATATTTTCGAAAAATGTCGAAATTAAAAATTTAACTCTATGAGAAATATCGATGTATAAATTTTGAAGAATTGTTATAAAACATGATCTCATATAACAGGATTTGAACAGTAATAAAGAAGCAACAACAAAAATTTGATTAATTTAATGAAATTTGGCTGACCACACAACACTGTTTCGAGTATTGCCAAGTACTCATCATGATGAGTAAGATAAGACATTCGATAAAAAAAAAACAACGTCAATAATCCCATATAATTTAAAATAATATATTTAAGTCAATAAATAATTTTGAAAGCAATAAGTGTTCTTATGAGGCTTTTTGATATTCTAATAAACTAAATAAGATATGTGAAAGAAACGTGTAAAATCATATATAGAGATATATGTTGTAATCCTATATCTAAATTAAATAGTTTGAAACTTAATATTTTTATACTAACTATATTAATATTTAAACAGAATCTCATCAGAGGTATCAAGGTTAATATCTGTCTTTACAGAGCACAGTATCTCCTGCAATGCGTATCTACCGGCTCTTGAAGAAAGGACACCAGAACGCATGTTGTGTTTATGTTCAGGCTTGAGCAGAACTAGGCTTAAGTTTTTGGGGGCTCCGTTCTTTAACACACTCAGCGATATCTCCAGCATTAGGATTGGCCAGACTCTAGTCGTTATAAATGTTTCTAACTGGTTTTGGTTTGACCATTTACTACCCATTATTACGAGAATTTGTGAATTCAAAACGGGTTTCTTAGCTAATTAAGGAGGATTCGTTGCTCCCTTCATTTCAACTAATTAAGTGACTAACTATATAAAAACTATTATATATAAGTACAGTATATAAGAAATATTTATTTTTGAGATTATTAAAAAAAATACTTTAAACTTGATGGCTCAGAACTATGAAAGTAAATAAAGAACTATCGAGGTTAACTAAAAAAACCAGTACAGAAAATAAAATGAATAGGCGAGAAAATGATTGGGACGTCTATGCATTGCATAAGCTCGGCGATGATATTCCACACGTTGCCCTTATTTAAAACCCCATAAGGAGCCCTGTAAGGACGTTAATGTGCAATGTCTTGCAGGGATAATATACACTCGATATGTAATTAAATCGGTTGGCTGTTAAATCATAATATTATAAACTTAATGTTATAACCTACCTAGTAATAATCAAGTGTTGATCTAACAAGACCCAGTGTTGTTATGTTGCCCTATGGTTTGAAGCGGTTTTGTCAATGACGTATCAATAACAAATCGAGTTTTAACACTCCGAAACTAATTCTATTTTTTACCATTATCCATTTTCTATTAGAATTAAACTCACGAATTGTTTTATTTGTAATATTATTTTATTTTGTTGAAATTATTATTATTAAAATTGATGATAATAAACTAAAATTTTGGAAAAAAATATTATATTGATTAAGCTATGATTTTCCTCCTTAGATAAATTACCTCCCCAAAATACTTATGCTCTTAATTGGCCTTTAATAACTCACGTATCAAATTTGGTTTTATTCAAATTTTTTGCATTGCTAGCATTTTTGGTTCAATATAAAAAATATTCGCAAGATACGGATGCGATGTGAGAAAATAAAAGAAAAAAGAAAATGTATCTTAAGGATAAAATAATTGAGTGTTAATGGCTGCCCTTAAAAGCAAATAACTGTTTTTCGTAATGTTAATAATTTTCGTTTATTAAAATAAATAACTTTTTTATGCTTTCATAAGCACTTATAGCTTCTGCTTAGTTTCTACATAGTTAAGATACAGACCAGAAACCGAATTCGTGTTATGGATAAAAAATTAAGCAAGCGCCTCTGTGATTATTTTTAGATTAACCGATTTATTGCTGAGTTGAGTAATTGTCTCTTGTTTGCACTTGAACGTGAATAGAAAGTTTTTATAATAATTTAGATAAATGTCATATATGCGTTTATGTATATGTTATATGCAGTGGAGCTGTTTTTTTTATATATAAATATTCTATAGTCTATAAGAGCGCAACTAGTGAAATTAGATATATTTAATAGTATGGAACTATATGGAGTTAATAATAGTAAATTGTAAACGGCAGATGAACTTGCAAAGCAAGGATCAAGCCATAATTTCTGTAGCCCAGAGCACAGAATACCACTAAGAATACCACACATGTCGGCAACCTATGTCTATAAGTGGATAACCTCACTTCATCTTAATAGATGGAGAGAGTTGAGCACTTGTAGACAGACCAAACTCATGTTGCCAAAACCGTGGGCCAGGGAAGCGATAAAAGTGCTTAGCTATTCGCGGAGCACTCTATGCTGGCTGACCTCTCTAATTACTGGACATGGGAACTTCAAGTATCACCTCAAAAAGATAACTCTTGCTGAGGAAGACACTTGCAGACGATGTCTAGAAGAAAAAGAAACAGCGGTGCATATATTGTGCCAATGTCCAGCACTGGCCAGTAGGAGGAAGACTGTCTTGGGACACCATTAGGTTGGTGACGACTTGGCAGGAAGCCTCAAGCTAAATGAGCTGCTTGCATTAACAAAAGATATGCGAACGGAAGCTTCTCTAGCTTTAACTCAATAACAACATCCGAGAATCGAATGACTAAAAAGGACCCAAGTAGTTTCGTGGTCTACTTCGACTAATCCTTCAATTCAGTGGGGCCACTTGTTGGACAGTGCGCTGTCCAAACGTCACACCATATATATAAATCGTAAACGGTATTTACTTTTATTCACAAAATATAAATAAAAGAGCATAAAATGAACATTTTAGTTATTATTGTACAAAGTATTTGTTGTTGTCTGGATTTAAAAACTTTACAATTCACTATTTTACTGCAAGAAACCACATCACTATCATCGTGCATATAGAATTATAATCATATACGGTAGTGATTAACTATCGTATGGCCTCTCTGTTAAGTAAAACCGATCATATTGTTCGTCTACGTTTTGCGAAGTTGGAAAATTTATTCATCTGAGGAAATGATATTTGGCAATACTGCGTTCATGTAAGCAAAATAACCGCTTCGATCTATTGAGCCTATTTTTGAATGTCAGTGAAATGTTATCTGTTTTAGAACCTGTTACATTTCATCTTTAAAACTTTTTGCATATTCCCATTTAAAATGTTCAGCAGATCTTATTCAATTCGGGCATTAATTTTCCGAAGTAAATGCTTTTTTACTCCTATAAATAGTAAAATTACCAAAATATGAACCTAACGTTGCCATTAGTTTGAAAATAATAACAGTTTGAAATTATTTGCAATTCAATTAGACTATCCTGTATTAATTGCAACACTTATTATTTATAATTATGAATATATTGATCATAATCAATATGATCCTATTCAGCAACATTTCTCTGTTATTTTTATAGTTTCTAATTCAATATCCATATTACTGCAAGTGATCTATAGTATAACACAATCATTACCAATTACTTCCACTGTTCGTTGGAATGATTCTGTCGTATATATACATAGGTTCTTGAGTTATAACATACTATGCACAATATATTATGTAAATCTAATTTATTTTAATATGTTTCCAGGTAGTTAGCAGTACTTCTAACATAGATAATTTTTAGAGAAATCAGTGGAAATTCTGTACTGTATTAGTATTTTGTTACAGTTATGTGTAAAATTATTATTTACTTCGAAAATTATTATTTACTCTGACAGCCAGACTGTTATTAAAGCTCTGTGTTCTTAGATTTTCAAGTCGAAACAGGGCTTTGGGTGTTATGTGTTCCTACAGTTACTTGGAGCTCTGAATAAGGTAAGCCTTTACTGGGTTCCGGGTCACAGGGGGTTTTTGGGAAATGAACAAACTAACCTAGCCAGAACTGCAACAAAAATTGCTTTCACAGGCCCTCAACCCTTTTGTGTGTTAAACTAGGCCAGTACAAAACAAATTAGCAAGAATAGGGAAAATCATACGCGGCTGGAGTGCTGAGAAGACTACCCAGGACTTAAACAAAGCAAAGCACTGATAAAACTGGTAAAACCGTAGAAAAACATTCTTAAATTCTCAAAATGTAATTAAAGGTTGCTAAGGGTCATTATGGTGTAAAATATCGGAATGCAAATTATGCGTCGAAGATGAGAAAACTACTATGTATATTCTATGCTACTGTCCAGCTTTAACAAAGCACAGAACAAACTTATTTCATATGCAATTTCTGTCACCAAAACAGATTAAGAGCTCTTCTCTAGATTTAGTTGTGGACAATGTTTACAAAGCTTTAAAGGGCTTTGTGTAAACAATAGTAAAATTGGTACAATAGGACTCTTCTGGGTTTTTTTTTCTGGACTTTTAATAATAATACTTATTAAATGAAGTACTAAATTACTTATAAGATTTTATATTTTGTTAAATATTTCTATGGTTATTATTTCCATCCTTGTAAATGATATTTTTTTTTAAATTAGATTGAAGCTTATTAGTCTATGTTAATTTAACAGAGTAGACGGCAATGTAAACTATAACAAAATATCACAATAATATTGAATAATATTGTACATGAAGTAAAAAGAATCAGATTAATCCATTTTCGGGAATGTAAACTTTCTTTTATTTATGTATTTGTAAAACTAACACATTTGCAAGTTGCTATTATTTTATTATTCGGCACAAAAAGTACAAACACTATAACAGCGTAGGAAAAAAAATGGAACAAAATGTCCTTAATCCTTTAATATCTTTGCATTCATAACTATTTTTTTAAATGTATATAACTTGTTGTGAGAGGAATTATTTTACATAATTCAGTGTATAAACACAGCACAAAACAATTTTATAAGGTGTGAAATAATTAGATAAAATATACGACTAAAAACTTTACTCGAGTTTAATAGAATATACCGCAATGTTGGTATTACTGAAGGATAATGTTAACTGTATTATGTGATAGAGTTTGTGTGGCAAAATGTTTTAAGCTTAGAGGTAATTTTAATGACATAATTAATTTCGTAGAAATCAGTTGAAACTTTAAAACGATTTTTAGACTTAAATATCAAATATTTTTCCAAAATAGCAAAATTTAAATTAAAATATTTAAAACAAAGCCAAGAAATGTGACTCGATACATTTAGCTATTTTATTTTTAATTACGATTTTACGTATATATATATATATATATATATATAGTATATACATTTAGTCTTAAATTAAAACAATGCATATATCGAATAATATTTACAAATATCACATAATAAATAAATAGTATTTTATTATTTATAAAAACCGGAGTATTTTTCAAGAGCAGTGACACTAAGCAGTAAGATACTATAATAATAAAATAGAGGTGTTATTTATATAAAATATATCAAGCAATTATTAAATTATAACCCGATCTATCATATAGTTGAGAAATCATACAAACTTGCATTTTGTAAAACTATTATAACAAAACGTTTTCTACTAAAAGTAATGAAAATTGATTATTTATCAGATTAAAGATATCAATATAAATGACTATAATGTTTAGAAAAATACGTTTAAAAGTTTTACAATAAATAATACAATACCAAATACAATATCTTTGATCATTTATTAAAAGATTAAAAACAGTAATAATGGAAAATAATCTTCTAAAAGCAATTTGTGTATTTAATAAAATTATTTATTATTATTATTTATTTTTATTGGTCAATATTGAGAAATAAGAGAAGTACAGAAAAAAGCTTAAGAAATACATATGAGAATATTAAAAACAATGTTATTAATTTTTAAAATTAAATTTTTTAAAAATTAAAATTTTGATATTAATAAAAATTTATATATCAGAATTGAATATTCAAACTAATATTTAAATGTAAAAAAAAAAAATTATGGAATTTTAGAAAGAATTTTCTATATACGATACAATAGTCTACATGTTATAATAAATGTTATTTGGAAATTAATAAAAATATATTAAAAAACTAATAGAATAAAATAGTATTATTTATTAAAGATAACACAAAAAATTTAAAATTTATAAAAACTGTTATATTAAATATATAAATATAAATTATTAAACAATTTATAACAATTTATATTGATAATAATCATGATCAAATATATTAATAACAAATATATATAAACTAATTAAATATATAAATAATAGCATTAGTATTAAAAAATTAATGTATTGATAATAATAAAAAATTATAGATATAAATTTTAGTTATATTAGCAAAAACGATAGACAAAAAATACAATATACAAACTAATATAACTAAAGAATAATTTTGAAAATTTAAATGTAAAAATAAAACTCTGAATAAATAAATACCAAAAGTAATGCTATAATATTAAAATAAAAAAATAAAATGTAGATTGCAATTAAGGGTCAAATTGTGTAAACAATAAAAATAAAATTAATAATAATAATAATATTAAAAACTGTCAAAAAAATTAATGATATTCTCATAAAAATTTATGTTTTAAAGATAATTATTTATATTAATTTTTTTATTTTATTTTAAAAAGCAACAATTTTATTCCTTGCATATTGTACGGGCTAATTGATCAAAATTCAATAACATATAATTGTACTTTATAAAAATGTATATTAATAAAATTAAGAAAAATTACAAAAATGAAAAAAATCTAAATGTATATAAGTGAGAAAAATATTTAAATTTTAAAAATTTATCAATTGTTAGAAAAACATAAACAAAAATTAAATAAAATTTTAAGTAAGTTTACAAAATTAAATATGTCCTAATTTATTTAAATTTTAAAAATTTATCAATTGTTAGAAAAACATAAACCAAAAGTAAATAAAATTTTAAGTAAGTTTACAATATTAAATATGTCCTAATTATAATTATCAATTAATTAATATAACAAATTAAAAAGAAACATTTCAAAATTTAAATGTTAAAACAAATTGTGTAATAATTGTATAATATAAAATTACTGTAAATATATTATTAAAGAAATAAAAAATATTTTTAATTTCGTTTGTGTAAATGAAATTATATCATTTTATAAAATCAAATTATTAATATATTATAATATATTATTTATGTGTTAAAATAAACATAAATTCAAAATTAATAATATTCTAATGATAAAATTTAATTAAAGCTGAATTTAGTCAATTTTAACAATTCAGACTAAATTTCAACAATTCAGACTTTTAATAAAACTAAAATTTAAGCTTTAAAAATATGAAATATTAAAGTTTTACAGAAAATAAAAAATAAAATGAAATAAATATTAAAAAAAACTGTTATAAAATAAGTATAATATAATATAGCCATCAAAAATTTTAATAAGATTTGTTAACAGAAAACTATTTAAAATAGATACAATATTATTAAATATAACAAAATCTATTAAAATATATATTTATTAATTATATATTAATTATATATATTAATTATAATTATAACAAAATAAGCATAAGGTAATACAACCCTAACGTTTATAATTATTTAAATATTAAAGTTATAATACTGATATTAAAATTTTCAAAATGATATTGTAAATCTAAAATAATAATATTGGTTTTAAAAAGGGGCTAATTAGTCAATAGTTAAATAATACACTTTTAAAAAAAATTTAGTTTTAAAAATAAAAAATTTTTTAAAAACAAAATTTTTTAAATATGCTAATTTTCATTATTTAGCATATTTTAAAAACAAAATTATTATTAAAAAATTTTGGTAATTTACAAAACAATAAATTATTATAAATGTAAAATATTATTGAAAATAACAAAATTAAAAATACAACACAAATTATTAAAAATCACCATACCAGTGATTAATAAAAAATATTTTTTAAATGACTATAAAATAAAGTAGAGCAATTAAAAAGTTTAAATAAATTGAACAATAAAAATGATAAGAGCTACGTGTAAGATAAAACACAGAAAAAAGTCATATAAAATGTTATTTTATTATATTTTATTAATATTAATATATATATATATATATATAATATTATATATAATAAATTTATTTTAAAAAGGTAATTAAAATAAAGTTACTAGAAATAAGCATAGCTCAATTTATACAACTAAAATTAAAAGCATAAAAATTTAAATTTATTGAAATAGTAATTAGTATAATAAAATGAAATTGAATGTGGGCGAGGTAACAAATAATAAATAAGTGTGAAATATAAAAAAATTAATAATATAAAATCAAGTTGTAATTACTATAATAAAATAAAATTAAATGTGGGGAAATAAACGTAAATAATTGTAAAATATGAAAAATGATAAAAATTAAGCGTTTGTTGAAAAAAGTTGTAAGCATTTAAATAGTTTATTAATTAATTACAAAGACTAATTAATTATTTAATTTTTTTAACTAAATATATATAAATATATATGAATTAAATATTCTTAAAAAATCTTAAAAAATACATAGATATTTATTAATAATAAAATAAATAATTTCATGTTTGGTGCGTAGCAATTTTTAATTTATCGCTTTGTATTATCGATAATATTTATTAAAATCTTAACAAACAATTGTGATAAAATAAAAATGATTAATTGCAAATTTTATCAATTTTTTCAAATCAAGTAATATTGAATATAATATTTTTTGAATTGAAGTCAATTTTCTTCATATAAATAGAAAAACTCACTGCGTTCTTTTTATGAAAATAAAACTCCTTTAGAGTTTTGGATTCAATTAATTTATATTATTTCAAAATTAAAAAATTATAGATCATAATTTCACTGTTTTGATGTCCGACGGCCACAAAATATAACACAAATTCATTCACATAACACCAAAAAACATAAAAAAAAAACCAAAAAAAAAGTTAATCTATTGTAATAACTTAAAACTCACAGAAAGCAGAGTTTGCGTTTCCGTTTTAGCCAATTGTCACACTCGTCTGCTTAAATCGCCTCGAGTTGTCTTCACTTCACTGTAACTGTGTAACTGTAACACCTGTGGAGCACCTCTTCACTGAAGTCGACTGAACTGAATGAACGAATATCCTTTTGTGTCGTCTGCTTTTATAGGTGAGTGTTGCAACTGAAACAACTGAACAAACGAAAACCTTTTTTCATGCAGTATCAGCTATCGTCTCTGCCATCTCGTTTCCTGGCGCTCATGTGCAAGTGTTATGCGTTGGCGTTGACGTTGACGTTGACGCTTGGTGTCGACGCGTAGCCGTCACTGTTACTGTTGCTGTTGCTGTTACGGTTACTCTTGACGTTAAAAGGCAGAGCCCATAATGTACATGTGCAGTTGTTTGTCTTTTTAATGGGGGGAAATGCGTGCGGTTTAACTGTATTATCTGATGATATTAACTGATAATTGTGCGTACAAATCATTTGCTCACTGCCCTCACATTCCCAACACTTACTTCCTTGCAACATGTTGCCAATAAAAATGCGTCAAGCTTATATGAAAAATGAATGAAAAAATTTTTTTAAACAATTGACATATTTTTTATTTATTATGGTTAATTGCATTGTGTTTATAAATTATAAAATGAAATAAATTATTTTACATATTAAATAAATTAAATCAAGAGTATTATTATAGTTTAATATTATATATTGTTATAATTGTTTTTTTTTAATTATTACTGAAATTCTATACGAAATGTATGTATGTATGTATTGTATCGTATATAAGCAATCTATTGTTTATATGTAAATGCTTATTGAAATAGTTTAGTGAATTTATTAAATTTTTTCAAATTAAAAAAAAAATGCAAATTATTTGTTTACATAGAATTTTTTTTATTTTTTTTTCATTGGTTTATTTATTGAATCTTACTAAATAAAAACTGACAATAATGATTTTCTTTTAAGGCGATTTAGTGCAATTGCAGAAGATAAATGTCGAACATGAGGACTTAAATCCGACTTGAGTCTATCTGGGAATTTAGGTGTAGATAGTTGGTAGTTGGTAGATTTAGGTCTTTATGTAGGTTTTTGTTTTTGACATACCACGGAGCGTACATAGCTTGTCGCAGAATTTTTTTTGTACTATCTACGGGGACAGATAATCGTCAAGTAACTGTCGAAGACTATTATATCTTGTAAAAGTTTTTGTATTTTTTGGCATTTGGTTTAGAAGTATAGTAGGCCCATACTTTTTTGAAACAAATAATTCTATTTGCTAAAATGTTGTTTTAACATAATGGTGTTCTCTCTCCATAAGTTACAAGCCTTACAATACAATGTATAAATTTGTTTTTATTTCATTTCTCTACTACTATAGAGGGTAACTTATTGTGACAAGTTCCGGGAAATTTATGTAAAATTGATTAAAACCTACGGATATCTATTACTGCTGTTATTATGATTAGTCCAATTACTTTCTGTGGAAAGATTTTATCGTATAGCTTGATCATTAGATCTACTTTCGTTTGGAGATTACTTTTATTATAATGTTGACTGATCGGCGTTCATTCTTCGAGATTTGTTAAAAAAGCAATATCTTCTGCTTTTTTTAATATTTATTCAATTAAAAAAACAATTATTTAGTTTTTATACAAGGAAAAATAATGTTAAAATTTTAATTAAACACTCTTCGCGTCTCTTTATATTTTCTTCAAATTCAGGTGATTTTTCTTTTTTCGGTAAGAAAAAAGATTGTTTTTTATAACTTTTATAATACCGACTATGCCAATTATATTTTTATTATATTTTTTTGTTTTGCATTTCGGAAATTTTCCGAAAGCGTAATTTAATGTTTAGGGTGTGGAAATTGACCCTAAAAGAATCGTGTCAGTCCGGACAATCATCAAACTCTCGATGCTTTGAAAGCGAACATCTATCAAGTTATGGTCGAGTTTTTTCGGGTATATAAAAAGTTCCTGTATTGTAAAATATCGCATAGAGGACATTTGAATGTTGATGTATTCCATCAAAGGTCCAAATAAAATGTATTGAAATCGAAATATATTGATCGAAATTCCAATCATGACTGTGGTTTATTTATGGTCAATTTCGAAACCACAAAATGAATAACACTGTATTTTTAGGCTCGACTAATTTGGAAATATTTATCTTAATATATATTTTGGCAAATAATAACATCTTATTTAATAAAATGGATTAAAATTTATTAAAATGTCCAAAAGATCTTGGTGTTCGTCATGCATTTTTTAGTAAGTCTTTTTAACTATTTAATAACATTTTGGATGAGATCAGCACCTAGTAATTTAGTATACTATTTGAGAAATTTTTCCGCACTTAACTCAAATTATCGTATTCTATGTTTTGTATTTCTGTTATATATTAATAATACAATCACTAAAAACTAAAATATACTTATTTTGATTGTTTGAATTAACCTCATTAAAGCTGTTCTCGATGACGAAGGTTTATGCCTAAAGGGACATACATAGTGTGCTTTGATAGTGTTTTAATCTTTATTACAATAGAATAGCACGGTTATCTTTAGATTAAGTGCGGTGTAATAAACGCACTCCTAGATGTTTAGAGTAATGTGGATCCTTGGCCATAGAAGTATACTTGCAATTGAAGCAATTGACTAAACAACGAAATCTCTTTCAAAGTGCACTGATATTACTTTCCCAATATCCAAGAGTTTTGACCTTCATAACATGTTAAATGTTTAAATCAATGACATAAAGAAGCTAGACAGTATAGAAGTCAGTATTCTGACGTCAAATGCCACAAAATTATTATTTATAAAAATAATAGTATAAAATTAGTAATTGTAATCAAAAATGGGCTGGTATTATACCTTGCGAGATAGGCGGAAACGAATTCTTTCGTTCCTTGGTATAATGAACAATGAACAAACATAGTTCAATTTATTGATATTAGGATTGTAAGAAGAGAAAAACTTGCAGAATTTGTAATATCGCACAACTTACTGTCTTCAATCAATGGATTATGACTCAAAGCCTTGTATGCAATAAATGCGTGAATATTAAGTCTGCTATCAGATGTTCGTTAGAGGCGAGAGATCTTATAGTTTCAAAATTCGTTTCATAGCAAAAACAGAAAATTTTTACTTAAAGTATTGAAATTTTGCTTAACAAAATTAACTAAAATTGTTGTTGTTGTTTTTTTCATTTTGTATTTGAACCCTTCTAACTTTTAAATAGTTTCTTTTTGTCATAAGACGCGTCATTCTCGGCAAGAAAAAATTAACATTTAAAATTTTCACTTTTTAGTATACTTCTCTGTGAAAATGGTTTTATTAGATTTGAATTATGTTACAAAGCTGGAGAGTTTGTAGTTAAACTGTGATAGATAATGCACTTAACATTAAGAGAGTGTTTATGAGAGACACTCATATATTCATAGACTCATAGAGTGAACTGTCATGGAGAGTCTCTCCATGGAATTATCTACTACAAATTGAATTAAGGCCCAGTTAGACAGTAGGTAACGTAAGAAATTAATTCGAAGCGAAATGCACAACCAACCAAACCTGCGTATTTGATAGGAACGAAGTAAATAAAAAGGGTGTACTTTGTTTATTTCGTTTCTATCAAACACACACGTTTGGTTGGTTGTGCATTTCGCTTTAAATTAATTTCTTACGTTACCTACCGTCTAACTGAGCCTTTAGATTAAAGATCAATAAAACTACATTGCTAATATATATAAATATTACTTAATGGAAATTTTAGCCGAAGCAGCTCTCTAACAAAGAAACTATTATCCACTTTGTCAAATTCCAACGTTAAGATGAAAGTCGGGTGATACCACACATTCTTAAATCAGAATGCCACTTTATTTAATGTTTTCCCATTTCGTATATATAATGCAAATACATTTATATTAAATATTTATGATAAAATAATATTATTGAATAAATTTGTTTATCAATTTAGATTTACCCAAAAATTCCAAACACCTTAATAATCAGTTTATCTAAAACCATTATCAGCTCTATCGTTTTATCATCCATTGAATCAATGAAGTGGGAGATGAATATTGTTGTTATATGGAATAAAAATAATTGTCAAGTGGCAATTAATAAATAACAATAAAATCTTATTTAGATATGAAAAACAATAATTGCACCATAATAATTTCTAATAAGTTTGTTAAACAATTTGTGTTCTCATTGTGTAATTATCATTATTATCTTTCAATATTTTTATTGTCATCGACAAATGAACACAAACCTATAAAAATGTGAAAGTTTTTGAATTTACTTCCACGCTTAGTCCTTAAATGGATACTTCAAGCAGCACAGAGAGCAGGGAGAAGTATCTTCTATTAGTTGACTTTTTAATTTCAATTCAAAGAGTCAATACCAATAAAAGGAAAATTTAATTAGTCACATATTAGTGCGATGTGCACCGAGAAGGATGTTCGCTGTTTGAAGCTTGCCCCAGTCAGACAGTCAGATTTAATTGTTGGTGCAGTGCTGCTTCCCCACTTTCTTGAAAATTCCGCAAAATCATAACAAACAAAGTTATGGAAACAATTAAAAAGCCATAAAAATCAGATTCGCTAATTTGCTCTCATATGCAAGTGGAGTCAAGTTTTGAGATACTTAATGGTTTGTGTTTAAAAGAGACTATGGATGGCACGGCTTCAGGAAAGTAACTGCAATTTGTATGTACGTGTATTGACTCATTTTATATAGACTATGGCTTTTGCTTTTAGTCCTTCAAGTGAAACATTCGATTACTCTTACATGTACTTGTCATCGAAGATATGAAAAAGTTAGCAGTAAGTATCTATGCCACTTCTCAATTATAAAAATGGTTTTTATGATTGCATGTGGGATGTACAAATGCTTTAATAAATTAAATTAGTATTATTACCTTTAGAATAAAGAATGTATCCTTTTGATATTTTTATATTTCTGGCATACATGGACAAAATCAATAAAAGACAATTGAGATGAAAGCAGACATATGTAATAACGTCCATAGAATCTGAACACCTAATAATTCATTTCATTCTGCTTGAACTGCTCGGCATGTAAATGACTATCTTCTCTTCCCTCTCTGTTAAAGCTATTCCATACTAAAAGTCAAGTAACCACGGTCGTGAATCCATTCTTAAATTGTTCCAATCCAATTGTTCGAACCTTATTTTTTATGACAATTTTTCATTCTCAATATAGAGTTACTCTGCTAATGGGCGACCTCTCATTAGAAAAAGATGAATCACTTATATACGTATGGATGCTTTATGATAGGTAATGAGTTATCCTTCCACTTCCTTAATTTATCATAATTAGTCATTTTTATTCCATATTCTTTGCGAGTAATCTAGAGAGAGAAAATATAGATCCGTGCTGTTGAATTTAGATAATTTGGGAGATTGTTCGTCCTTACCAATGAAGAGTCTGACAAACTGTCATAGGGTACTTAACGAAAACTGTGTTTTTTCTGGAAGCTACAGTAGGACAGTCACAAAGAAAATGCTTAATATTTCTTTTTCTTGTAAGTTCAATAATATTCATAATTCGATTGAATAGAAATGCACAGTTTCTCTGTAAAGGTTCTTAAATACTTGTGACCAGAAAAGTTTCTGTTAATGAGTTCTTAGAACCTTGTCTACTTATATAAAGTTTAAGTCGAATGAACATGATTTAAATATCTTCCACTTATTATTAGTTAGCTGAAAAAAATAAACGTAGCTACTTCTCTTAGAGATCACAAGGGGAGCAAAAATCGGAATTACTAGAAATATATCTATCGAAGCACCTCGGTGAGCCAAATCATCTTTTTTTGATTTTCTTTACGATTCTTATTTTCTGGAATTTAGAAGAGAGAGGGCTGAATATCAGTCAATTCAGTTAGTTTTGATTGTTGAACAGAGTATCAAACAACTTTAATTGCTACTTGGCTGTCAGTAATAATGGCTTGCAATTGGTATGGCTCAATATGCTTCTCTAATCCTGATGTTAAAACTTAAGCCTCAAAAACTGTGTGATATGTTGTAGCATTTTATGTAAAGGAACAACATAAATTAATATTATAAGTTTCATGATCGTTACAAATTTTTTCAGATTAAAGCTATATAAAAGCTATAGTTTGTCTTGAAATTGGTAATATATCATATAGAAGATATCGTATTAAAACTATCCAATAGTCCAGCTGCTTTGAAGTTTTTGCGTTTAATCTATGCATCTCAGAACAAAATATATACGCAGTTCAACAGTTTTTTCTTCCGGTCTCAGAGGTAACGCTATCAATAGTAATGCGAATAATGATTTAGCTACTTAGGATACTTACAGAATATATTCGAAACATATGAATAATCTGAAAATGCAGCTTGCATTAGTAAAGTATTGTTAAAACGTTCAAGTTCAAAACAACTAAATGAAAGATGAGAAATATATGCTAATTAGAAAATCAAAGCATTTCATTAGGATGCATTGTAAGGATAATAGGTTTTTTAGAAGGGGTGTTGTCTTTAACCATACTTAAAGATTTATTATTCCTTCTAATGCCTCTTACCGCAGCTGTAGAGAAAATACAAATAATTTTTCTCACCTAATTTGTCAGACTAGCAAATATACAGCGTATGTTAAATATATTAACGACTTACGCCCTAAAAACTTTTAAGCAACTATACAGCCTGAGTAGTTCGAAGGTTTATATATGATACTACAATAATGAATTTTTTTTTGGTTTTTAATTTATTTATATTTTTACATTTATTTGTTTCATTTACAATATAATTATTTTTTTTATAATTTTTTATTCATTATCTCAAGATTACAAAGGTTGCTATCTGTAGGCCGTGTGCGTAAATTGAAATTTCCAAGGGATTTTTAGCACTGCACTTATGTAAATATTTATTTATTTATTTATTGCACTTGTTTATTACTTTTTGTTAAAAGTTTTCAAATAAATTTATTTATTTATTTATTTATTAAACTTCTTTAAAAATTTTCACATTAGTAACAACTAATTTACTTAATTTTTATCTAATTCTGGTAAATACCCACATTCGTTGCCATACCGACATAATTTACTATTTCCCTCAATTTACGAACAGTTTACTCAAACTCGCACACGGCCTAAATGTCTTAAAGTAATTTACATTTTGCGGAAAATTACTTACGAATAAAGTGGAGTTATTTCAAAAATATTCTTTTTCCTTACTACCTACTAAAACTAATATTTGTTTTTTTAGTGTAATATAGTGAAAGTAGAGACCAATCTTTAAAATTTTCTAGCCGTTTTCTTTATTAAATTTTCTAAATAATTTCATATATTTCACATACTGCTAATATAATGATTTTATTTCAGCTTTAAATTAAATGAACGTTGTCATTACTAAATGCTATCTGTATTCTTTATACTATGAGTTACTGTTAATTTTGATATGAATCAATAATAAATTTTATATAATAAATATTTCAAACATAATTGAAATTATTGCAATCCACTGAAAATTTTTCTCAGTGCTTTCATCTGCGTTCATGTGAAAGTCTGACAGCTTGGTGTCGCTGCTAACGCGATAATTGTCAGTAGAGCCAATCGCACAATAATTCTTTCTGTCAAAAGTTCTTAGTGCCGTGCGCGTCCAAAGTTTGTGATTGGTAAATAATCATTGAAATGTAATAACATCTTATAAATAATATTAAAATTATTATTGATTTTTAAATCTCACGAATGTGATAGTATTTATTACATAAATAGTTTGATGTGATTGTGTTAAATTAAGAAGCTATAAGCATTTTAAATTTTTGACCTTTCTACTCACTTGTACAGAAGTGTACATATTTAATTACAATAAAATATTGCATTATTTTAGACCGATAACAAATTAATTGCTTGTGTTACAGATATATAAACAAACATGCCTGAATTAACTGAAATCAAAAATGATACCGTAGAAGCCACTACTCTGCCCAGTGCTAGCACTGCAGCTACCGCTGAAGCCAAACCAGCTGAGAATGTACGTCTAGAGGATGACGGTAGTGACAGTGATTCGGAGGATACCATTCCTGAGTTGGAAGACGCTGGTGCTGGAGCTACACAGTTGGGTGGCGGTGCTACCGGCTTGCCAATTGATCTCGTATCCAAAGCTAAACAATCTCGTGGTGAAAAGAAGGCACGTAAAATTATGCTTAAATTGGGTCTCAAACAAATTCAAGGTGTCAACCGTGTAACCATACGCAAATCCAAGAATATTCTTTTTGTTATAAATAACCCGGATGTCTACAAGAATCCACAAAGTGATACCTACATTGTATTCGGTGAAGCTAAAATCGAAGATCTTTCACAGCAAGCACAAGTTGCCGCTGCTGAGAAATTCAAGGCACCTGAAGCTGCTGGCGCTTCTGATACTATTGGTGCTGCTACGTCTGTTGCGCCAATTGCAGAGGAAGACGAAGAAGAAGTTGACGATACTGGTGTTGATGAAAAGGACATTGAGTTGGTTATCACCCAAGCTAACACCACGCGAGCCAAGGCTATACGTGCGCTTAAGAACAACAATAATGACATTGTCAATGCCATTATGGAGCTTACTATGCTTTAAGCATAGACGAAGGCTCCTTTGTGCATTTGCAATACCCGCCCTATTATACTAAAATTACAAGAATTATTAAAAAAAAAGTTTAAAAGTAAAAAAAACTTTCTTATTCAAACTTGTTAAAGAAATGAGTATTTAAAATTAACAAAATAAACAGTCAAAATTCATGTTTATATATTATTTTATATTCCTTCTTATTTTTTAAAAGATATCTTGTGGGTTAAAATAGCAAACGATTATTGATTTATTATTTCCATTGTCTTTACAAAACGATATGAATGGTTCTCATCATGTGTCCAGCTGACAGATATTTTAATATTTGTGCAAAAGTTGGCTTCACGTTTTAAAACTATGCTTCGAAATTTCCAGAAGATTTTTGCTCATTTCACACATGACTTCAAAGTGGAATCGTAAAGGTAAGTACATAAATACGAGATTACGTAGAAAAGTTTTTCTATATCGATGGTTTACAATAACCGTCAAAGGATGACGTGACGTGACGGTGCCAAGTTTCCAACCCGTTTAAAACGTAATCTATATCAATGGTTATATTTTTATTGTTGTCGATTTTTGTCTAAACTTATTCACAATTGAGTGGATGTGATGGATGATAAAAATATTGTTTCACTAAGAAAAGGCATTAGCATTCGATGAAAGAAATAATGACGAATCCCAATATGTCTATTTATCACTTTGTTTTAGAATAGTATAAAAATTTGTTCGGTTAAAGAACTGACATCTAAATTCCAATAAATATTAAAAATTAAACCTATTTTTCTTCCCTTAAGACTTGTCATTTTTGGGACCACGAAATCATCTCCAAAAGTGGAAAAGTTAAAAATCGAAGTATCGTGCATCTATTTAATATATTAGCTGTAAAAACTAACGACACTAGCTTGTTAACCAATAGATAATTAGACAAGAATTTGTATTGTCGTTTTCAAAAAAATATATATACTTTACAGGAAATTTTGGGTCTGAAAAATTTGACGATGTTAATATATCCTTTATACTCATTATCCGTAAAAGTTTAGCATATGTGCTTAAAATTTTTGATAGCGTTATTATCCTATGTTATTTGTTAATTCGCAGCTGCATTACATGACAGTTAAGAATGATCCAATAGTTACTCTAGATTCTATTCTAAAGACTTCTAAGGCAAAGTTGTAGGCCTCACGATTTATCTTATACCACAAGACCGACAGTCCGATTTTTACTTTGTCATGAGATGTGCTTTTACCTTTTCTATTTGAGACACTTATTTCAAATCAGACTCACGTTCCAAGAGGTTCAGTGCTTTCTCGACACTATTATAAAGTTTTCTAAGGCAAGACTGTAGGCGATTTATCTGCTACCAGAATGCCGATCGTCCAATTTTTGTTTTGTCATAAGGTGTGTTTTTACTTTTTTCATTCGAGCTTATAACTCATTCGAGTTATAAGAAAATGAATCACCCACCTTCATCAGGACTCGGTTTGATTTCAATTCTATCCCTTATTCAACCCTACTTCCGAATTCCCTTTATCATTGCCGATTCACATCTTAGCCTATATATTTGTCTTGTAAATCCTTCCATGTTATCCGCTTTCCACATTTCAGCGGTTTACAATAACAGCCACCTTTAATTGAAAAGGATATCGTTAGGTTTATCAGTAGCCATAATATTAATTTCAGAGCTTTAGATTTAGCTGCTTTCTCCATGTGTTCGTTTCTACTATCGTTCCTTCTGGTAAAAATAAGAATTATAAAATTAATATTGAAAAAGTATCGTTTTTTTTTGCTATCATTTAAATATATTTGGACACAATGAATATACAAAAAAATTTTACTAATAATTTATTTGACCAAAAATACGGTACGATTTTACACGATAATATAAAATTAATTTTAATTAAACATTGGGATAATATGAATAAAAATTTAGTTTTTATGACGGGCTTATTAAACATTAACTACGACACATATAATTTATTAATTGCGTTAAGATTCTTATAACTTAATTTAGGTATTGATTAATTCCAAATCTCAGCTAATTAATCACACATCGGTTATTCTTGATTTAGGTTAATATAATGAGATTAAACTTAACAATATTTAAACATTATTTGAGTTTTAAGTGAGATTACAGTTTGGGCTTACAAAGAGAAAAATTAAATAAAAATGATATATATATAGTTAAAATAAATTTATATAATTATAATAATATAAACAAATTAAAATAAATTGACAGAAAATTTGTTTAAAGATGTTCCTTTTATCACCCATTTTTTATCCTGTTTGGTTGAAGTATAAATGTATTTCTGCCGCACTATAGCTTTTTTTTTATAATAAGTTAAGGAGTGTATGTGATGCTTAGTAGTTTTATATATTTTATACAAGCCATCTTATTTTTTATTAAATTTTTAGCATACATTTCATTATTAAACTATATTTGACATAGGATTATTATTATTATTTGTTATAGGCCACCATATCAATTAGGTACTTAGAATTACTGTGGTTTTCAGTTTATATTAATATTTTTATCATTGAATTTTAACCACTGTAAGCATGTTTCCTTCATATAAATTTAATCAAATTACATTGCGGTTATTTAAATTATACTTAATAACATTTATTTTGTTGATATGATAGTAAATTTTTATTTGAGTTAAGTTTGTTGAACAAATTCCCAGTATTTAGCCTTTTCTTCAGTATCTTTTGCTATGTGTTATTCATCTATAAATTATTTTATTTAGTACCAATAAATATACTGGTACTTTCAGTTTGTGGGATTTGAATTGATCTAATATTAATTTTTAAACCATATAATTTAACGAACATAGATCATTTCAGGTCCAGTTATTCTAAATACATATTCCGTTTTTATATTTATTTATAATTTTTAACTGATATTAAATTAGTTTCAAAAAATCTATACCATCTTCCATTTTAGATATTCTTTTCTAATTTTGTTTAAATTAAATTTAATGTGCATATTACAAAGAAAAACTTTTAAAATCAAATTACATTAAGATATTGATTTTAAATATCTGTTTAAGAAATTAGGACTCATTATGGTTATCTTAGCATTTGATATCAATTCACTTCATCCACATTTCAAAGTACTATTTCCTTTTTGTAAATTTAAGCTTTTATATGTTACTTTCCTGTTTCTTTTTGAATCAGATATACCGGTTCAATTATAAAAGAAAATTTACTCCAGTTCCAGTTTTCGGTTCGACAAAATCAACAGATTTTTTTGGTTTCCAGCTTGAATGCTTTATTATGTTTGGAAAATTCTATATTTTATTTTGTTAAGTGGGTTAATTTAAAAGTGCTCGTATGCTTGTTTTTAGTTCCTTCAATATTTTGTTATCTAGTTTTTATTGTTGTTATTCTGAAAAAGCATACAATTTTAGTATTATGTGCTGTGTTTATATATTTTTGAGATTCATTAATATTATTTGCGATTTAAGTAATATATACATAAACTAAAAATTCATTTTCTTGATATATACTTCATCTTTATGTATACATTATTTAAATGTATACTCTATCTTGATATATTTTTATTCTTAATGTATATATCATCTCATTGTACTCTTTATCTTGACATACACTTCATCATAATGCACTTTTCATCTCGTTCTGTACTTTATCTTAATATTTACTTTATCACAGCGTATACTTCATCTCAACTTATAATTCAGTTTGATGTATACTTCATCTTGATATATAATTATCCCAATTTTTGCTTATTTATATATGAATTATATTAAAATTCTTTTGTGTACACGAATTACTTCTCTTTAAGTTCAAATTAGAGATTTATTGAAGTTTAGCATAAGTTGATTATTTTATCCTGTAGCGATGTTAGAAAAGTAATTATCAAATTGGACTGCATATTAGAGATTAGTATACGTTAATAGTCTTATTCTGTAACAATGTTAGTAAAATATTTATGGACTTGGTTTATTCCTTATTAATTATCAAATTTTTAATATATTATATTACTTCTATTTTCTGTTTGACTTTTAATATATCTTATTATTTTCGGAAGTAAGCAAATTTCTAGTTGATTTTACCGCCATTTAATTTTTTTTAAAATATTTCCTTTAATGGAAGCTCTTTAATATTCTTGTCCTTGTAATATTTAATGGAATTAATTTGGCATATTAATTCACTTAAGTTTATTTATTTATATTTATCGGAATTCATTATATTTCATATTAAATCTTGTTTTACTCTATTTGGCATATTAATCCACTTAAGTTTATATAGTTTTTGTATATTTCTCAAATATTACTTTTTTGCTAATTATAACGTAATTTTTACTTCCTTCTATTAATTATCCAATTTAATATTATTTGGCATTTTATGTCTTAGTTTCTCCATATTTTTTTCTTATCATAGAAGTGCTTTTAATTTTTACATGCTTTTATTATTTCTTCAGTTTAATTAACTTGGCAATATATTTTATATTTGATTTGGTTTTTTTCATATTTTTTTCTTATCGTAGACGTACTTTTACTTTATACATCCTTTTGTTATTTCTCTATACTTCTGAGGTTTGACATCCTTTTATTATTTCTCCGATTCTTTTTAGTTAGCAATTTGATATATTTGACTTAGTTGTTTCAATTAACGACATGACCTTAATAACTTCTAATAGCCCTCATATATTAACTTGGCAATATATTTTATATTTGATTTGGTTTTTTTCATATTTTTTTCTTATCGTAGACGTACTTTTACTTTATACATCCTTTTGTTATTTCTCTATACTTCTGAGGTTTGACATCCTTTTATTATTTCTCCGATTCTTTTTAGTTAGCAATTTGATATATTTGACTTAGTTGTTTCAATTAACGACATGACCTTAATAACTTCTAATAGCCCTCATATATTTTGTGTTAAGTACTGTTTAGGAATCACTCAAATCACTCGAATTTCCTTCGTCCAATCTAAGCATACGTGCTTGACTGCGTGATTGCAAATGTATGTCGGCAGGTTGCTGCAACCATGGCTCTCCATCTGCTTGCATATGACACGGATTTTTAACAACAATCTGGAATTTCATTTTCATTTCAGTAATAAAAATAAAAACTAAATATTAATAACAATTTATATATATTTACTCTGATTTGCTTAGCTTGTCCAATTCGTACAGGCTTACTAATGCCACATTGTAGCTGTGCCATGTGGAAAGAAGACACGATACCAAAAACTTCTAAACTGCTGTCTGAGATGCAATTTATCATTTTAACATTTGAATCTGCATTCCAAAGTGCTATTTGAAATTAAATTTAATTACCAAATTTAATGGAAATGTGTAAACCTTGTTCTTAGGAGTAATTCTTTCTTTACCGCATAATTTGCAACCGGCGCCCCAAGAATCAATGTTAAGAAAAACAATAGACTGCAGAGGTGGCAGCGAAATCATTTGACTATCCATATAAAGATCGAAGTTTTGTTCAATATTCTCGCAATCCCGTTGAACTATTTGTTGTGTACCAAAAGTAAAGTAGAGTAGCTTAAATAAAAAAAAACTCTTTATACTCACATAGTTACAAAAATTTTAATATATTAATTTATTTTTACCTTATTAAAAAGTCTACTGCTTAGCACATAAAATCTCGACTCACGCGTCTTATGAAAATTATACGTTACCAGCGCGTCAACACCAATACTAAAATAGTTATAGACGTGTATAGTTTTCATGGGATGTCTTTTTATGGGTAAACGATAATGTAGCTTTTCAATTTGTAAATCATATCGATCTAAATTAATACCCCGTGCACGTTTTACCTATTAAAATATATTATTTTAATTGCAGAAAAAAAAAAGAACAAAAAATAATATTTTCACTTACATTTTTTAATATCTGTATAGGATCTAATTCCGGTGGTTCTGCTCCCCAACCAAGTATACGTGACAAATCATTTCCAGTGCCAAGTGGCAGAATAGCTACTGCTGGTATGGGCTAAAATAAACTTTTTTCAATTATAAAAAATTATTTCCTATTCTCACCTTTACTGCATGCACACCTTTATGCCTAAGCTATATATTGTATTCAGTACCCAACCAATTGTACCATCTCCTCCAGCTACAAGTATACGGCATGGTCGTGGTTGAGCTTTAATGGCCCATTGTAGAGCATCATGTGGCCCACGTGTGCAGAGTTGCATCACTTGTAATGGATGCAAATATCCACGTAGTAGTGATAACACATCTGCCGCAGTGCTGCTGCCAGATCGTGTATTTGCAATAACAATAAGTGGTTCCCAATTTTCGATATCTGGTGGCTTTATACCAGCTAAATGCAAACGTACAGATTCTCGAGTGCGTGCCGCAACAACGGAATATGGTGGAAATATTAAATCCTTAAATTCGCCTAAATCACATTTGCCTCTCACATCCACTTGTTTATAGCAATTGTTATGGTATGAACGTTGACACCAGCAACAACGCCAACCAAATAATCCAGGTGTAGCCTGGTAGTCGATTTCATCATTGCAAGCACTGCACGTAATTCCTAATGGTAAGTTTCCATGTACCCAAAGATGAGTTAGTGATGTTTCATTACGCAGGAATTTATCTTTACAGCGATATTTGCTGTCTATTAGTTTGGTACAGACAGGTGCGGAATGGGTGCATAAGCCACAACAATCGCAAAACAGTCCCGCAGAAGGTGTGAGCAATACTTCACATGCATTGCAATAGCATGGCTAAAATAATTTATATTTTTTTTTGTAGATTGCAATAATTTTGTTTAAAAAATCTATAAATACCTTATTTAGAATTTTAATAGATTTCCAACTATGACGTGTTTTTCCTGGTATACAGACAACATCCTCCACTAATAAGCTGCGACAAAAGAAAAACAACGCAGTTAAGGCCAGCAAAGAGCCTATTATGGCTTCAGAACCAAGTTCTAAACTTGACCAATTCATTTCGTATAAAAGTAGAAATGTTTTATATATATTTTTAACATAATTCTAATAATTAATTATGCTTAATGCGTCTGCTAACACTTCAACGGCACAAATATAAATACTTTTTAATAAAAAATAAATCAATAAATGACATTAAATGGAATTATAGAATTACAAGATAATTGCAAAGTTGTCATGTCGTGCACTGTACTACCGACCCATATGTTTTTCGTATTTGTTTACGAAAGGCAACCCCAAAATAGTGCACTTTTAATTCTATTAAAATATATATAAATATATTTAAAATGAGTAAATATTTTAAGTAATAAATAATATATACGCTAAAAATAAAAATATAAACATAAATTCATACATTAAATAAAGTAATTTAACTTTTTATTTTTCACATATAAAATAAACACAAAAAACGTATAGTTTCAAAAATACTTTTTTGACTACACAACACCCTTTTATTGCATTTGATTGTTCTGTTGCCGCTTCCACGTGCTGTGTATGAAGCGTTCTGATAAATAAGTTTTTATTTAATTTGGCCTTAATAATTAAACAAATATACAATGGGACGAAAAGCTGAGTATGATACGAAAGTCAAAAAGGGTCCTGGTCGTAAGGCACGCAAGCAGGGCGCTCCTACATTTCCAAAAAAGTCTTTTGGTAAGTAATAAAATTACATGTGCATTAAGGAGAATTAATTAAACGTATTTTTGTATATATTTAGCTCCTCTGGATGATGAAGACAAGAAATTATCACATCGTCAAAAACAACGAGTGGCTAAAAGAGTTCAGAAAAAAGAAGTTCAAAAAGCTAAACAGAAACAAAATAAAGCAAATAACAAAGTAGCAAGTAAACAGAAGAAATACAACAGCGACAGTGAGGATGAAAATGAAGCTGATATACAACAAGACCAGGGTCTTAATGGAGTTGCTAAACAGAAAAAAATCAAAAAATTATTACCAACAAATGGATTCACTGACGAAAATCAGGAATGGTTAAAACCCAAACAGAAAAAATCTAAAGCACAAGTTGAAGTTAGTGAAGAATTTAATAGCGACGACGAAGATAATAGTGATGAACATGATGATGAAGAGCTGTCTGATGGTGACAACATGGAAGACGGTGATAATATTGAAGAGGCTGAAGATGACAGTAGTGGTGATGATGATGATGATGATGATTTCGAAAATGAAGCAGAAGAAAACGAAAGTGATGAAGAAAACACTACTGACAAATTAAAAGTTGGTAAATTGGATGATCTTTCTGACGAAGCAAATTCAGATGATGATTTTGATATATCAGAAGATGAGGATGCATTAAATAAAACAAAAGCTGGAAACGATTCTGATATAGATGATGATGAGGATGGTGATGAAGATGATGATCTCTTGCCTATTGAAAGTGCAAATAAAAAGCTTAAGCAGCGTGAGAAAAAGGAAGCTAAATTAGCTGCTGCTGAAATGCAAATGTCAATTGATAATCAAGAAATATTTCGGTTTCCCGATGAAAATGAAGATCCGGAAAAGGAAATTACATTGCAAGAAGTTCAACAACGCATAAAGGATATTACTTTGGTATTATCGGATTTCAAAAAATATCGCCAACCTGATAGATCACGTCCAGAATACTTAACTTTGTTACGTCAAGACTTGTGTTTATATTACAGTTATAATGAATTCTTAATGGAAAAGTTAATGGATATGTTCCCTTTAACAGAACTGATGGAATATCTAGAATCGTCGGAGGTAAATATCATTTAACTGTATTTTATTTATTTTATTATTTCAACATAATGCTCACTTTAATCAAAACTTAAGTGTTTAATTAATTATAATTTTTTAATATTTTTTTATGATTTTATTTTTATAATTTTATATAATTTGGTTTTTTATTTTTTACACCAATGCTTAATTTTTAAATTTTTATATCTTTATTTGCTTATTTAATACTATGCTTACACTTATAACTTTCGAATATCATTGGTACATTTTTGTATGGATTTAGTGTGAAAATTAACATTAATTGCTATTCATTTTTGGAGTTAATTAGAGTAATGTAAATGTACTGTTAGTTTCCTAAAGAACGGCCGGGTCTACGTCCCGGAGCCACTTATCACCAGCCAGGTGCTGTTCGACACCTCCCAAAAGGATTTCACAAGTAGGTCCCAGCGGGTTACAACAATAACAAATGTACTGTTGTGGTATAAAATATACCATTTTAAAATCGGTTTTTCCTTTACTCTGTCTTATATTCAATTACTTCTTAAGAATTAAAATATTTGTACTACTTTTCATGCTTCTTCTTAGATTAATTATTTATTCAAATTTATAAGGCTTTGCTTGCTATTGTTATCAATTAAATATTATTACCATTTCATTTGTTTATATTGTATCACACTGTTGAAAATACTTACGTATTATTTTTATAACCTTTTTATGGTCTTAAAAAATTAAATTAATTTTTATAAAAAAATATTTTAATTAAACTCAGGTGGCTCGACCATTGACAATTCGTACAAACTCTTTAAAAACACGTCGTAGAGATTTGGCTGCAGCTCTCATTAATCGGGGTGTCAACTTAGATCCTTTAGGAAAATGGACTAAAGTAGGTTTAGTTATATATAATGCGCAAGTTCCACTTGGAGCTACACCAGAGTACTTAGCTGGCCATTATATGATACAAGGGGCTTCGTCTATGCTTCCTGTAATGGCGTTGGCGCCACAGGAAAATGAACGTATTCTAGATATGTGTGCTGCACCTGGTGGCAAAGCATCACATATTGCTTCAATAATGAAAAATACTGGAGTATTATTTGCAAATGATGCTAACCGTGATCGCACTAAGGCTATTGTAGCTAATTTCCATCGTTTGGGTATTATAAACAGCATAGTAAGCTGTGAAGATGGTTGCAAATTTCGATCTGTAATGACTGGATTCGATCGTGTTTTATTGGATGCACCATGTACAGGTACTGGTGTTGTAGCAAAAGATCCAAGTGTCAAGACGACAAAATCTTCTGTGGATGTGCAGCGTTGTTACAATCTACAGCGCAAATTGTTACTTACAGCTATTGACTGTGTGAATGCGAAATCAACTACTGGTGGTTATATAGTGTACTCAACATGTTCAATTCTACCCGAGGAAAATGAATGGGTAGTTGATTATGTACTGAAAAAGCGCAATGTTAAATTGGTACCTACAGGACTTGACTTTGGTGTAGAAGGTTTTACCAAATATCGACAATTTCGTTTTCATCCTAGTTTGAATCTTACTAGACGTTATTATCCGCATACGCATAATATGGATGGATTTTTTGTTGCAAAATTCAAGAAGTTTTCGAATACTATTCCAATAACAAAGGAAGAACAAGAGGAAGATGAAAAGCAACTGGACGAAGCAATTGCTGCCACATATGGAGACAGTAAAACCAGTACAGAGAATACAGATAATGCAAATGAAAGTTCTGAAGAAACCGTGCCTAAAAAACCATCTAAGCGTGCAGGTAAACCATTGCTAACAGAAGTAGAGCAGGATATTAAGAAGAGAAAATTGGAACAAGGTAAAAAGAAATATGTAGCAAATGTTTTTGAGAAACCTATTAAAATAGCAAAGAAAAAGAAAACTGAAGAAACGGAAACTAAACATATCTCACCGAAAGAAAAATTGGATAAAAGCGCAAAGTTTAAAAAACAAAACAAAGTAGCTGAGAAGAAAGGGAACCTTAAATTATCAGAGAAAAAAATAGATAAAATGGAAGAAGTTGTTAAAAAAGTAACTGAAGAAAGTGCCACACAAAAAGATGGTAGTAAAAAGGAACAATCAAAAAATCAAACATTAAGTAAAAAACTAGATAAAACCGTAGACAAAAAGAAAAAAGTAATTGAAGACGTTCCATTACTTGAAGGAAAACCTATTAAGAAATTAAATAAAATAAAACAGAAATCCAAACAAATTGGACAAATCAAAAATTCTAAAGTTAAAAACAAAAATAAATTTAAAAAGAATTGATTTTTTTTTTTTGTAAATTTTTATTTGTAAATTGAAATATTTTCATTTTTATTATTTTATTATTAAATAATAGTTACTTTTAATTATGAAATAAATTAAAATGTTCAAAACCAAGCAACAATACTTTGTTCTTATTTATTAACTTTGACCCGCGTTGAGTAATCTCCGCCAGCCAGCCCGATTAGTTGCTTGCTGTCTCCATTGGGTAATACCGAGCTCCCCCAAATTGTTGGTCACTTGGTCCTTCCACCGAAAATGCGGAAGTCCTCTACCGCGTTTTGCACATGTGGGTACTGAATCAAACACCTTTCTAACCGAAACACTTTCTTACATTCGCACAACACGACCAAGCCAGCGAAGCCGCTGAATTTTTATGCACTTAACGATGTCAATGTCCCGGTATAGCTCATACAAGTCATTGTTCGATCTTATTCGATTTTCGTCGCCAACGCGTAAGGGACCATAGATCTTCCGAAGAATTTTTCTTTCGATTGCTCCTAACACCTTCTCATTACTGTTGGTAGTTGTTCAAGCTTCTGCACCATACAGCAGGACAGGCATGATAAGAGATTTGTAGAGCGTGATTTTTGTTTGTCAAGAGAGGGATTTATTTCTCAACATCTGTTGGCATGAGTGATTCTTCGTTGAATCTCTAGGCTGACATCATTTTTAGTGTTAAGGTTTTTAGTTCACTATTTATTAACTAATTTTGAAATTTTTGATCGTTCTCTTCTTAAATATTTTGATTATATCAACTATATTATTCGATATGATTCGATTATTTGTTTTCATAACAATATGTGTCTATTTAGTATATATTTTTAGTATAAAGTAGGCATAAATTCTTGGAGAAAGATATTTTTAGTGGAATCATTTAATAGCAATTATATGCGTAGGTAAGCTAGATTTACGTCGATCTGATTCTGATGTTTAGACAAATAAAAGGTATGTTTATGTTATTGGTACCAAATAAGCAAGGAATAAAAAAGTATAGTTTTAAAGTAAAACTTACCGAAATGTTTCTTTAAATATCTAGAAGTATTAGAATTTAGTCAAAAATTTAGAACAATTTTAGTCACATCGTTTAGGAGTGCTGATACAGAACCAAGTGCTCATGTCTCCGTCTTAAAATAGAAATATCTTAACAAGAAATATTTTAGTCTCTTGGGTTCTCTTTGGTTATTGGCAGTTGTTACTATTAAAGATTAATTATGATCGCGGCTCTCCCTACCAATAAAAATAAATAAAAAGCGATGTCAAAAAATCATCATAGCAGTAGGAAAGTTCCACAACTGAAAACATATGGTCATATAACATAATATAAGTGTCTTATAACTCATCCTTTTTTTTAATTCAAAGAAATTGTATTTTACTTTAGAGATAGTAAAGTAAATATGACTACTACGTGTTGTAATAATCGGCTTATTATCTCTTTTAGGTTAGTAATCATTTGCGATTTGGTTTTCTGGATTGGTAATAAAACATAGTAATTCAAGTGTATTTTTTCGACAAATTCCATTGATAAATTAATCTAAGTTAAACTCGTGTGGATACGCAACAGTAAGGTAAGTAATAAATATTTAAATTTTGTATTTAAAATTATATGGGAGTTATTCATTTAAACACTATCTAATGGATTATCTTAAGCTACCATATATTACGTCTTTCTTTTATATTTATCCTCTACTAGGAAAGATAATTATATAAAGCTAATTCGCACTAAGCTCGTACTTGGTTTGTGTTTTTCAGTTCAGTTTTTAAAATTTGCTATAGCTTAAACGACTTTGAACTTATGCATATTAATACGGTTGTTTTTAATTTTATCTTTTATATTTATTGAATTTTTTGATATATTCTGTTTGTTTATGATAGATCCATATGTGAAAAAGAGCTATTTAATAGTCTAGTATGATCAAGAAAATTTTTTAACTTTCTCTAAAGAGATTTTGGCACCATTAAATGCTTTGGCTGTTTCATGATCTCTGGTGATCAATCCTGGGTTATGGTCAATCCATGGTTCGTTCACAATTTTGAAACCCTGCTAAATATTTTTTGAAAAAGTCACACGATAATGCTTATGGCCGAGTGTGAGTAATCGCACGGATATGTTTTTGATGTGCAAATATTTATGTGAAATGCAATATATCCATTCAGTTTAGCTACTCACAGTATCACCAGTCTCTTCAAACTTCATTTGTATATTGCTGAACATTTTATCATCGATTTGTTGGGTGACGACCTCTATTGCGTGATCTTATATTTCAGCTGGCAGGACCATAAGGAATTACTTGTTAATCAATAATTGGTCTAAAAATAATAATAACATTCAGAACTAATTGTTTTGCTTTTTGCAAGAGAATCAATCAATAAAACTTCCTGTGCTTCCCAGAAATCTGATGCCATAACCTTTTCTCCAAATTATCTGACTTCACCTATTGTGGTGTTGAACAACCAGCTTCAGTCCTCTGTGAAATTTCTTGTTTTAGTTTAGGATCATGATAGTAGATCCAGAACTCATTCATACTTATAAAACGACGAACAAAATCGGTTTCAATCTTCTTAAAATGCTGCAGATTAAGCTGAGAAAATTATTATCGATACAGTTTTTGTTGAATTGCCAACTTTTTGAATTTATTTTATATACGTAACTTTTCTCTTAAAATATAGACTACTATGATATCACCAATATCGCGCATAGTCAAACTTGTATTCCTACGAACAATATCTTAGACATTCTCAATAGTTTCTAGTGTTGTTGCATTTTTTGGACGTCCACTACGTGGTTCATCTCCAACGCAACGTTTAAACTCTAAAACCTATCGATGCATAGTTGGATGAGGGATATAAATTTTCTAAAACAAAGAACTTTACCTCTGTGCGATATTCGGTATTTTCCATTATGACAAAATCACCAACACCTCATCTGATAGATTCTTTGAAGTTATGGGAGACTATTTTGATTCGTTGATTTCTCCATACAAAATTTGTAGTGATACTTGGGTGGGTAGTAAAGCTTTGGAGCATTTTTGAAGTCTTGTATATAATACCACCGTATCGAGGAGAGTTGTACCACGGATATTTTCAACACTTTTTTTTCTTATTTGACATAGCTTATTTAATATTGAATCTATTATATTCTTCTGCTTCCACTATTACTTTTCAATGTCAAGATTTCCCAAATAAAGAATAAATTCTAATATTTATTAAAGATACTTTTTTTGTATAATTTTTGTAACGAGAAAACAAAAATTATTTTGTTTTGAATTTTGTATAAATAAAGTCAATCATTTTGATGAAGCCGAACTGAAGTGCACTTAATTTAAAGAGATTAAATAATTTGGATAGATCAAATTGGCAATTAAAAAAAAAAACAAGACAAACGAGACAATGTAGATTTATAAGAACAAAAACAAGTCCAAGCTTTATGAGAAGATAAGCATGAATATTAAAATACAATATATATGTACGTATACTGTATATTGTATTGTATGTGTGTAAATACTAAATATAATATTGGAAATATACCAACCTAGTAGCTCATCTCAAAAACAGTTGCTGAATTGATTTCAATTTGTTAAGCAGGTAAAAATTAATCGAAAAACTCGCTAAAAATGTCGAAATCGAATTTGTTCATTTTATTGAAATTTTTACTTATTCCGGCTTTTTGGACTGCGAACGCACATGGCGATTATCTTCTAGTTTCGGATTGCGGTGAACGCGCTTCTTGCTTGTCGCATATTAATGAAGAAATTGTATCACTGATAACTCGGAACGTAGATAATAACACTACTCCATGTGAAAATTTTTGGAAATATGCCTGCGGTTTGTGGTCACCGGGACTATTTTATGATATCGTGGATAATTTTGGGGTGGTAAACAAATATTATGTAAAGAAATTTGAAAATTTTTTTGAGACATCCGGATATAAGAATGAAATAAAAGAAAATGTGTTATTAGAAAAGTTACACACCTATTATATAGCATGCAAGAAAGGTCAGAATGACTATTTGCCTATGCAAGAATATTTGCAAGCGTTACCACTTAGTACTTCACTTAATTGGACAGATTTAATAGATGCGCCGATGTGGAAAGACGACTACTGGAAGCAACATTTGAATCATTTCAATTGGTTGCGACATATTGCTGAATTACGTAGATTCGGTTTAAATGGTATATTTATAGATGAGTCTGTAGGTTTTTCATTTAATGACTCTATGAGTTCGATTATAGAAATAGAAATGCCTAGTGACGAGCATAATTTAGAAAATAATTATGATTTGGTGAAATCGTATTTTGCTCTGGGTTTAACTAATGAGATAAGTGAAAATTTAATTAAACTCTCACTAAATTTATATGAATTCGATGAAGAGTTGAAAACTTTACGTTTGAAATATCAGGAGGAAAAGGGAGTGGGCATGATTTTGACATTACAACAATTCAAACATGTTGTGCCCAATATAGACTGGCAACTATATTTTAATATTTTATTAGATGAAGTAGCGCAGCCTGAATTGAAAATTGCTGTGTCGTCTATTGATTATATGCGTGACGTTGCTGCTTTGCTCTCCCAGAAGGATGAAAAAGTCATTTATATGTACATACAGTTGCATTTATTTAAATATCTACAAGATATAGGCTTTACGAAAAGCTGCATTGATCATATGGGTGTTGTTATGCCTCTGGGTATGGATTATATTTATAAACATCACATATATAAAACATATAACGATGATGAGAGAATTTTGCAAAATATTTTTAAAAAATTAAAATTAAAATTTGACCAACAACTGAAGGAAAATAAATTACAACTAAGCAACGAATCACAAAGTTATCTTCTAGCAAAATTAAATACAATGAAGCTACGATTAGGAAATCTGCCACAATATACATCCTTACAATACTACAATTCTTACTACACCGCACTTAATATCACATCTTCTAATTTTTTTAACAATCACTTGATTTTATTGCAGTTCCGTACACAGCAGCAACACTCCGCCGTTGTGCATATGAAGGCCTATAATGAGGATGAATTCTATGTCAATGACGATTTACTTCAAATACGTAATGCGCCTTATTTCGTGCATCAACGGAATCTATTAATTGTGCCTCTCATTTTTATGAGTATGCCATTTTTTCATAATGCATTGAATCCTTTGTTTCAATATAGCGTTGTTGGTTGGATATTGGCACATGAAATGCAACATGCCTTCGAAATCGAAGGCATTATGTATGATGAACTCGGCAATGTTAATATGCCACTTGCAATAACCACAAAACAGCAACCCGAATTTGCCGCAGCAGTGAAGTGCTTGACACGCTCTCCAACCACAGCACTTATCGAGCGGATTGCGGACGTTAATGGCTTCCAATTGGCCTATGACGCATACTTCGACGCCGCTAATGCAAGCTTTCCGGAATATATGGAGTTTTCTAATGAATTCAGTGCAAAGCAGTTGTATTTTCTTAATTTTGCACAATTTTTCTGTGGAACACTACCAGCTCCAATAGGTCATGACAGTGATGATGTACGTGTTATAGAGACCGTCGCAAATATGCCTGAATTTGGCGTGACTTTTAAGTGTTCGCTTGGTCAACGTGAGAATCCAATAGAAAAGTGTCAAATGTGGCGGTGATAATAATTTTACCAAAAAGTAGTCTATTAAATTTTTTTATGTTTTATTTCTAAGAAAAAAAAAATTTTTTTTTATTAATTAAAAATTTTTTAAATTTGTTTATTAATCTTTTTGAATTTGTTTTTATTAATTTTTTAAATGTTTATATTTGTGTTGACCTCATTACTTATATGTTTGAATTTTGCCGGGCTTTAAGTCGTGTTTTTAAAAAATTATATTTTTATATAATAATTTGTATTATATAAAATGAAACTTAAGATTAAATAAAAAATATCACAGTTGTTATATATATATTTTTATTTAACAAATATTTTGGTTCACTTCGAAGACTATCATTTTATTAATTTTTTAATTTTTTTTATTAATTTTTTATATTAATTTTTAAAACTTTTAAAAATTAATTAACATTAAAAATGTTAATAATTTTTAATTTTTTTTCTTAATTTTATAAATGTTTATACTAATATCGACCTCAATACTTATGTGTTTAAATTTAGCGGGCTTTAAGTCGTGTTTTTAAAAAATTATAATTTTATATAATAACTTATATAAAAACAAACTTAAGATTAAATAAAAAATATCATAGTCGTTATGCACATATCGTATACCATTATTTTATTAATTTTTTAAATTTGTTTTTATTATTTTTTTAAATTCTTTTATTAGTTTTTTGAATTTGTTTTAATTAATTTTTTTAATTGCTTTTAATTAATTTTTTTATTAATTTTTTTTAGTTTGGTGTTATTAATTTTTTAATTTTTTTTTATTGATATTTTTCATTTTTTCTTTTATTAATTTTTTTAATTTTTTTTTCACTTTCTACTTTTTAGTGTTGAGGTTATTGAAATCGAACTTAGCATTCGTTATAATATATTTTTGTGATTTAAGCCACAAAAATAAATTATACTTAAAACCTTATCGTATATCGGAACTACTGAGTACATTCTGAATACTCCTAATATTTGTTTATATTTATTATCAAATCTTTGATTTGATTTGACTTACTATTAACTCTTAAAGTCCTCAGTGACTTACTATCCAGTCATCAGTGAATAGTAAGTCAATAGTAAATTGATTTATTGCCTGGAATGAATATGTGTAAACATGTAATCTAATAATTACATCAAATAAAATATATCAAAATAATTTGTTTATTTTGTTGATAAAAATAGAAAGTCCATAATATTATAACAAAATCGCTTTGATCTCGCCAACGTGCAAAAATAGATTCTTATCAGCTTCAAAGGTATTTAGATGCAATAAAAATGTTAACAATATTTTCACACATTCAATAAAGTTGATGACAAAGTATATAAAATAAATAAAAATTTGTTTATTTAGTACTTTCATTGCTATGAGCCCTTTTATTGATTTGAGAAGTAATAGATACATTCAAAATGCCCACCAGCATGAGCTTAAGTTATTTTGTTATAAAATCTCTATATATTCATAATGAAATTTCATACTATAAATGAAATATTTAAAAAGGAAATAAAGTTAAATCAATGAGTAATATAAAGAGTTACTATAGGTGCATTTCTAGACATTGCTTGTCTTGAGAAAGAAACTTACTGTGATGTAGATGTCCTCAGAAATCAAATGTTATGTATGCTTCCTTTAAAGTTAAAAGTTGTGAATCGTGGGTATATTGTACAAATACTCGTACATAGTTGTTAAGGGGTCTTAACTATAGAGACAGAGCGATTAACTACCTTGTAAGACTATCATAACAGTAATGTTAATAAAATCTAACTCGTATTAATTCACAAAATTACTTGCTCCTTAAGATTTAATTAAGTAGTTTTTATGTGGTCTCTCTCTTAAGCAAGTTCACATTATATTATTTTGTCCATTATATATTATAAAATTAACTAATGGCTTTTCGATTGGTAAATCTGAAAGCCATCTACATTTACTATCGATTTGTCAAATTTTGTTACTCAATCAAACATTTTTAGAGTAATCTAACATTTTTGTAGGATTTTGATCTGGATCCCGTGATTCAGATTTGCTACCAGATTTTATCTCTGGGAGGTCTTATAAATGAAAACGTACTGCTACCAATTATAATTGAAAACATAACAAAGTGGTACCTAGTAAATTTTAGTCGTCTTTTACTACAGGCACCTTACCACGATGATATTTTAATTTCTAATCAATTCGCTAGAATGTTATAAATGAATCTCGAGTGTTATTTATTTTGCCCCAGATGTACCAATCAAAAATGAAAATTCTACTAGAAGTTCATTATAAAAAAGATTCTCGATTGAAAAAATTATTCCAGAATTACCTCAATCGAGAAAGTAAATTCGGTCTTTGGATTTGATTCTTCTCTGATTTTGGTCCAAGATTAATGAATGTAGTCTAAAAAAAATGAATCTAAATATCTTAAAGCACTGGTATAACATATACTATCTGATCCAAACAGTTTAAACAGACTGAAAGAATATCGCGCATAAATTAAGTGGTATAGAGGAAATATTCTTTTCAGTCAAATTATAATCCCTACACTGTCTTAACTTTATATATTGAACATTTGTACTGAAATTGTTTACTATAAGACATTTTGGAATGTGGGTTTACAGAAGCAAGCGACCAGCTTCTTTTGGAGTCAGAATGTACTGCATGTTCTATATGTTAGAATAATTTTTAAATAAGTATTTTTCACAGATGAGTAGACTATAGCATACTTTTGATGTTATTGCAGAGTTTCTGATAGATTATTTGTATCGACCTTCGATTTGTTGTATTTAGTTAAGGCGGTCTGGTCTAACAATTGATAGTTGTTGTAAAATGTTCTAACAAGAAGCAAATCATCAACATTCGTTGGACCTTCTAAAACCAGACTTATTTATTTATGTAGGTAGCAATGGGATGGAATTGGACTCTATTCAGTCGCACATTCTTGTTTTTGTCAATAAGTGCCTAAGACACATATTCAAAATATGGTGGCCAAGGCGAATTTCAAACGATGTATTGTGGAGAAGAGACAGAGGCAGAAATCGAAGTCAAAAAGGGGAAGTGGCACTAGATTGGGAAGACACTGCGGAAACTCTGCAGATACAGCTCTTAGATGAAGTCTTCAAGGTAAGCGATGTTCGGGGACGCCATCTGAAATGAGGAGAAGAACAATTGGTGTAGAACTTGCCGCCGCACATTATACATGGAACGATATTACTCAAGTTGCTGGAAATAGAATAAGTTTTAAAGGAGTTGTGGAGGCCTTATGCTCCACGTGAAGTTAACAGAACCAAGAAGAAAAGGTAGCTAGCAATTGTGTTAGCCGGAAATTTGTAGTTTAGTTTACGTTTAGATTAAAATTCATGTTCATACAGAGTTTTTTGTTTTAAATTTTGAAATTTGACTTGTAATTAAGCTGTTGAGCAACTGCAAGTACATTTCATTAAAATATTACGTGCATGTCGTCTCTTTCAATGTTTAACTTTATTAATCAATTCATTGTATTTTATCTTTAAAAAAAAAAAAAAATATTGCAATCTGTTATATTGGTATTATTATTATAAGGAGTATCTATATTTTAAACAGTCGCCGACTATAGCACGTGCAGCATTGTTTGCATTAGAACACACGCGTTCTCAGTCAATTTTTGCATTTTGGGAATATAAATTAAGTAGCCACCTGCTGTGATGTTTAATAAAATTCTTGAAAAAAGATATAGAGGTGAATAGTGTGAATCATTTATTACCAGCTACAATAATTAAATTGTCAATAAAATCTGCAATAGTGCAATTGCACATTCATCATTTCAGATTGTGTTCGAAACTTAATTGCAATGTAAAATCGCATTCAAGTGCTTTTTTCCAACGTTTTGTTCCATTTGAGGTTCGCGTTTGTCGAACCGCGTCATTATGGAGTGTGAATATTTTTGTAATTATTAAAATGAATAGTTAAAAACGTAATGAAATCCAGAAATGTATGAGATAATTAATTTTATTTTAAATTTTTCATTTTTAAAATTTTATACAATTTTATCATTATCAATAATCGTTTCTCATATATCATAGTAACGGTCACAGAATTGGTCATAGAAAATTTATAATTTTATTTTAAATGCTAAAATTTTTTTTTATAAAAGTTATAATATTTTTTTTAATGAAAGCTATAAAATAGAGTTATGTGGATATCATCATTATTTAATGATTATTATGTTGAGGCTAGTTGAGTCAGTGCACTTCAGCATCTTTACTCTCTACTAACTGCGAGGTTTCTTCATAACCCCTCTCTACGCCTTGACTGGATTATTGTTTTTCACTTCATCAGACTAAGCAATAACTGACTTCACATCTGCATACCTCCTCGAGGAGCCTCTAACCATTCTGAGATTCGATTACGCGGTGTTGGTAAGCAGTGCGCTTTGATATGCATTTGTTCTCTTGATAGTATTGTTTTTACCACTGAGTTTTTGTCAATCCAAAGTCTTTCGGATACTAATACCCTGAATTCCTAGTATTACATTTGCATATATATCCCTAGATATTTTAATTTACATAGCAAGACATTTGTTTCATCTCAAAAACCAGTTTGATATCAAACTATATGCAATGATATGCAATTTCGACCTACAGATCCACACTATATCATTTTCTAAGTCACTAACGTTACCTAACATATGGTGCATGAAGAGGGCTTGAGAGTAGGAAATTAGTAATATTTACCAAAACTTTGTATTAAAATATAAGAACGTTTATTACTATTTCTAATTTATTTAATTTGAAATCATCAATTTAATACATTTCTGTTAGCTTTTATGACACCCTCTTTCCGGCATTTTGCTTAATATATGATTTTAAGATTAAATTATTGTTATAGTAAAGTTTGTCTTTTACTATTTTATTTCACACAATATTTCAGCATAATTCTTTTTTGTTTATAAGGCCTTTCATAAGATTAAGTTCAAAACATGTCCAATATAGAAATGCAGTTGTATAAACACAAAGAAGTTAAGCTCTTCACTTAACACCAGGACGTTCTTAACACCTGTATAAAGATAATGCATTGGTAAAAATTCCACCAGTCACTATGTTATTAAGGAGCTAAGCATATCTAAATCTCTACTGTTCACAGTACTGGGTTGAATAAGTGTAACTTCACATTAACTAAAAGCATAAATGCCAACACTCTTTTTGTGTTACATTAGATGTTAACGGTAGCCATCATAACACTCACTCATGGAGCTCCAGTTTCCAGGACAACCGTATTTGTGGGCAACTGGATCTGAATCTTAAAGTACCAGATTTTACCTCTGGGAGGTCTTGAGGTAAACAATTAAACTTAAAACATTACCGGGTTATGTCTAGTAAATTTAGTCGCCCTTTATAACAGACATTACCTTACCTCAGGAATATTTTGATCCCTATCCAGGAACAGAGTACTTGCAGATTTATTGATCAGTACCTACCACTGACAAAAACATCAGTGATTGTGTATGCGCATTCTTCATTTTCGTACATCAAAGAGGGTTAGTGCTATCTCGATTTAATCATTCGGATATCTTTCAAAAGATGTTTTCATTTGGAACATCGTCTTCTAGTCTTCTATAATTACGTTATAATCGAGCTTGTGATTGATTCAGATGTAATAATTGTTAACAATTTGAGGAGAATCAAAGATCTTACAAAGAAATTTTCTTTTGAACTTTAAATCATCCACAATATTATGTTATATAATTAATAATGTTATATTATTATATTATATATATTATTTTATATTATATTATATTATATTATTATATTATATTATATTCTTACTTTATTGAGTAAATAAAATTACTCAGTATAAAAGTGCTTTTTCAGAACTTTTTTCATATTGGTCTAATTTGTAATATTTTAAAAATTTAAAATTAAATATTAAAATTTAATATTAAAATATTAAAATTATTTTCATGTTGATTTATATATACATTAATTGAAATAGACTATTATGTTACATTTTATTGTATATGTAATAATGAATATTTAAAAGTGATTTCCATTCTGATAATATATCTTTTAAAGTTTCGAATTTCCCTGATCAAATGCCAAAATAAAATTAATGCGGGTATCTAAAAATCCTATATAGTGTGCTTTGTTTTTCGATTCCAAAAATATATACAAATATATATATGTATTCCTAAAATAATGTAAAACCTTTTTAGTTGATTTTATTTTTATTTTTTTTTTTTTTGCAATTGTTTTATTATTTTTTACCTTTTTAAACTTGAAAAATGAATTTACCTCAGAATATGAGTTTCTTTTCTGATCAAAATAAGAATGCTGAAAAATTTGTAACCGGAAGTAGTTATGCTGGTGAATATAAGAGTAGACTTATGCATGGTTTTGGCCGTTATACATATCCAGATGGTACCACATATACAGGTTTTTTTGATGAAGGAAAATTAAATGGATTTGGATGTCTTCAACTACCAGCGCCATACAAATTAGATTTTAAAGTTCATTATTCGAAAGGTCGATTGCAAAAAGTTGAAGAATTATTGTTCGACGATGGTCTTGAGTTTGTTGGTGAATTTAAGGAAAATAAAATTAAAGTTGATAAATGGAAATATTTAACTGAGGGCAATAGATGTTTTGCTAATGAAGTGATAGATCGGAATGATATTATACGTTCCTCTGACGATTTTTTTAAAAGATACACTAATCGCGAGATTTTCATGCATGAATATTTTGATATAGGGGAAGGTATGTATTTTCCTGATACAGGTTTTGTACGTGATAGGCGGGATCCGCTACCAGGATCGCGTTATATTAGTTGCAAAGAAGAGCAGGATTTTATAAAGAAAAGTTGCTATAAAATATCAGGAGACTTATCGATTCCCAATAAGGATATTTGCTCTCAAATACTTGAATTAAACAGGAGAGAACTGAATAAATCTGATAAACACTCATATGCCTGCGACACATATTTAGAGAAAGCAAAGAAAGATGATCAAGAATCATCAAAAGTTGGAGAAAATGTTATTGACTCGATTACAAGCTTAACTGATTTATCTAGTTTTTCTTTTGCAACGGCTGCTAAAATTAAACCGCATTTGAAGAAATCAAAAATGAAGAAAACGAGAAAAATAAATTTCATCAATGCAAACAGTAGTTATACCAATGATTATTCAAATTAATCAAAACCATTTTGAAGTAAATTCAATGTGAAACTTGAAATAAAACGCAGTATGAGTCAGTTTTTTTTTATATAAACTGTGTGTCTTTATTTAATCGCTTTTATTTAAAGCCTTAATATAAGTTATATAATCTTAAAAACTTATAATATGACATTACAAATTATTTTATATATGCATATATACTACAATGATACCCAAACTGGTACGGGAGTGCATTGCCAAGCTGAACATACTTGGCTGAAACCATCATGTGCACTTTATATGGAGTCCGAAACATGCTGGTATACAAGGCAATGGAATGACATATAAACCCGCAAGAAGAGGTGATAGGCCTAGAACGATTCTGCATTCTAGACAAAGAAACTCTATCCATTTTTTTGAACGACGCAGAGGAAAAATATAGATAACTATATTGGGAAAATCTACTAAGACTATCATAATGTGAAACGCTTTTAGGAACTTACAATCTGAAACTTCAAGGACTGCATAGAACAAACAATTCCGTAATAATTCTTAGGTTGTTCCTAAGAATTATTACGTGATTATTAACTGGTTACTGTAAATTGAATAATAACCTAACAAAGTTAGGAATTTAATCCAACAGATTGCAGATACTGTAGAGAAAAGAGAGAAACCGCATATCATGTACTAGAAAAACAGAGGTATTTCATGAAACATAAGGATTCAAGAGTGTGAAAAATAGGCCCTGTCCTTCATTAAAGAAATCGGACTTGGAGAAACACCCTATTCCGAATAAGGGGCACAATAGATTAATAAACTTATTTTACTGGTCGAATTTGTCATTCTGCAAATGTGATTAATATTAAAAACTGACTGATTATTATTAATATCCGATAGAAATGGTTATTTTTTGATAAATTCATGTAATTTCAAATTTGCATTCGATGTTTCACACAATTTCATTTGTGATTCTATTGAAATCAGCACCACTTATGTGATTCCGTTTATCAACTCTTGTATATGGAATCAATTCATTTTTCATCTCATTGTGATTTGTGTCGAAATCGCTTTAAACTAGAATCAAGTTGATTAAACTTATTAAATTAAAGAAGCGTATAACTGACTGAATCAAAATAATTTAACTTCTTAAATTTAAGCAGTGTATAACAGCTGCCTGAACTCTATAAAATAGTTTAAGAGCTGATTAAACTGTTGAAATGTGTCGCTGCCGTTTTGTGTAATTCGCAGTGAATGGTAACTCTGCTGCTCAACATATCTGCACCTTGGTTTTCGTTAAAAATTACTGTAGCATGTTTTTGTCTCTAAATTGGATCGAGAAAACAACGAACGTGAATGACTTCCTTTGCCGTGACCAATAAAGCGATGTATGCTGCTTCTGTACTAGACATTACAACCGTCCATTGGGAATCGCGATCCCAACTCAAAGCCCTATTGGCCAGTAGAAAAACATATCCAGTATAAGTATGCATACACCTGGTAGTTCCCTTTTTTTTCACTCACTATGCCTTCATTGTTGCAAATTAAATGCTGTTTGGAAGACTTTGAAATAATGACTTTGACTCTTTGAACCACATTGAACTTGTATAGATTATATTGTATTTAGATTGTATTTTTTTTTGTTTTGTTTAGACCTTAACGTTGGAGCTATTTAAATGAAACATTAAAACCGCAATAATCTATTAATGATGACTCGTATAAAATAAAATAATTTTATAGTTTCAATTACGTGAAAACACTTTCAAGATTTGAACACTGATAATTTTTAAAAACAAAAAAAAAATTATACATAAAATTACAATAAATAAAAAAAAAAAAATAAATTAAAAACACGAAATGCTTTTTTATTGCTAATTTAAAATTCATTGTTTTTTTGTTTTTAAATTCATTCATAAGTATTGTATACAAACATACAATAAAAAAAATGAAAAACAAACACACACTTAACGCTTCTGAAAGCAAGAACAAAACTTAAAAACAAATACTCCGAAAACTAAATTCATTTTAAATTGACAAAAAAAGCCGGTCTCTTAAAAATTTTGCGTTCATTTCCATTTCTTGTGCTTTGTGCTCTTACAAAATTTTGCTTGAGCGATTAAAAACATCGCCAAGCACCCTCGTTGCAAGCTACCCACAATAAAGTAAATCAAATGCAAAAGCAAAGTTCCTTACACTTGATACGGTATACGTGTTCGTGTGTTTGTGTGTTTGTGTGTTTATGTGTAATTCGTATTTTGAGTTCGCGGTCGTGTTTATTTCTCTCGTGCTGCCACTTTATTTTGCTTACATGCACAACCAACAAGTGCCGTTGTGTTGCCGTTGTTGTTTTTACTTCCGTCTCGATTTTGGTATTGTGTACTGTGTGTACGCTGCAGTTGTGCGAAAGCTTCTTGAACTGCGATAGTTTCATTTTGCCGCTTGTATTGCAAAGAAGTTCAACGCGCTTAGTTGTCCTCGTTCTTATCAGAAAATTATAGTTGAAAATGTGTTCTTTAATCGGTCGCTGATCGTCTTCGAATCGTCTTCAATTGCTTCGTATGTGAAAATATATGATATTTGCAAGCGTTCGTTGTTTATTTGTTAAAAAGTGAAAATTAAATTCAATTTAATCACATCAAGAAACTAGCTACATTTTGTAATAATATAGTTAAACCGTTATTAAATTATAAAATCCAAATTGCTTACTGTTTTGATGATAAAATATTTAAAATTCTAGCGATTCTTTTTTTACTTTGCAATGTACGTAATAATTAAAAACTAAGAAATTACATATTATGGTAACTGCAGTTGAACTTAAATTATACACCAAACTCAGTTTGTTGCCATTTTGGGATATAATTATAGCTGAAATCTGAATTTCTAGAATATAAATATAGCTTGGAAAAATAAGAAATAATAAATAAAAAAAATAAAAATAATGTAAAAAGTAAGTAAAGTAAATATTTGCAATAAATGATTGTATTTTTTGTAAAAAATTTGAATTTCATTTTACTTAAAAAAAATTATCACTGTAGAATATTAATATAACATTTATAATAAATATGTATAGTTTATATATATATATATAAGTTCGTATGATAATTAAGAATTGCTGAATATATCAATAGATATGGTTTAAAAAAGATTATAATAGATAATTGCGTCACTTTTTCAAACAAAAAGAATAATAAATAAATTAAAATTAAACTAGTATAAATAAAAATTAAATTTAATATAAAAATAAACTAATATAAATATTTGCAAAAATAAAAGAAATTATAAATAAATAAAAATTAAACTAATATAAAAATAAACTATTAAAAATATTTGCAAAATAACTGAAAAAAAGGATCGTTTAAAAAGTAACGTAAAGAAAAAGAAAAAGAATAATAAATCAATTAAAATTCAACTTAATATAAAAATAACTATTAAAAATATTTGCAAAATTAGTAAAAAAAAGGAGCTTTACTTTTTGAAACTAAAGAAATTTTAAATAAATAAAAATTAAATTAATATGAAAATGAACTAATATAAATAAAAATTAAACTTAATATAAAAATGAACTAATATAAATATTTACAAAAACCAAAGAAATTATTTATAAATAAAAATAAACTTAATATAAAAATAAACTATTAAAAATATTTGCAAAATAACTAAAAAGTAGTAAAAAAAGGAGCTTTACGTTTTAAAAAGTAAAAAAAGTATAATAAATAAATAAAAATTAAACATAATATAAAAAGAAATTAAAATAAATATGTATTTGCAAAATAAAAATTTCATATAAGTGAATTGCTGCAATATTTTTTATAATATTTTATATAAAAAAAAAATAATAAACAATAAAAAATTAAAAAAAAAAAAGATAATTGCTTTTTAAAGTAAAAATAATAATAAATAATTAAAAAATTTTAAACAATAAAAAAATTAAGAAAAGTATAAATTTACAAAATAAAAAAACATTAAAAAACACATTAAAAACATATCAAACAAAATTAAATTTATGGAATCTTAATATAGAATTTATAGTTACATAAATTTTATATTTATATAGATTTTATATTTATATAAATTTTTGTGTTTATCCTTTATTAAAGATGCTACTCGAAACCCTCTAAATTTAAAAAAAATAAATAGGTTCTTTGTCATTATAAGAAAGCGTAGTTTTATCGGCAAAACTAATTAAATTTTATAAATATATGTAATAATATAGGTAATAATGAATTGTTAAATGTGAGTATATATTAGATAATATGGTTAAAAATAGAATAATAGATGGTATAAAAAAAAATTAAAAAAAGATAGTTACTTTTTATAATAAAACTTTTAGTATTTAAAAAATATTAAATTTTATGTAGAAAAGAAAGAAAACAAAAGTATACAAAATAAATTTAAATTTCTAATATTTCCACATAACTTTAAATTTCATAAATATGAGTTATTGGAGTATATATATGGATTAAAAAAAACAATAAAAATGTATAGTTAGCTTTCAATAACAAAAATAAACAAAAAAGGATTAAAAAAATCATAACTTTTCATAACAGAAATAATAATAAATAAACATTTTTTTTTCATGGTTTAAAAAAATAAAAAAGCATGAAAAAAATTAAAAAAAAAGTACTTAAAAAATTAAAAAATGTAGTCACTTTCAATAAAAAAATAAACAAAAATTGAAAAAATCATAACTTTTCATAAAAAAAAAAATAATAAATGAAAAATATTAATGTCTAATTTTTTCAATAACTTTAAATATTGTAAATATGAATTGCCAGAATATATTTATGGTTTTAAAAAATAAACAAAAAAAAAAAGAATTAAGAAAAAAAGGGTCGTTGCTTTTTATAACAATATTTATAAAAAAGTAATATTATATTAAATTTAATGTAAAAAGAAAGTTAAGTAAATTTTTACACACTAAATGTTTAAAATTTCTAACTTTCTGGAATAGTTTTAAATTTCATATATATGTATTGCTGCAATACAGATTTGGTTTTAAACAATAAAAAAATTTATAATAATTGTTATAACAAAAAAAGTTAATAATTAATTTGATAAAATTAAAGTAAAAAAAGGTAGATGTTTGCAAAATAAATTTCTAAAATATCAAATTTTTTAGATAAATTTAAATTTTATACATATAGTTGTTAGAATATAGATATGATTTAAAAAAATATAATAATAAACAATAAAAAAAATTAAAAAAATTATAATTACTTTTTATAACAATAAAAAAAAATAAAAAAAAACAATAACAATATTAAATTTCATATAAAAAGGAGGTTAATATTTACAAAAGAATTTCTAAGACTTCTAGTTTTTTTAAATAACTTTAAATTTCATAAATATAAATTGCTGGAATATAGATATGGTTTAAAAAAATATAATAAATAGTAAAAAAAAATTATTAAATATCATTTATTTTTATAACAAAAATAACACTAAATAATGAAAGTTTAATCTAATAAAAAACGGAAGTAAAATTATTTATAAAATAAATTTCTAGAATTTCTTCTCTTAAATATCTATATTTAAATATTAAAAAATTTAAAAATGTATATAAAAAAAATATTATTATTAAATTAATTTTTTAATGAAAAGAATTATAGATATATTATTATTATATAGGAAAATTTAAAATGTCAGCTATAATATATATTTTTAAATATTATATTCATAATATATATAATTAATATATAATTAAATTTAACATATTAAAAATTAATTTTAATAATTACAAAAAAATAATTTATTGGCCGAAAATCTTAAAAATATTGAAATAAACATATAAGTCTTAAGTTATATTACTAAAGCAAAAGAGTTTATGTTATAAGCGTTCATCGTAGATCTAATTAATTCATTTTGTATGGTACCAATCTGTATTAAAGAAATAAAATATCGTTTGCTGATTTAAATCATTCTAAAATTTGAGACAAAGTTCTGGATATGTGGTATTTATTTTACTTTTCATTGTTCTAATACTTTAGTATTAACAGATATGTGTTTTCAATCACCTATTAAATTTTTGTCACTTTTTGGCGTATTATCCTTGTTCAGAATGAGACATTTCTTTGGCCTATTTTTCTCTTGAAAATAATTTTTACAATTTTTGCAAGAATTTACTAAAAGTTATATTCTAATATTTTTAATAAATTATTGTATTGTCGTTGTTAATATCATGTTCACTTATTTTATATTATTTTATCAATTATCTTAAGTATTTTGGGTTGACTATATAGATACCATAAATATTTAGCTATAACTTCTCGTATGAAATTATTTTTTTTCTAAACCTTAGTAATATATTTATATATATATATATTTGCTATGTTTAGAGCAGTATGTTCACTGGTCATTGATATTGTTTATCAATTTATTACTGAATTAAAAGTACTTGGAAGTCCGTCTCAATGTGAGTGAGATTCTAAGTACTATATTTCGACGGCAAACATATTCTTTGAGGGTAGTAATAACAGTTTAATTTTATTGCCTTTTTAAGATATATTTATTTAATTCTTTTGTTATACATAGCAGATTGTATATATAAGAAGTTTTCTTTTCAATATATATTGATCGTGTTGGTAAAGATACAATAAGCATTCTGAGTTAAATTCAACATTTTCTTGTTTTAAATTGAAGGCACATTTGTGTTTTAAAAAAATATAAAATAAATGCTTAATAATATTAAATACCATAATAATATTACATAAAGAGGTTTTCGAACAGAAGTGAAACAACAACAAAAATTTATTTTTTAAATAATTTTAATTAATTGAATTTTTGGCTGACCATACAGCTGTTTCGAGTATTGCCAAATACCCTTCATCAGTGGTCTTGGAAATAATTCTTATATTTAATTATTCGTAAATAATTATTTTTGAGACTGCAAGTACCAAGAATCAAACTCGGGTCCTGCCAAATATGAAGCTCAGAATCAGCGCACCTTAACCAACTGATCTTAAGCCGTACTTGACTTTTTATGTTCGCATATTTTACTGGAGTATTGTTACTTTTGCTATGAAAGTAATAATATTACACAATGTTGTCAACAAAAATTTATGTTGGAATATATCTCAAAGTTCCAAACGCGTTCGATAGTTTATACCATTATGAATCACTCCATAAATTCAAAGCAGACTTGCCAGCAATTTTTTTTCATTTATTAAAAAGGAACTAAAATTTATAAAATGTTGGGGTAAACAAATAATTCTAACATCTTTTCTGGTGATACAGGTTTACCTTAAAAAAGAGTGCTTTCAACAGATGTATACCTCTTAAGTACGTTATATAATTTATCGGCAAAAATGCATGATTACCCCATTATTTAAAACTCTATTCTATAACGCTTAACATTAATTCGAATTTAATTAAATTTAAACGTTTTTGAAATGAAACTGTAGAGTTCAAAATATAATATTCATATTTATTTGTTGCAGTAAATAAAGTAGTAATATTTCACGAATAGTTTTTAAAGTGTGACACTCTATTGAAAGCTACTCTTAACTGTAAATTTGAATAAAAGCTTACAAACGGCTTGGAAATGAATTCAAGTGAATGCACTTAATGCGGATGTCAGTGTCCAAACGCGGTTTTTGTTCAAGTTACTACTGGGAACAGTGGAATGCTGAAACATTATAATTCAATGAGCTTTAGTGTCGTCGTTTCAACTTGAGTTAAATGCAGGAATGATGAATTGCAATTGAAAACTTTGTAGTATGCAAACTACAAATATTACTGTACGCGTATATGCAATTTGATAATAAAAATTATATTGTAATAAATTTTTATTTACTAAATTATCATTAAGTAATATGTAAAAAAATAATCGAAGTCTATTATGTGACTAAAAGTTATTAAATCATTGCATTATGAAGTTCAATAGCTGCTTAACATATTCGAGTAGATATTGCAGTAATTTAGTATTTTTCTAAAGTCAATAAATCATTGTATAGCATTCAAAATAAAGAAAATAAACTACGTACATTGCTAAGTAAATATTATTCTTTTATATACAAGTGCACACTCTTTTTCACAAATTTGATTTTTACACAAACAAAATATTTTTATTTGCACATTTGCGTATAATAAACAATTTTGAAAAAGAATTTTAAAAAGCAATTAGCAAACTGCTTAACTATATAAACCAATATTGTAGAGTCAGAAGGGTTCAAAAATCATATCAAAATTACACTTCATATCAATTTATTTACTTGTCTTTTTCGTATATGTTTAAATATATGCACGGGTATGTAAATCAGTTTCGATTTACGCAAAATTATTTTCTACTTCATTAATAATTGTTCACATTATACATACAGGGTACATTATAATAGCTACTGTTATGTTTTTAATTATTTTAGCTATTTACTTACAAATTTTTAATCTTTAATATAATTTTATTTGTTATCAATTGGGTAAGGACTTAAAAACACATTTTAAGTTTACATAATTTGTTGTTGTTATCGTTTAAAAAGTTATTAAAGTTTATCAAAGAAATTTTCGACTGAATGTGAAATAATAGAGTACTATAAATAATATTGAAGAATATTTAATTGCTTTACATATGTACAATAACTAATGAAATTGATAAGTAAATAATTAAAAAAAAGTTGAACAAGACTATTTTATTGATTTTTACGTTAATTGATTTATTATTTAAAGATCTTTGATTAAAAAATTTAATAAAATTAAAAATGTATGGCTCTAACACAAAACCTATTTGTTTCTAAGCTAATATTTTGTTTCTTCTGTGGGCTAGTGCATCACAGTTGGTGATCAGATATTCCATAGACTCTTCCTCATTACAGCAGCAACTGCAAATATTTGTGTCAGATATACCTATTTTGAGTAGGTGTTCATTGCAGTCGGCGTGGCCTGTTAGTACACCACTTTAGCTTATCTTCAAAGTTAGTTTTAAAAGATAAATGGATCGAGGCATTTTAGTCGCTTTAATTTGTTTGCTTGTCTCTTTGTTGGTGATTTAATTATTGACTATGGAACTTTATAGAGGGAGTTTTTATAAACCCAGATGGACTAAGTTCACAATACTAGTTTGTGCAATTCAGCGTTTTTCTATTTAAAGAATATTTATTGAAATTGGAATTTTGCTTTAAAAGTTATTGCAAAATAAAAGTAAGTAATAAATTAGTCATTTTTTACATTTTTACTTCGGCAGAGGCTATAAACCGCCTATGAGTCCATTTCACAATTGCTTTTAAACTATATATAAATAGTTTGAAACCACTGCCGCTGTTTTTAAATCACTTTTCACACTGATAGCGTTTTTATGATTAGTACAATCTAATAGGTTATAACATGTCACAGCTCTGCTATAAAGAAAAGAAGGCAGTACAAGCATGTAAAAATACCAATTTACCAATTTTGTTAACTACTAGAAAAAGTTTATCGATTCAGCCTTACTTAATTATTTATTAATTAATTAATTAATAATTAATATTATTTATTAATTAAATAATATTAATTTATTATTAAAATAATGTAAAAGAATACAATAAATCGGTACCGAGTTCGTTAATATAATAAACTAACTTTTCATCTGCAAATAACTGCTAAAATAAAAGAAAATCGAGCTTTTTTAGAAGCTATGATAACAGGCAATAAAAAATCAATTCCATATGATCTTGTACTAAAACTGTTTTGGTAATAAAAAGAAGCTCTATAAAAAGTGATAAGATCGAGATAGATGAAAACCAAGGTATATGTTGAGTAGAACAGCAAAGGTATGGTATATTATGTACTAGTATTTGAATATCTTGATATCAGAATTGATTAAGATAAAGTGTGTTATGTTCCACATTGCGCTAGGTAACATAAACTTTTTGTGATCCAACCATTCCTGGAAAACTTCGATACAACCAGCGTAAAGTTCTGACATCGTACCATCCATTTATTATGTTCTTCTTGTTTATAATATTTAATAGTTCTCAAATTCAATCTTAGCTTACTTTCAAGTTTTTTTTTTATCTAAGATCAAGTTCCGTTTTTAGCGTAAAAGTGAACTAACACCTTTATTATTATGTTAATTTTTTTAAAAATTAACACACAAGATTTTACTATGAAGAAATAATGATTCTAAAAATAATATAGCAAAATAGTAAAAATAGCAGAAAGTAGACACAAATAATAAACAATATTTATATTACAAGCAATTTAAATATTACTTTCTATTTTAACTTAAACATGACGAATACTTTTTCTTTAACGTAATATACTGACTATATTTTGTAATGATCATATAAAATAGCTACTGAAATGAGTAATATTTATTGGGGTTTTGAGTCAAAAATAAATTTTAGTATTGTATTTCACTGTAAAGTTAATTAAGAAGATAGTAATTAAAATCTACTATTATTTTTATATTAATTATCAGCGAAGTGAACATATACTTTTTACTACTTTTAATAAATATTTATTACTTTTTTAGGAATATAATATACAATTGTTGAAAATATTCATATTATTTTAAAATAGTTTTGCTTTAATTGCTCAATTTAAATTATAATTCAAAGATTTCAGTACATATTTTTTATTTAAAAAAAAAATTACTCATACGCACCTTTGCACCACACACAGAAAATGGAATATATCTCAATAAAAGTACATGTTAGATGTACTTATTATTAATTTAATTGTATTGATATCTGTGAGAAAGAGTGAGATAGAGAAAGAATTGAGGAATATTGGTTAAGTGAAGGAATGAATGATAAAGCGTTGTTGCGTTATATGATAAAGTAGGTTTAAAATAAGACAAGTATCCTGCCATTAGTTTCATAATTAACATATGCTAACATAACTTCATTCGAAGACTAGTGGTTCAAAATGATAAACAACTAATAAAATTAAATAATGTTTTCATAAACAATACGTTAAGTTGTTCCAAAATGAGTACAATATTCCAAAGCGCCTAATATCCGTAAACATCCTCGTTGTCTTCAAGAAATAAAATGAAAATATTTGTATCCATCTTAATTTTTGTATCCATCATTCTTAATACTGTATCATTTAGTCTTTCCTAAATATGCATGTTTTTTTATATATATATTATATATTTTATTATATATATAATTGCACAAACTATAATTGCTATAATTTACATACGTTTTGTTGGTCCATAATCGGAGCGAATACACAGTTTGAACTTGGCATTGGCCACAAACACAACCAACCTCTTAATTTGTTACCAACAAATTAATGAATTACTATTATTGTTTATTGCTGTATTTGTGTATGTCAAGTGCTATTCACCACAGCTTGCAGCCTAACATACACAGTGGTGTTTATCTATTTGTATGTGATGTCATGCACTCACTACATTTGCTATATTCGCTACTTCATTATTATTATTTACTAGCTGCAGCTACATCGCAGTTGTTGTTATTATTTTTACTGTCATTGTTTTTTTTTAGTAACGGCAATAGTTGTTGTTTAATTGAGGTTTCATAAGCCATTTGATAGATACAAATCGACTCATTCATGCAGAGGAAAATAAATAAAGTGTGGTGAAGTAGTGAAGCTGTAAACAATAGTAAAATTTTAAATAGAAGCAATTAATTTTGTTTAAATTGTAAAATTCAAGTTCAATATCATTTTGAAAAAATTTTTAATTTAAGTTAATGATTAAAAAGAAAAAAATAATAAGCAATACCAATTAAAAGTTCACAAATGTCAGTCAACTCTTTAAACGCTAAAAAGGTGTAAATATTTCAGTAAGTGGCTTACGTACCATCATCACCTAGTGCTGCAACCCGGGACAGGTTATGACTTTATTAGTGGTTTAGTAAAGGTTCATACTGAATTATTGAACCGTCAAAGAAAATCAAATACTTCTTTGTGTTATATATACAATAAAATTTATTATATTTCCTTTGATTTCTTAGTTTTTAATTAAATTTGAAAATCTTTCTTTTAAAATTGCTCTGTAAATTTGTTTTCTCTTAGTATATTTTACAACAGTTAAATAACGAAAAAGTAAGCAATTTCTGTAAGGATAATTGAGACATTTATAACATTTAGTTTTTGTTTTAAGTTAAATATTTATATAAATCTTAGTTCACGTTACTTTTTATAATGTAATGTAATAGTACAAAGTCCTTTGCAGCTTTGCACGTATAACCATTACTACATCAATGCCGTATTACAGTAAAATGCACTTCAACTCAAGGGATAGTTCATGTCTCTGTACTACTGTGTGTATACTATAGAAAGAATAAAATTACTGCATTCATCTACAACTGTAATTCGTATGACTTTGATAGATTTTGTTAGATATTTATTCCACACACTTATAACTTAAACATATTTTATTTTTCTATAAGAGTAAATGAATACAAAAATAAAATAAGTATACTTTGGCAAAGTTTAAATATCTTTTATATGGAATTCAGACGCTAGCACTTAGAAGGAAACTGTAAATTATATGATTATTTTATTATAAAATATATTTCAGATTCTATTTTATTTTATTTGCAATAGCTTTTAACAATAATAATAAAATAATAAAAAAGTCAATGGGGAATATTTGGTTTGCATTGCGACCATCTGTTGTACAATTACAATCACTCATAATACATTATTTAAATTATACAAACATTTATATTAAATAGTCTAATATCTGCCAGTTCTTCAACCTTTTTACTGTCCGGCTATTACCTATACAAACTTTACAAGCATCTATTTATTTTATTACTATTTATCTTTTTACTTGTTGTATATATAAAATTGATTTTCAGAAAGATGATGTTACAGTAGTTGTTGTGTGGTTCGATACTTACCATAAAGATTTGGCAATACTTTTAATTATTTTTCATTATTAGATTTACAGAATAGTGATGCCAAATCTACAAGCTCTAGCCCAACGTTTTATAGCTTACATCCACTCAGTTTTAGCAGAACATTAGTGTACACTAAACGTTTGTTTTCTAGATTCTATTGAGAATTTGGCTCAAGTCGTCAGTTAATTTTTGAAGTATATTTTCAGAACTATTTTGATTTTTGTTGTATATGTTTTCTAAAAAAAAAACTCCGTTTTCCTGCAGTTTTCAAGTTTCCTAGATATTAAATATAATTTATTTTTGCAACTAAATTTTGTATTTAAGCTATAAAAGTGTTATCTACATATAAACACTTAAATTTGGAGCACTGATATCAATAAATATAGATAATTACGAATATTTCAAAATAAATAAATAGATTTAAAGAATTTTTAATGTTAATTTTTATGTCGAATTGCCAAGTAATAATCATCAGTGATCTTAGGAATTATATTATATTCAAATTTTTATTTAATTAGTTTATAGTCCGTATATAATTTGGAACTAAAGAACTGCAAGTGCCTAAAAAATGTTGGTTGTCGATATTGAGTGCGTCCCCTCAATCTTTATCAACACGATTATTGGTTCGGTAAAGTCAAGATATTTAATATTTTTTTTATGTGCAGTAAAGGTGGTCTACGAAGTAGTCCGAAATATTTAAATAAAAATTTTGTTTTTTATAAAAAAATATATAAATATATAAAATTTGACAGAAATTTAGAAAGTGCCATTCTTTATCAATTTGAGTGTTAAATAACCGACCTTAATCTCGGTTAAAATATATTATATTGAAATCTAGGTTGAAGTAATAATAAATTAAAGCATATTGTTGATGTTTTAATTGTTAATATCCATTAACACTTATACAATAGTTATTGAGGTTACTTCCTATTACGTTGTATTAATTCGCTGGCTCGTAACTATATGTAGCTCGTCACATTTCTACTCGAATAGTCATCTAAAACTCTACTCTACTACTATAGCTGCCACACCCTTAGTTTTCTAGAGCTTGTTGTCTTTTCCTGCACTCATATGTATTCAGTTTTTTTTTCTTAATAGGTATAGTCTAACTATCGTACTATTCGTAACGATTTTTGTTGCCAATATAAACTTTAACCAACGAATTCAGTGTTGTGTTTATGTTCTTTTCAACTATTTTTTTCTTATTCTGCCTATTTTTCTACACTGCTAGTTTTTCATATTACATAGTCTGTGCGTACTGCCACCAATGATACATAGCATATGCTTTCATTTATTCCATGCTGTGGTTTAAGAAACTACATATTTCATAGAGTTTCCGATGTCTGCTACACTGTATAACAAATGTTCCACCAAAGAATATTCCCTTCCCGTAATATCTATATGTGTAAAATGTATTAAAGCAAAAATATACATACTCGTATATGTATGTCCAATGTAGTTTGCTATCAAATAAAATATTGTAGTTACATGTAACTAGTACGTAAGTGTATATTTGACGCCATATGTCAGCAAGGATTGTGATAGTGTATATTGCGACGAAGCCTTCTCTTATTTTGTTTCTTTCTGTAATATCACCATAATGACAGTTAAATGATGAATGATAAAATTGTACATTTTAACATCTCTTTTGTTATGACCTTAAGTGACTCTCATTGCAAAAATTGTTAAAGTAGTTAAATTTTTAAATTAAATATTTTTTATTTGCGTTGACACTTTTACAAGAGTATTTAATAAAATCTTTCGAAATAAAGAGAGTTCAATAAAGTCTTTGAACTGCGTATCTTCCATAAAAAATGAATGATGAAGTTCAATTATTCGAAAGCAAGTCACAATTGGGATTTATTCATTTATTTTTTCATATATATCACTTGTATTAAATAACAGTAAAGATATTTATACTTCAGGATAAGCAATAATGCCCTTAAGTTTATTCATTTTTTGTTCCAAGAACTGATTGATTTAATTAAATTCATAACATCTTATCTTTATTTTAATAGAGATAAATTATTTAAAATTTGTGTAATTAATAGCATAGGAGTTATCTTTCTAATGTAGTCTTGTATGCGTGTGTACCTCAGTTGGTTATTCATCACCTTTACTCTATTTTACCTGTGGATAGTTTTAAGTCACACTAAGAATGACTGAATACGGGACCTTTATGAAATGATGAATCTATGTTAATGTCTTTATAGATGCCGGTTTTTATCCGGTTTCATTGTGTTTTTAGGTTGTTGAGTGTTGGGTTATTGTCACTGTCATTTATGTTGAACAGTTTCAGTGCACGATCTTTAAAGTATTTTTCGACTGAATCGACTCTCAGATCTTTATGGATATCCGCTCCTCTTATGTACCACTGACCGTCAACTAATTTTTTTAAGACGATATTTTGCCCTCTTTGAAGAGCTTTTAATGTGGAGTTTGGCGCTTGGCAGAATGCAATACTACCATAGAGTAGTCCTGGTTTCATAATCCGCTTGTATATGTTGACTCTATTCTTCATATTGAGTTTTTTGCTGCTGATGAGCGGGTGGAGTGAATGCATTTTTTGGGCAGCTTGATTTCGTTTGGGCTTAAGTATGCTTTCCAGGAGTGTCTGTTGTCAAAAGTTATATGTAGGTATTTAAGAGTATGGATTATTTTTCTGGTTCATCTACCTTTAGTCTTGTGGGTGCTTGGTAGCGCTTCCTGGTAATGAAAATTATTCTACACTTTTTAAAATACTGGACGAGCACTTCAATGTGCCCCTGTATGGTGTTAGTGAAATTGCAGATGTAGTAAATTAGCTCTAAAGAGTGAATAAACGGCTGCTAGATAAAGATATAGGTATAAACAGGTAGCAATATTTAAAGCCAAAACGTTTTTGATATTTTGGTTTAATTATTCGACAATATAACAATCAAAATAAGTTATATTTTGGATAATCTGTTCTATGATAATCTTAGATAGATTATCTAGATATCTGGATTATCTTGATTCTGGGGTAATCATCTAGATTGGTAGTCATATAAAATAAAGAAATTAATTTAAGAAGATCCATTACAAATTGGTTTTATAATTATGTAAGCAATCGGACTATTCCTTTAGAATTTTTAACGTTTTTTGATTGTTGCGACTGAAAGTTATTTATATAATTGATAATGTTAATATACCAGGGTACCAAGCTTGTGTCAGAGTTTCGACTGGACGAACCAAAATAAGTTTCAAAATTTATAGCTATACGGTTTGTGAAAATGTTCTCCAGATCTATTTATTATTCAGGTGAAAACGCAAATATAACGTTTAAAGTCGGTTTTGTTTTTTTCAGAATTATAACTTTTATTTCGATCGTTATTTTTAGTAGATTTCTATATGTATTTCGGAAAATTCGCTTTTGCCTTCATTAGGAGAATTCCTAATATTGTTGGACGTTTAAGCCAGATCAGAGCCAGATTCAGATCTTGAGTTAATGTTGCATAAGCATTAATTTTGAACTTTACAAATGCAATGCTCATATCATCAGTGAAAGGTATTGCTCAATATTCGAGAAATTCGTCACCCACAGAAAAATGTCCGCTTTGAAAGCTCTGAAACTAGTTCAATACGAAAACAAGCGATAGTGCATTTCATCTGTATACTATATGACACTGTTTAAATATTTCCACAAACTTGAACGGCAAACTGAATCTCTTGTTAACATTTCAGTATTAAGATTTTATTTTGACTGCTTACTGTAAAACTTCAAATGGAATATTGCAATACTATGCCAAATCAGCTAACCAAATTCATTGCCAGCTAAGTAAAGTTTTATTAGTTCCTCTGTATATTGTGAAAAGATTGTAAAACGAAAACCTAACCCATATCTACAATAGTTGAAAACTATAAGAATAATAAAATAATTAATAAATGAGTAATGTGTTTTTAAGTAGTACAATTTTTTTTGGGATTTACAATAATGTTAAATTTTTAAATTTTAATTTTTTATTTAAATTTTGTTAACTTTTTAAATAAGATGATGCCCTTTTCATTTAATTTGGTCAACTTCAATATATTGTTAAAAGAGCGTGAAATTCCCATTTCAACAATACAATAAATGCTATCACTGGAAAAAAAATTACAAAATGTTGAGGTCATGTTCGTATGCGTGATATTTAAAATATCTCCATTTCATATTTGGTTTTTTTTCGTGCTTTTAAATATAGTGCTTACTCCTTTAATTTTTTAGTTAAACTTTTTATTTCTTTATTTTGATAAATAAAAACATTTATATATTTTTATACAAAATTTTATAAATTTTTGTTTTTTATTTTGCATATTTTACAACTAATTTGGTTCAAAAAAAGGGACCATATAGTCAAAGATTCAGTTTAAAATTGCACAACAAGTGCATTAATTTTAATTCAAATATATTTTATAAAACATATATAAAATAGTAGAAAACTTTAAAGTATATTTAATAACATGTCATAAAGTATCACAAGAGTGCTTTAACGTTACTCATACGCACGTCGGTCCCTTATGGTGCATTAAATATAAAAACATTTATTAGTTCGTTGTGAAATCAAATATATTACTTATATTATATTATATTATATGTATTAATATATATTACTTATCTCAGTTCATTTTTAATATAAAAATTAAAACCATAGCAGTTTATTATATTGTTTAAAATAATTATTATATTTTTTATATATTAACTAAATTATCTAAAATTTATATATAAACTAAATTAATATATTAATAATAACTAAAACAGTTGATATAGTTAATTTATATAACGCATTTGTTTTATCATGAGAACTGTTTTAGTTATTTATTAGTTAGTAGTGAAATAAAATATATATTTCTGATCCCAGTTAAATTTTAATATATAAATTAAAGCTATAGCAATTTATTATATTGTTTAAAATTGTTATGGTTTTTTATACTAATTAAAAATAAATATATTAATAATAACTAAAACAATTTTAGCTAATTTATATAAAGCATTTGTTTTATCATAAAAACTATTTTATCTTTTTTAACCACAATTGAACTGCTTAAGTAGTTGTTTTCCATTAGCAATGGGTACTTCTCATTGTAGTACCTTTAAGTATAATTGTTAAATAATTAAAAAATTTATTTCTACTAATGAAAAGTAGAAAATTAAAATCGACACTTAAGAAATACTTTTGAAGCGATTGAAAACTTTTTCTACTTTTATTTGTCACACTATTTTCTGCGAGAAATGTTTTCATTTTCATTTGTAATGAAAAATAAAACAAACTTTAAAAGTGCATTTCATTTTAGAGAAATTGAAATGTTTTGACAGCGTTTCAAATTATTTTGCCAATGTTTTTAAAATTTAAACATTTTAAATATCTCAAATGCACATTGTAAACGAAAAGCTACAAATAAAATTGTTTCAATAGATTACAAAAATTAAAGTTGGCAGTAAAGTGGTAAATCTGACATATATATAGTTTCTATCGAAAAAAATTTATGTCAAAGTTCCATGGTGTTAACCTTTTTAGGATATGTGTCATATTTCAATGACATACCAACCATTGCTCTACAATTTACAAAAGTTTTTATGTGACAAGTTTTGATATTTTTAAAACAATATATTAATATTAAACATTACTTTTTACCAGAAAAAAATAAAGTTGAAGAAAAATAATGGTTCAGTTTTAATGGGAATAAATCCAAAGAAAATCAGTCATTGGCGAAACTCGTCACGGGGAAAAACATATATATTTTTTTCTGGCAGTAAATCAACACTTCTAGAACTACGCTCACCTTGAGTGGTCTCAAAAAAAGTGTAGGAATAGCCTTCAAGTTCTCAAAGACCTTGCATGGTTCACTTAATATGGATTTCAGGGCAGAAAGGATTTGAGAGAAACGAGAAAACTGATGAACTAGCTAAAAAAGGAGCGGCTCAGATTGATTGGGATAAAACAATTGTCTGCAGACAAGCTCAATTAGTTCAAATAAAATTAATTAAATATATTAAAACTAATGAACATTTGCAAGAACAAATGTTTATTTTTTATTAAAAAAATAACAACATCAGTAGAAGAAATGAAAAGGTATCGATTATGAAAGAATAAATAAATTCGATAGAAATATCCCAAAAAACATCTTCAGTCTCTAATTGCTTTTAGAGAAATAAAATTTAAGTACAAATATTTTTTACAGTGGCTACAGATCTTAGTTAAACCGAATTGTTATGTCTAATACCATTAGATCTATAAACAAAACATAATTTTATTATTAACAAATAAAATATTTTATTAATAAAATTATTGTATTAACGAACTTTTTTTTTGTTTTGATAAATTTTAATTTATTACGTTCAAAATTGATATTAAAAATAAAACTTATTCCATCAAACGCTATAAATAAAACTACACAAAAGCTTTTATATTGTCTTAGTACATCTGTCCAAATATTTAATAAAAGCTATTGCATTTACCATATTATTGATAGATGGATTGAGTACCGAAAAAAGAATAGCAAATAAATAAATAAATTTTATAAAACTGACAACATGAAACTTTTCATATATGTATATGAGAAAAATCTTTGGTTTGGTGTTAAAATTTAACCTTAACAAAACCTTAAAATGCTCTGAAAAAGCTTAGAAATCTTTTACAGTTTTCTAACTGAATCAGAAATTCAGAGAAAAATTGCTGTATAATTTAAAACAGAGCAACTGATTGATCGCCAGACAGGATACCACTTAATACAAATCAGATAGAGACTCTTCTCAGCGACTACTGCCGGCACAAATGAAAGAAGTATGTGTATTTCGTTTAGTTTCTCACATCTATCAACTCTTCGATTTTCCATTATTAAGGATATCTGACAGAGCAACTAATTCATCTTGTTCGTCTTACATCCAATATAATCGCCAGATTATATTGCTCAACTTATACTGCCTAATGAGCAGGTGTGCTAATTAGATAGAGACACTAATCAAAAAGCGAATTCTACCAGCACAAGGGTAGAAGAGGTAGAGCAAGTAATAAATCTTATTTGCATTACATTGTCCAATACAATCGCCAGACAAAATACTGCCTAATGAGCAGGTATGCTAATCAGGTGGAGACTCTTCTCAGCAACTAGTACCGGCACAAGAGAAAGAACTATGTGTCATTTGTCTACTTTGTCACGTCTATCAACTCTTCGATTTTCCATAATTTAAGATATCTACAATATAAACTTTACAGACATTGTTCATTTTATTGAAATAATACAGTGTTTTATCAGTGTGATATAGAAATATTATTGCTTAAAATTGTTAAGGTCAACGTGTCTTGAGATTAATTCTGCTGTATCATACTAAGTCTGCTTTTTAATGCCAAAGTCAATCGTATTTCCAGCAAAATGAACTGCCACTGATACCACTGACTATGTATAATATCGGTGATACTTACCGCATTTTAAAAAAATGTTTAAAAAAAATTATGGATTGTGATCTTTTTATTATACTAACATAGGTTGTTCAACAGGTCGGATTTTTAGTTATAGAAGTTACTATTTGTTAGTATAATCTTTCCTAAATATAATATATTTATTCATCAGAATATCGTATTTCAAAGAATAATATTATATGGATATTAGTTAAAATAAATTCGATATTCTAATGAATATATATATTTATTCCTTAGAACAACAAAGTTATTCTTATAAATAAATGTATTAGACTCCTTCGCATGTAATAGTTTTCAGATGGTATATGCTTCTCTGCATTTCATTTTCATACCTTCATCTTACCTCTTTATTTGAAAAATGTTTTCCATGAAAGAAGTTTTTGAGGTGTGAGAAGAACTAAAGTCAGAGGTAGACAAATAGGTTGATTATTGCAACAATTCCTATTTTAATTCTTTGATAAAAAAAAGGTTTCTTAAGTTGTGTGCGTTGTCCTGTTGGAAAATAATTTGTTTCTACTATAAACTGACTCTTTTTTATATGATTTCTTGTAGTCAATTGATTCAAAATAATATAATATTAATCTGAATTCATTTTCATCAGTTTTGTTTAAAAACGGACGTTAAACACCCAGTTAGTCGGTACGTATCGTAAAAACCTACTGCTATGATGGTTGTGCCACCTCCACAGGTGGGGGTGGTTGTGCATTTCGCTTTGACTTAAGCTCTTACGGTACGTACCGACTAACTGAGCCTTAAGACCTTCTTGGCTGATTTCGGTAATGTCGGAACCTTACAAATATTGAATCTATTTTCAAAATTTTTTATTTAAAAAAAAAAAAAATAATTATTGCTAACAACAGTAAATCAATATATTTATTTTTATAAGCAAATATAAATTTTATATTTTCTAATCAAAAGTAAACAAAAACTGTAAAAAATTAACATTTTTTTGTTAAAACTTTGACATGTAATTATTCATGATTAGACATTTATGTTATTTAGGTTGATTACCATACAAAAACTGTTTGTTATTATCAAAAATAAATTGTTAAACAAAGAATATATATAGTTTATATATATGTAAATATATAAATTTTCTTATTTTTTATATATTATTTTAACACATGTTGTTGTTTTTAATTTTGTATTTTTTATTGAAATTTTTATTTTCAGTTTGAAAATAGAAAAAGTTTTTCATTTCATTTCATTTATTTTCTGCGAACAAAAGTTGTATTTATTTTCTTAATATTTTACAAAAACAAAGTTTTGTTTTATGTTCTGCATATTTCTATTAAAATATTGTTATTTGTTTTATACTTTTGTTTAGTTCAATTTGATTAAAACATTGCAAATGCCAAAAACATAAATCTGATGTCAAATACACAATATGCAGGAAATTTCCTTCAAAAAATCTTACTATTATATCCAAAATAATTTACAAAAGTACAAAAATTGCTTTTTGGTATATTAATTTATGTTTTCAGTTCAATAAAAACAAAAAATTACTAGATATTTAAAAAAGGTGTTACTATGAAATACTCTTTATAAAAACAAGATAGTCCTTCGAAATGAATAGATTATAATTATTTCTGTATGGACTTCTGTTATGGCAACTATGGGTAATGATAACGAAAATATAGTCAATTTGATGAAATTAAATATATCTCAGGTTGAAATATTCTTACTCAACGTATCATGTTGGTTCAACCATACAACATGGTTTTCATATCTTCTTTACCATATCAGCTAAAATTTCTCTAACACAATGATAAGGTCAATTTAACTAGTATGTGGTTAGAGCATATTAACTCTTCGATTCTCCATTATTTAAGATATCTGAGAGAGCAACTGATTGGTCTCGTTCGCCTTACATTGTCCAATACAATCGCCAGATAGAATACTACCCAATTAGCAGGTATACTAATCAGGCATAGACTCTTCTTAGCGACTACTACCGGCACGAGGGAAAGAAGTATGTGTCATTCGTCTACTTTGTCACGTCTATCAATTCTTCGATCTTCCATTATTTAAGATACTACATTAGCTAAAATTTTTCTAATAATTAACTAGTATGTTGTCAATTTAACTAGTATGTGGTTAGAGTATATTTTTCTGAGTGTAGGTTAATCACACAAAACCTTTTTTAATATATAGAAAAGTTGCTTACGTTGGCCGATATATCTTAATCTAATTAAAAAAGTTATTATATATCTATATAATATCTATTAAAATATGCTATTTAAATTGAAATGCTGTGGGTAATCAATTTGTATATATATATATATATACATATGTGCTAATATGTTTGAATTTTTTTTTCTTTTGTAGGAAATGAATTTTTAATTAAAAGTCTTAATTATAAAATTAATAAAAGCATATAAAAGGAGCAAATTATAGGTTAAGTTAAGTTCAAAGTTTAGTTCAGTTATAAATTAGTGAAGAAATGATTAATTTGCTCACGTAAGCATAAATGTATAAGTCATTTATTAAACTATAATTACTTTTTCGTATCTAATACACTTTTTCTCATTTGTCGATAGTAAATTGAATAACTGATATTTTTTTATTTTTTTACACAAAATTATTATAAATTGCTTTGTCTATAGCAATATCTTTAGTTTTAATTGTAGTACTCAATGAATTGACGCACCTTAACCTATCAGATGATTATAAATACAAACTAACATTGTCATTATTTGCACTTAATTAATAAAATTTAAAAAGAAAATATTTTCTTTTTGCGTAATTTTTATTATTTTCTATATTAAGAATAGAAAAAAAATTTAAATAATTGAAATAGAAAATTTATTATCTGAAAGTATCTTTTCAACATTTTTTTATGAACATTCTATTAAAATATTTTAAAATTGAAAATGTTTATGGGGTGGTTTTTTACCTATATTTCTCTATAATTTTTATACCGTTTAGTTCACATTTACTGCGAATCTATTACTTGACAGTCTTGCCAACAGTCTTCGCCTCTCAAACGATCGATTAACTACATTAGTTACAAACGCAATTTTAATAATTCGCACTTACTCAACTTTCTTCTCAACACTTCTTAAGAAATTCACATTGATATAGCATAAGCTATATGTTTCACGGAGGAACAGAGTCTGCTGTCATTCTCAGCAAACTAACGTTCTTATTGGGAATACTATTTCTAACCAAAGTCTAATAGGTTATATTTTCCTAATTCGTTTCTGTGTCAAACTTCTGAAGTAATATGCATTGACGAACACTTGAAATATTATTCCATGAAAATATTTCTTCTGTGGTAATAATCTACCACCTGATGTTCTCCCCATCAATTCATTCTCCGATAATCTGCTGCCATTATGATACAAACCACAAATCATTATCATCATCTTTTTTTATTGAGACTGGAAATACTCTTACTTGCAAGCTCCAAGACTCCCGATCTTGGAGTCTACCACAGCTTTAAGTAAATTCTCCCTTTAAGATGAATTAATTTCTTTTTTGTTTTTTTTTTAGGAAAATTTAACTAGGTAATTATTAAATATATCTAACACTCCCATCTGGCACATGATGCTGAACTAAGATGGTAGTTTTTTCATCATTCACTCATGAAAAAGAAATTAATTCACCTTAAATTTCCCTTTAAGGTGAATACATATGTTTTTTGTGTTTTTAGGAAAATTTAATTAGGTAAATATTAAACCTATGTACCACTCCCATTAACTGAAACTAAAGCAAGCAAGATAGCAGTGTTTTAAATGAAAATACCCAGAAAAATTTTTGACCGCATGAAAGAAAACAGAATATACTCGTATCGCATAAGATACAACTACTAGCTAGAACGGCTTGCTAAAGGTGATACAATCAAGAAATTTATAAAAAAGCAGCGATTAAGATGGATTGAACATATGATCAGAATGCCGGATATGAGAGCACCGTTTCAGATTTATGAGAACGGAGTAGGAAGCAGCAAAAGAAGAGGGCGACCAAGAAAACGATGGAAAGACAGTATGCAGCATGATTTAGAAGAAATGAACATAAAAAATTGGAAAACAAAAGCAAAAAACAGAGAAGAATGAAAGGATGTTGTTAAACAGGCTTAGATCCTACATGGACTGATAGTCACGGATAATGTTGATATACCACTCCCATCTGTCTCATGATGCTGAACTAAGATGATGATAGCTTTTTCATCATTTAATCATGACAGATGATTTTAGTGGGTTCATGTTTTACACAGCGGCTTTATTAAGATACTTAATATGATTACAATTTAGTGAATGAATTCGTAAATATTTTGTAATTTTCAGTGCTTCATATTGGAACTGATTCGGGAAACCGAAAAAAGTCACTATATTTGTGACACCAAAAACTAGAATTGTGATGAAAAAATATACCGGTTTCTTTCAGTTAATCACAGTATAGTTCGATAGTTACTTACTCAAGTGTATTTCTATTCAGATTTTCAAGAACGTTCGTTTAACACTATTTCAGCTACTATAAAGCCAAAGTTGTGTCAAGTTTTAATCAAATATAAAGCCGTAATATTATTTGTCCAGAAGTTTTGTTATCCTTTAATAGTTTTGTTGCAATTTATTTATAAAATATATATTCATAAAAATTAGTTGAAAACACTTTGGATAATTTCTTATTCTCATTTATTAAACTTTAACTATTTATAACACTGTCAGTATCATACACAATAAAATAATTTCGCAGTAGTCTTAGTTTACTTGGATTAATTAATTCCTATTGTTGTGTATACAAATTTCATTCTATGTAGATATAGAATAACAAAACAAGATTATTATTATAACAAAACAGGAATATATACATTATGGCTTTCATTGCAAAATATTCCAGTAAATAGAAAAAACTTGTCAATTAAAGTATTTACGAGTATATTATTAAATTTATTATTTGTAGGTAAAGGATACTGAAAATGACATTCTTGTGTTCGTTTCGTTTTCGAATTTCTTTAATTACAAATATCTTATAAGTTCGGTTATTCAATTTCAAGATTTTCTATGAATTTACTTATATACATGCGGCGTGTAACCACAGCTTTTGATGGCTCATTTCACAAGCTTTCGACGTGCAGATTGTGGGGAAGTACATTCGAGGGGAATACTGTTGCTCTGTATGTTCACATCATTTGACTCATTTCTCTATAGAGATATCAAATATGTTTTAGGTGATTTGTAATAAAATCGTTGGCATCATCATAATTTATTCTTTTTCATTGACTTTTCCGCACATTTTTGGTTTTATTACTTCCGAAATATAATATTGATTTATAAATAATTTATGAAGTCTCGTATTTTTACTGTACTTTTCCAATTCGCTGAAATTAATTTTCTTAGATTTCTTATTAAGATTGAATATAAAGTTGAACAATTGTGTATAGGTTAGTCTATAAATGACATTTTATAAAATATTCCTATATACTGTATAATAAATAGAAAAGAAGTTAATAAACGCAATATAAATAAAATATTAAAATGTTTAAAGAATATATTATATTTAAATAAATTGCTTTTTTTTTTGGTTTTATTGGCATAGTTATTTAGTTGATTCTTAATTTTATTGTTATAAAACGGCGTATATGCGTTACAAGACAAAAAACAGTTACCCCACTAAAACCAACTAATATACTTTGTTTACGTTGAAGGATAAGGCACCTATTATAAAATTATTGGATGTGCTTCAATAAATTGTGGTAGAGACAAGAAAGTTTACATTTTTATATTTATTTACAAATTGTGTTAAACACGCATTTCATACCCGCACCGTTTTGTTCTTCATGAGAGTTTTGGTAGATTTACCCAATATAGTTGTCGTTATTTTTCCTCTGTCTTATTTCCTTATTTTTCCTTCCTCTGATGACCACTTTAGACTAAAGTCGCAATATCGATAAAATAAAAACTGCAAAATAAATCGTGGGTTCATTTATTTTAGTTTCTTGTGGTTTCTTTTTTAATTTTTATTTTTTTTTAACAATAAAAACTTTGACCAATTAACTTGCAAAACACTTTATTATTGGTCACAAAATAATAAATATTTTATTATTAAACTATACATTGTGACCGAAAAGTTTCCGGTCATAAATAAATAAAACGCAAAATTCTTAATCTTCATCAATATTTATTTTATCTCCTTCAAAAATGCTCCATTAGAAGCGATACACAAATGCCAACGTTTCTTCCAATCATCAAACATACATTTTTATAGGCGCTTTCCGGTATGGCTTTGAGTTCCCTCTGCGAATTCTGTTTTACGTCTTCTATGGATTCAAAACGCGTTCCTCTGAGTGGTAATTTGAGGTTGGGAAACAGGAAAAAGTCACACGGTGCAAGATCAGGTGAATACGGTGGCTGTTCGATGGTATTTATTGAATGTTTGGCCTTAAAATCGTTGATAATGTTGAACAAATTGAGGTGAATCGGAACAAGCCGGGCGTTGACACGTCGCATACACAAATTGTCCACCAAAATCAAACGAGCCATCTCACGACCGATGCCTAGCTCTCGTGCTATCTCTCTAACACTCACATGAGGATTTTTGAACACGATTTCCTTTGCCTTTTCAATGTTTTCGTCGGTGGTAGAGGTCGAAGGTCGTCCAGAACGCGGCATGTCTTCGACGGTCGTACGACAGTCCTGAAAGGCTTTGTACCACTCATAAACTTGAGTTTTCGATAAAACTGATTCCCCATAAGCCTTTTGTAGCATTCGCAACGATTCTGCACACGAAATTTCGTTCGAAAAACAAAATTTGATGCAAACTCTTTGTTCAATATTTTTTTCCATTGTTTTTTTCGCAACGCACTACTGAGGTGAACTGGTTTCAACAGCTGCCGTAAACGAACTGTCTGACAGATCGCGCTCATTTTTGGCATAGTAATTAAGGACAGTGCTGCCAAACTACATAAACTTAAAATATCGAAAAATATACAGCGCGCGAATTTTAAATGAGAACCTCCGAAAACCTTTCGGTCACAATGTATAATCGTGTTAAAAATTTATGCTATGAAGTTAATTATTTTCGTTGATATTTCAATTACAACTAATTTAATGCAGTTATCCTTAGAGATTCATTGAAAATTGCTTTAAGATCAAAAATAAAAAAAAACCCCATTACTTTATTTTAAGATACTCCTAAGCATTTTAGTTCAACTACTTATAATAAAAAAAAAATAATTTAAGAAAACACCTACATTCTTTAGTAAATGAAAACAAAACAACCCACGTAATAATTGATGGTGAGACGTTTACACCTACATCAGAATGGCGGTTAAACCAAAGTCAATTATGAAAGCTCTGGATAAGCTTCCTAGACAATCTTAATATCTTGTCAATATTTGCATTTTTGGTTATTGAAAATACATTAGTTGACTAAAAATATAGTTAATAGCTTAATTTATAGGTTATTTTAAGAGAAACTCTTTCAAAATGTCCAAAATAATTCCAAATTGAATTTCTTTTAATAAAACGACAAAAAGGATATAAAAACTTTTATTGATATTACCACAAAATATTTCTGATCAAAAATTTAACATTAAAGATACGAAGACATATAAAGCGTAAAGTTAAGTAAATGTAGTAATAGGTGTTTAGTCAGAAAAAAGAAAGAGTTGTGTGGTTGGGAAGAATATTTTGAAAATGGTTTGGACTACAAAAAATAAGATAATGAAAATAGTAACAGACTTTTACAATAAACAAAAAAATGTCTGTCATCGTTAAAAAAACATAGAAATGTTAAAGCGAACGAAGTAAAGGAACTAACATCTAAGTTCGTTAAAAATGTATCTGCAGAACTAAAGGACAATATGCTTTTAGTAAAAGACAAAATAATACGGAAATACGGAAACTTATGCTGAGTGAGTGGAACTCAAATTTAATCAGAGTAATCAGCCAAAAATCCTTAGATATAATGGCAAAATCAATAGAAAATTAAGTATAATTGTATTAATCTATGAAAAAAGAGTAGACACATAGGTATTTTGTGGTATCTTTAAGCTAATTACAGCGAAAATGACGGTGGTTTATTCATATTCGCAAGATCAAACTGATATTGCCCACTACTTAAAATTCATACGAATGAAAGCTATTTATATTATTTACAAGCTATATGCATTTGCGTCTAAGTTTTATGGAACAAAAGTTATTCGAAATGAAATTCAAACGTTATAGCGTGATTGGAAAATCACAAGCAGCTATTGTTCGTGAGCTCAAATACCTCAATGTAAATAAAATGTATGTGTATCGTACCATAAATCTTATAATATTACAATCAGCGTCGCCAAACACTATGGTCATAATGGTAATACAATAGGTAAAGAACTAAAAATACCCCAGTGAAGCATCCGACGGATATTTCAAAATGAGCTCAAGGTAAAGTCTTATAAGTTCCAAAATGGGCAAGATCTTACCCGAAAGCAACAAAAAGTTAGACTCGAAAGAGTAAAGGAGGAACATTGAGAAACATTTCCCAATTCAGCAGTTCAAAAACTCTAGAAATGGTCGTGTTTAGTTAATTGAACGCAATGTCGTTCACTGCTATTTGTGACTACGAATCCCCACCCGAAGTAATTTTCCATCTCAAGTAATAGTATAGGTAGCTGTGACCGCGAATGGACGCTCTCCAATCGTTTTCATTGAGCCTGGTGTCAAAGTCTATGCGATCTATTATCGGGAAAATGTTTTGGAAATGGTTCTTTTAAAGCCGTAGGCACGCAAACATTTCAGTCGTACACCATGAACGTTCCAACAAAATTCCGCACCATCTTGTAAAGCTCGTGTGAACCAAGAATGATTAAAAAATTAATGGTTTTCAAATTTGCCAAATTTGGTTTTAAGCAAAATTTAATTTATTGAAATTCATTTTAACAAGTAACCCATTGAGTCCAGTACATTAGAAATAACAAAATAATAGATGATAAATGACAAAACAAACTAGAACGTCAAATATTAAAACAAACCTATACTTGCTCTTGGAATCCGTGTTTGGAACCAACATTTATTCTAATGGATTATTTCATCTGAGCCATTTTGGAGAGCAAGGTGAGGACTTAAAAATATGCCAGCACGGATGCGCTGAAGAAAGCCATTGTTTATATTCGTGAAGCATGCAACTCATTTTTTAGCCATAGTCAAGGCAAAAGGTGGCTACATTGAGCTGAATTGAATGGATTCTAAAATTGTGATTATTTCCACAAAATTCAGTAATTTGAATCAATAAAAAATAATTTTACAGCAAAAATATATGGGCGCTTAAATAGGTAACTCTTCAATAGTTTAACTCTGTACATGTAATCACCGATTAGTTAGTGACGATATTTTTTAGAGGGAGCAAGTGAAATATATTAAAACTTATAGCTAATAGCTAAAATGTCATGACATTATATGGTATATAAAATCTTCTAAAGAAAAATTTCATTACATCCTTTCACAACTTTTCAATAATTTCATTCATTTCGATTTCTTAACCTTGTCTATGTAAACCAGGAAGTCAACATCATTAATTTAATTTTAGTTTCTAGATAATATTTATTGTATTCTTAATATTAAATTAAGTAAAATTTGTATTTAAAACAAATTTCGAAAATATATAAAATATTATTAAAAATATTAAAGCACAAAGCGCTTTAAAATTGTAGCGTCAAAAAAATTGGCGGCTGTTCAGATTTGTAAGACTTTTAATTCAAATAATTTCATATTTTGAATGCATATAAATAAGTGCATTTGTTTTGACATATTGACTTTAAATAATTATTCCAAAATTGTTTGTATCACCAAAAATTGTATCTTTTCATTTTTCATTTTTCATTCTTGAAATGTTGAAATATTTTAACCGCATGCCAACCTTCAAGTTGAAATTACTTTGTTGCTGTCAATAATAAAATATTCTGACTTTAATCATTAAAAAAATAACATTTGTTTAATGTATAATACACCTTTGTTTAATTTAAATATTTTATAGAGGACTGATTTTTATCAGATTTTTTTTAATGATATTAAGGGTATATATTAATAAGCAATCGGCTTAATGTGTTTATTCTATTGATATTGGGTTTGATAAGTGGTATTCGGTGCTATTCTGTTTCGTTTGAAGTATCATACGTGGCAGACAACAGATTAGTTAATTATTGTTAAATAATGTATTAACCCAGTTATTGTTAAAATATAGCAGGAATATTCGTTATATTATAGAATTATACTGCAATACTATAAAATCAAAAAATGTAATACAAATTGTGCTCTTTTCATAGTGGGATTCTATTACAATGAGCTTTCGGAGCAGAAAAAAATAATACGGGGACATATCAGGTACTTGATTGATCACATTCGTTGAGTTTTTTGACAAATACTATTATACCGATTTGTGGTTTCGAAAGTAAACGTAAATAAAACATAACTATGATTGAGATTTTGATCAAATTTTTGTTCCAATATATTGTTTACATTTTGGCATTATGTGCGAAATATGTCATTTAAATGTACTTCATGGGATATCTTAGAGTACTGCATCCTTTTTAGATAATTTTCGATGACTTATCAGCTCCTAGGTGGAATTAACTCTGCCATATCTTGACAAATGTTCAAAAAACCACATATATTTCATATTTACAGTATAAAGGGACTTTTTGTGGATGAAATGATCTTTCGACAGTTACTGATGGATTTTTAATGGCAAAATGCGACAATATTGTTTGTTAACATGTTTATTAAGAGAAAAGGATTTTCTGTTCTATTCTATTCTATTCTATTCTATTCTATTCTATTCTATTTTAGAATAGTGGCTTTTCACTCAGGAATAGTTGAAGCGAAATGTCGTCATTATTTTTAGTAGTATGTGTAACATATTCTCTGGTTGGTGAACAATAATTATTAAGATATGACAAACTCTTATCCAAGATGCCTTGGATGGCAGTTCTGATATTTACAAAAACTCAAGATGACTTAATTTAAATAATAAATAGATGGTAATGCATTTCAAAATTTTTTAAGTTGGACATTTATCTTGAGGAATAGTATACTGCTGACCATTAAAGTCATCCCTAATAATAAGGATAATAAGGATTTTTAAAAAAGTTTTGTTTTTAAAAGATTTTATTTTAACCGATATTTCGATTTTAGTCTATAGTCATCATAAAGGGACTATAAAATTTTGATACAATGTCCTCTTTTAGATTTGTTTAAGGTGTTTTTATACAACTGAGCACAGTATTGTATGTCAGTTTTATAGTTGAGTCTGGTATCACTAGGAGTTTAGACGATGTGTAGCATTTCCAAGAAAAACCGTTTTAGTTGATTATATTCTTAGTGGAACACCTTTACATTATCAAGGTCCAGGTCATGCTTTGATGTAATACATTGTGATGCCAGTACCGTTTTTGACTCAAAATTATTTTTATACTTTACGCTGTGTTTATGTCCGGCTATACGCGTTTTCAAGTTGTTTTTTGTTGTACCATCATATACTTAGTTCCGTCACCTTTGCATCTGATTTGATAAGTTACATTGTGTTTATCCAAAGTGTCTATTTTCAATTTAATAGTAGATCTATATCTATTGATTTAAACACTTCTTTAATGTCAATACAATGGGGAGTGGTTAATATTAATAATATAATATCTACTGACTTTTATATTAGTAGATTTAACGTTACTTTAATTGTAGCATTTATTATTTTAAGTGTATTTTTAGAGATTAAAAAAATTATATTTATACTAAAATGAATCTGTGAAATTATTATTGTTATGTAGAAAATAATAAATTTTTTAAATTATTTGTTGTCCAACTGTTCATTCTTATTAATAGATTTTTGTTTCGATTTTTAAATATTTAAATAAATGCTAAATTTGGATGAATAAGCATTATTTACATATTTCCATTTTTATTAATGAATTTATACAAAACTGCTGAAAAGACCTACAAATAGAAAACAAAATTGAAAATATAGCGAATTCATGCGTTACGCTCTAAAGAATTTTATATTAAATATTTAATAAATTTAAAATTCAAACAAAAATATACAAATGGTGTTGTGATAGCCATATTGAAAGAAAATTTCTATAAAATCGAGAAAAATATTTTAAAATATATATAAAATAAAATCACTTAAATTAATTTATTTGGCATAATTTAATAAAATTCAAACAGGCGAAACACCAGCAAATTTCTACTGTGTGAGAGGGCTTAAAATCTTCTAAAAATTTGTATCTTAAATTATTTGAAAGTTCATAAACTAATTTGCTTACTTACTGTGCATTATGCCACTGTGAAGAAAATTGATTTAATTTAATTCAAGAAACTTTTGTTGCCGCTGCTTACTTTCAACTTGGCAACAACAACAAAAACACTTTAATAATATCGACATTAATAACAATCTTACTAAATAGCTCTTTATCTCATTGTGTATTGTTGATTTTTTAAATAAAATGCGTTCAGAGAACTCGCAACACATCACCGGCCAGTAATGGACGAGGATTCAACGAGTTCAAAGTATCTCAGTGAGTGGCTGACAACTACTTCAAGATAACATATTTGTTTTTATTAAGTAATTTAACTATTTATTTGAATAAAAAACAAATCGAATGATGTGAAAATATGTGTAGGTGTCTTAAACTTGTAAAATATTGCGTAAAGTTTGTGGTGATAATGTATAATCCGGAATCTAGAATAAGAATATCAGTGTTATATTTGTTCAACGAAAATCAAAGCTGATGTTGCACTTATAAACTACTACACTTAGTGGGTATTACTCTAAAGACATTGATAAAATGTTGTTAGTTTTGGACAAATTAATAATGTACTTATATAGTTTATTATATAATTTGATGTACTACATTATTTTTGTATTTCATTTTCGAGTATTCCATACAAATACACCGTTTAATAAACTAGTTAATTTAATACCAACTAGTCAATATTTATACCCACTGATAATCCTAAAAAGTCAAACTCATAATTATTAACTGCTTAGTGATTGCCTAGATCCGATCCAATTTAACAGTAGAATGGAATATTTAATATGCACGTATCTGCACATACCTTTTCATCTATAGAATGTGATTATTTAAAAATCAAAGTAAAATATCCATACGCAGCAAGAGTAAAGTAAATTGCTTGTGCAATCAAAAATACTATTAAAACGATTATCCTGTAACTACATAGTAAGCAGAACATTAGAAGTAGATGTTTAAAGTCAGGAATTTCAAGCAGGGTGCAGGACTCTTTTATCGACTTTCTACCTCTTTTTATATGCAATACTCCGGACCCCTCGGAGATGGTCGGAGTCCTGTCGTATATTTATGATTTACTAATTTTTGTCATGGGCTAGAACACTTTCGAAGTTCACAACAAAACGAACGTATACCTTCCTAATGTAGCTTCAAACTTTAGAAAAAAAGAACCCCGTATCACACATTATATATGTTGATCAATTTTTTGTTGTTATGGTATTATGTTAATAATTAATTCAATATTATTGACGTCAAGTACAACCGTGTGTTAATTATTTTCCATACGGAAGCAGTACCTTTTTAAAGATCACGTTAGTATGGCAACATTAGGTCTTTTCAAGAAACATTACAAAGCACATTTCCTATACAGCAAGTACCCTTGTATCCCAAATAAGGTCAGGATACATTTACGTGCTAATCAGGTAGTAGTTAGAAGGTATAAATATAGCAATTCTATAACTAATTCAAACTCAATACATTTTTAGCTCTGTCTGATTGAAGTGGTAAGGTTTTTTCACCTCGACCACGGCTTGATTCAAAAGATAATAGGCCACATCATTTCTCACATCCCTATTCTCACACAAAACACCTTTTTCCCTCAACAATTCTCCATCGCAATCCACGTATTTGGTATGTAATTCTCTCATGTGTTTTGATATATATGTCCATGGGAATTATAATAACAACAATCAAAAACTGAAACTAAAATTACTAAAAATTACAGAGAAAAGTTCATTTTTCTTGATAAAGATAATTCTGTCTAGAAATATGCAAAAATATTACTGCATAAATTAGTGATGCTAAGTTATATAAAACTCATTATTTTTTTCTAAAGTTTATACAATAAATTAAACGGGACATGGAATTTATGCCTACAACATAAATGCCGTGTATTATCTTGAATCAACATCCAAAAAGAAAAAAGACCAAGGACTAACGGCCTTGAGTAACTGAGTAACAGTCTAGAGAGGCTTTATTTTTCTAAAGTGCGACTAATTTTATTAAATATAATTATATGATTATATATATTTAAAAATATGTTTAATATATTAGTAATTAGCGTAGTTGAAGAAAAATATTTGAAAATCTTAAAATGAATCGCCTAAGTCATTAATAAATTACCTATTTAATTAGCGTTCGAATTCAATTATGTGCTAAATTATCATAATAATCAGCTAATCAAAATAAACAAAACAATTATACAGCAAATTAAAGAAATTTTGTTTAGACAAGAAGAAAACAATTTTTAAATATTTAATTAAATATTTTAAGTGCTTTTGTTTAACTTGATTGGTTTTAAATGCTCGGGGGGAAGGAGATTATAAACATAAAAAAAAGTTTATGAACGTGGCAAAATAACTGCAAGTGCGTATATACGAAAGTACTTATACATATATTTCATTTGAAATTTATGTTCATATATATACATATACATATATACATATATGTTCAAATGTTGAGATTGAAACATTTGTACAAAAACACCTAATTGAATTGCTGCAACATCTGATGGACAGTTCCAATTTATTTTTGGCCACAAGCAAATAGACAAGCAATTGAGCAAATGGAAATTAGAACAAAATCGCCCTTCCAACATCAAGTACAGAACTAAAATGTTACGGATTCTATTAACGAAATCTACTGGGAGTAGCAAATACATATGTTGAACAATTCAAATTCGACACGCTAACTCATTTACGCCAATGATTTCAAATTTTTTGGTTGTGATGTGTAGCATCACAGAATCTCTGGTATTGCACTTTACAATTGCTAAACAATTAGTTACTAAATTAGCAGAGCAAAGCCGAAGTGATATATAATTAAAGCCAAAACCTTTATTAACAGAATATAATAGTCTCAATACGTGCATAAAATATTAATTTTTCAGTTCAGTTCAATTCGATTTTTACTTCTAATCATCCATTCATAGTTAGTACAATGTGGCTTGCTCTTGGCATGAGAATAATAACGTTTATGTGTCAAATATAATTGATTTCAGTAAAATGACAATTGTTCCCTAAAGTAAAATAGAAACTAATTACAATAATTAACAAATTGAAATGCAATTTTACCTTGCAGTTCTTTAAGTTTAGTTTTGAACGAAGGTATGTGTAGTCCAGAAGAAAATGATTCTATTTATTACAATAATTAACAAATTGAAATGCAATTTTACCTTGCAGTTCTTTAAGTTTAGTATTTTGAACGAAGGTATGTGTAGTCCAGAAGAAAATGATTTTATTTATTTCTGAATTTGGATTTTTTGATATAAAGAATAAACATTTCATAAAATACAAATATAATACAAATAGGTTAAGATATCTGCTAGTGGAGCATAGAGTCTCGTTATTGTTTTAGCCGAACTAGAAAACCTACTGTCCAATACAGATTTAAACAGAGATGACTAAATCATTAGTTCTCTTTGTAAATAATTAGCTTCTATTTGTTGCTTTTTCTGTATCGTTAAATGGATAATGTAATTTAATATTTTTAAATTGATTTTTAATTACTTACTTAGTTGGCGTTTACAGTCATGAGTTGTTTTTGGTCTTGCCAAGTAGCTTCTGTCAACTTGCTCTATTAATGACTTGCTCATTACTATCAATAATGAATGGCTTAAAATCATTCGCCAGCTGCTTCTTTCACGGATAATGCGGACGTCTTCTCCTTCAGCGGTTTCCGAATAAAAGCAAAGGAAGCTACATAGTTTTTACGTTGTCTAACTATGTCAGAGTATAATACATAAATAAATAAACAAAACAAATACTAAATAAAATTAATTGGGTGCCAAATTGGGACTTTAAGGCAGATGACTCATCAATTGAACATTTGGAGTGCCCAGTAACGCTTTGGAATGAGCTGATGTATGGGAGCTCGCTTTTTCGTGGTGGAGGATAATCTTTCCTCAACGGTTGGTTTTCCCTAATTTTTCGAAGACTTCCGGAAAACAAATGGAATTAACTGTAAGGCAGCCTACGTATAACATTTTTTATATAACTGTAGAATACCAAAATCAGCCTTTTTATTATATTTGATAGGATATCAAAATCAGATTTACCAGTATGGGAGCTCGCATTGTCATGGTTGAGGACGATTTTCCTTCCACGCTTGATTTTCCTTAATTCTTCTAAGACTTTCGGAAAACAAATGGTTTTGTAGCACTCAGAATTAACTGTAAGGCAGCCTACGTATAATACAGCCGTAGGATACCAAAATCAGCATTTTTATTATATTTGATAGGATATCAAAATCAGACTTACCGGTATGTAGTAAAGAATACTTTTAGTCGTATTGTTGAAATCTGATTTGAAATCAGCAAAAAACAATAATTTGGTTATTGTTTAATATGTGCTGAATTTGGAAGGTTTTAAACGATACTGATAAACTCCAATTAGTTTATTGACGATTGACTCGAATCTCTCACAAAATTTGTTCGGAAGCATTTAAATTTCGATTTAATAAGATTGGTAAAATCCAAAAAATTAAAACGTTTATTATTATTTTGTATTTTAATAAAATAACGTTAATTATGTTAAAAATAACAATGCAATAAATTATAATAAACAATTTGGTTTATCTTTTCGCTTTTTAATTTTAAAAAGGCTGATATGCAAAAGTTGAACCTTCTGAAAAATTTACATATGGAGTAAGAACGCATAAGCGCACGCAGCAATATTTACACAGTTTTATTTTCATAAAAAAAAATTATGATAAAAATTTTATTAAATTATATTTTTTATCATAAAATTACCTCTTCTCGTATATTATCAAAAGATATCAAAATGATTTAAAACATTAAGTAACACGGCAAAATTTAATTTTGTTTTTCTTGCTTTTATTTCAGAAATGAAACGTCTCCCGAGCGCAACAAACATTGAGAAAGTGAAAGTTAGTACTGTTAAATAAGAATAAAAACTAAGAGTTATAAAAAAATTTCAGTAATTTATATATACATATATTAAAAAAACAAAAGAATATAAAACAAGAATTTTATAAATATGAAATAAAAACTTGTGCTATTTAAACGCGATTGCCACAAAATGTACAACTCAAGACAGTTCCTGCCGACGTAGTAGGAAGCTCAAGCCAAATAAATGTGAAAAAATAAAATATAAAAGATATAAAAAATTTTGAAATAAACTTTGAAGCAAACAAACTTCAACTTCCAGTAATGGCGGAAAAGGACTTACGTGAACTTGTTGATATGTTAAGTGACACATCCGCGACAGATTTGGAAAACGTTTTTGCCAACTTTTCAACAGAAATGTTGCACCGTGCTAGTGATGCGTTCCAGAGTGGCACAAATTTCGCTACCGAGTTTCTACTTGCTGCTGATTCCTTCATCAACAACACACTGGAGAGAATTTGCTTGGAGCAACAGCAACGCGATGCAGAACAACATAAGCCAAATGACTCAGCTACCAATATCCGGTTGCATGTAAGTAGAAACTGTAGTGGTAAATCCTTTTTATTTTATTATATTTACTTTTTTTTGGCTTTAAATCGCAACTATTATCCATTTACTACAAAGGATTTGCATTTTATACCACATTTTGCTTAAAGGGAAAATATTTTTAGTTTGCTTTCTTTCAAATATGACGATATCCTTCTCAATATATACAACAATATAACAAAGAAAGAAAACTTTATATTTATTTTTAATATCAATCAAAACTTTAAGAATGTCTGTAACAAGCCATTAAATTCAAAGCTGAATAATAACTAAGAATTTTATGTTCCTTTTAATTATCCTCAGGATAAATTTATGTGCTCACACACGTGTTATAATTACATTAACCTTACAAAACTCAAACCGAAAATAAACTTGAAATGAAAAATAAACTTCAAGTACCAGAATTTATGCTTCAATTATATATATCCGTAGGATATACCATATTACAAACTTAAAGGGAAATAAAGCAAAAATATTTGGGCGAAATAATCATGAAACTTGTCCTTTTACGACATAACAAGATAATTTGGCATTGAACTAAAAAAAAATAAGATTTATCTTTTCCTCATGATAATTTTCTTTAACAAATAAAAAATTTATTAATTTTCTTCAAAAAAATATCAAATTTAGTTATATATTCACTCAGAAAAATAATTTGATTTATTTAACCATATTTTAATTAAATCTCAGTTCAAAATATTCTTATTCGCCGCATCGTGTTGGTTTAATCATACTACTTGTTGGTTTTCATATCTTCTTTATCACGTCAGCTAAAATGTCTCTAAAAAAATGATCAGGTCAGTTTTACTAGTATATGGTCAGAGCATATTTTAATTAGTGTGCGTAATATATAAGTTTGACAGCGTGAACACTCAAGCCCTGTTTGTAACTCGTAAACACAACCATCATCTGCCGAGAGTGAGAGTTGGAATTGGGAAGACAGCATCAAATACCTATGAATCACGTTTGATAAGCGGTTTACTTGACACAAGCATATACAAGTCAAAAGAAGTAGTTTCGCATAAACACTGCACTGCTTACAACCACTTTTCAAACACAATAACCTTAGCGTAAATAACAAAAAGCTGATCTACAGCCAGATAGCTGCAGAATAGCTGCCAAGTCTACTATCCAGAAGCTGCAAATTGCTCAAAGTCAGACTCTCCGAAGACTCTTTAAAGTGTCTTGTTATATCCGCATAAATGACATGCTAAGAGACCTTAGAATAGACCCGATCAAAAAATATATAAGGGACAGAGCCCTGAAGCTATTCGCGAAAACTGACAGGCTTTCCTACTTAGCACCATCTAACCACAAAATAATCTCTAGCCGCACGTGGTAGTACGCAGAAATACATAAGGATAATAGAATAACACATAATACATAATGAGGAATACATAAGTCAGTGAAAAGGTGGGACGCTGCAAAAATCTCCCAACTATCAAAGGGTAGAAGTGCTCAGATGCACTAACTCGAAAAAGACTACCTAAGTTTGTAGAGTCAGTTTGCATTTTCAAAATACTTCAATCCATAATACTGGCATACAGAATATTTTTACAAGATTACTATCGTTCAGTGTTAATTTTATTAAAGTTGTGTGTTTTCAAATTATTCTTTAAAAATAAACATATATAAACGTTTTAAATATTTTCATACAACAAATATTATGTTTGTAAAAAACAAAAAAAAAAAACGCAGAATATACTATGGGTACGACATAATTCGAAGGCTAAGTAACAAGTTCCTTTCCGAAAGAAGACCATTATTCAGTAGACAGGGTTTAGTTTGTTACATTTTAAGACATTTTAAAATGCAGTACCTTCTAACTGCAAGATGTTTTTTTTTTTAATTTTCGATTATCTCCAAATTTATAAAGACTAATCAACAATATCATATTTTTTTTTTTTTAATCTCCGGATTAGCAGACAATTGAAATTTCTGTAATATTTCAGGCCATAATGATCCGTAATGAAACCCGTTATTTCATTACAAGATTCTCCTTTTGAGAATTTAAGAATGTTTTTGTTGAAGTATGGTTTGATCAGTATTTAGCTTTGTCTAACTCTGTCCTATTAGTTTTATACTGGTCCAGCTTAACCCACAAAAGGGTTGTGGACCTGTAAAAACAGTTTTTAATGCATTTCTCATCAGCTTGCTCATTACCTAGAACTTCCTGTGGCGCGGAACTTAATAAAGACTTATCGTATTCCGAGCAGCAAGTACTTGTAGGAGCTCAAAACACTTGTGGATCTGTTTTGACTTGAATGTCCAAGAAGTTAAAAACAATATCATCCTATTAATAGATTTTATAAATTATACTAGTATTATGAAATTATTTGTGTTAACATATAATTCAAAATATAAGTATTTATAAATAAAAAAGTTCAATTTTCCTGTTCTAGAGGAATATATCCAATCATATGAAAAATAAGCTATAATAATATAATTATAAGATATAAATAAAAATATAGCCTTTATAGATTATAAAGAGTTAATAGCTCCCTGATTCTGGTTTGGCAGCACTATTTCAGTAATATATGTCAAACAAATGTGTTATCCAAGAAATTATCTGTGTAGTTTAAGCTCTTTATCATTTTGCAACCAATACTTATTTTGAGTACATTTTAAGTTCAAAGATTTTAAAATTATTATTATTAATTCATATTATTAAAAAGTGCCTTTCTATTTTAATAGTCTGCGTTAGCAGCTGGCTGCCCCGTGTCATTTGATTCCGTACTTTGTTGGCCAAGAACACCACCTGGAAAATTGGCGGTTCTTCCATGTTTCGAAGAATTTAAAGGAGTTCACTATGATACCACACGTAAGTTAATAAAAATTGTAAATAATTAATGTATATATATTATATTTATGTAGTATATATATAATACATATTTAATATATTATTCATGTAGGTATACACATATAATAAATATTATTTAAATAATGCAAAATATTGCATTTATATTATAATATGTATATTATATACAAAGTTTCAACAAAGTAAAAATAAAGTTGTATTTTTTACCATATATCTTAGTAACTATTGAAAATGGGATCCTTTCCCTAGAACTTAAATATATTTTTGATTCTGAGATCAGTGTATTGCTGTTAGCACTTATTATCTTTTATTATTATTTTATTTTTTTTTTTGATGAATTGACTAAATTATTAACTGCGACTTGTATTCAGTTATTTATATAACAAACAATTCGTTCTTATTTATACTTAATACATTTAAGTGAACAAGTGTTATAAGTGTTGTTTGCAAAAATACATCTGTTCTATATACTTCTCTTGTAAATAATGAAAACAATGTAAATATTTTAACATAACAAAACTCGTACAATTTCATAACAAATTTGAGATAGTTTTAGAGAAAGATATTATTTACCTGGACACAAATACACAATATTTTATCATATATAAAGTGTGTTCTTATAAAGCACAGCTATATTGCCTAGCTATAATTTTTACAATTCAGCACTAATTTATATTCAGTGCATCATGACAATTCAACATAATTGGACTTGTACCAAAACACTGTGCTACAATTATAAAAGAAATCCCTTAGCGTCATATATAGACGCAGTTAGTGTTCAATTTAAATCAAAGTTAAAATTAAAAAATTAGTTTGTTTGTATATTATGTTGAGGCTAGTTGAGACAGTGCACCTGAGCGCTTTTACTCTCTATTAACTACGAGGTTTCTTCAAAACCCCTCTTTGCGCCTTGACTAGATTATTGTTTATCACTTCATCAAACTAAGCAATAATTGACCTCAGATTTGCATACCTCTCCGAGGAGCCTCTAACCATTCTGAGATTTGATAACAGGGTGTTGTAAGTCTGTAAGATTTCGCAACATGAATCATTTATTTATTGGTGGAATGGTTGGCTTATATATTTTCAAAAATATTAGTGGCAGAAACGTTACGTTTAATGGATATAGCTATAGATTATTGATCGTTGACGTGTTTATTCCCCAATTGAAAAGCACTAATGTTATATATTAATGCTTTAGCTTTGGCGTCAATATTTCAATCACTGCGTGACACAATCTAATTAGTCACAGAAATATTTGTTAAGCGTATAATTTCAGGTAATGGTTCTGTGAATTGGTTTTCACAATCGTGGAGGGTCCCAGGACTCCGAACTCCTGTTTACATTTGTATGGAAATAAAATTAAAAAACTTTTCACGTATATAGTCTTAATAACTTTAAAGTAAATAAATGTTATACGTAAATAAGTATGCAATAGAGCATTTTAAAAAAAAAGTTTAAATAATCTAAAGTTATATAAAAATTGTGGGCACGATTCGATTTTCTCGGATACGATTTTGATAAATTCAGCTATTTCAATAACTTTTTCTACTTGGATATAACTTATTTCTCGAGATTTTAAATTGTAAATTTGTTACTTTGATTCCACAATCTAGCCATGTAGTGCCAATCAGTAAAAACAAATTTTACATTGATTATACAAACAAGGCGTAACTACAAATAAACGCTTCGTTGTCTCTTCGTTGTTGGGGATTTTTATATAAAAATAGAAAACCCAAAATTTTGAAAACTTAGCAATATTGAAAAAAATTTCAAAAGTGCTATCTTCATTAAAATTCTTTGTCGATCAGGATATAGGAATCGTGTCGAATTTTTTATTATATTATGTGGAAACTAACACAAGACTAATTGCAAATGAGTAGTTGAAATTAAAGATATTACAAGAATTCTTACAGAGCATCATAACTTGAATTATCACCACACAAACTGGGAACCTGGGTATTTGCTTTAACGGGCCTTGTAGAATTTGTATGGAACATAATGAGATCGTAAAATATGTGATAAGAATTTACCCGATACTGATGCATAAACGAAATAAATTCTTAGATGGGCGTCTTACATGGGATGGACGTCTTCGAAAAAATCAGAATAAATATATCTCTAGCTCGCATAGCAAAATTCTCCCTACTTGATAGTAATAATAATAGTACAAAAGGTTTTTGTTTATATCTTAAATGTAATACATTAATTCTTTCCGAACCCAGTTGGGAGTAATTTTAATAAGATAAATTTTAAATAATTGAAAAATGGTCGCAAATTTGAATTTGCATGTTACATCCTTTGGCTTATAGTGTTCATTAAAAAATAATAATTAATAAGTAATTTAATTAATATAAATACAAAAAAAATTAAAAAAACAAAAATAATTTCAAATTAAATTTCAAGCTTTAAGTTTATGTAGTTATATATCAAAATGACACGTTATAAGTCGAAAACAACATATGTGAATTAATTAACATTTACCGAAATAGCAGTCAAGAACTAATTGATTGCAAATTTTAAATATTTAAATATAAAGAACGAAACTGTGTGTCATGTTTTAATTTCCCATCGTTGTAACACTTAACATTGCTATTTATACCATAACTCTGAATAACAAAATATTTTCGTTGTCTACTTTCGTAGTTGATGGTGAGTTTTTTTAATTGTCAGTTGTTTATATTAACATTTTTGTATAAAATAAACCCGAACTATAATTAAAAAAGAATAATTAAAATTGTATTATAATTAAGTATGTCTGGTTTATTTATAAGGATAATTCATTTGATCCACACCTTTATTTCAAACTAAACTGCCTAATAATTGCCTTATATTGTAATAACAATTGTTATAAACACAATAAATTACTATTGCAATTTTATCATAATATTCGATTTATTACAATTTAAAGGCAGGGTTGTATTGGATTTGCATTACATGAATATAATGAGATCATTTAGCAAACTTAATGTGTTGTGAGGTACCTAATTGGTTTGTGTTGGAACTAGTTAACTTAACTATTTGATATAATGATGAAGTATAAAGTAAAGAAAATAAAATTACACGTTTTTTGTATTTATAAAAATAAATACAAATAACCAGAGTAATACGTTGACCTTTACGCCATTAATGTCAGTTATTACCCCAACCCCAACATATACACATGTCTTTTAAATGACAATAAAAGCATTAAATTCCTATTCTAAAAAATAGTGTAATTTCGATTTATTGTGATAAGTCGAAATAACAATATCAACTTTAATATTCTATAAGTTTTTTACCATAATGCTTTGTAAAGTAATTTGTAGCATTTGTTTCGAGTGCTTACATTTCCAAATATGTTAAATGAAGAACTTCATAATATAATGTAATATAATAATATCTCATCAGCCAAAAATGCTGGTTGTAGCGCAATACTTTAATTTTGTTTTACACGCAGCGTAAATGTGCACATTTATGCATAAATATTTTATTAATGCAATATGTTTTGTATTGTTGGCATCATTGTTGTTTTTTGTGTATGGTTATCATATTGTCAGCTAGTGGGTCGTAAGTATTCCTTTTGGTTTTATTTCCTCCTATATTAAAAACTTTTATTATTCACAATTTATTGCATTAAGTTTTTATTAATATATTAATTTTTATTTAATTATCGCAGCTATTTTAAATTCAATAATTGCTTAAGAACTATTTCTAGTGCAATATTCATTTAAATTCATCTTGTTATCATTTCAATATCTTTTTATTATCAACTCTTATTGATTCTGCAATTGCCAAATCTTTTTAGTCAGTTATCTGTATTTGTAATTTGTTTAGAGGATGATTTTTATTTCATTACACATTGATTTTAAACTGTGGCGTACTTGCTACCTTATTTAAGTAAAAACGAGAAGCAAAAATCGCTCAATATGCAAAAAAGGACCAGTTTCTGTTTCAGTAGTTTGCAAATATTTACATTGTGAAATTCGCATTATGAAACTTCTAAAACCAGGCAGAACACCATGTTTAAATATAACCGCAATGTGAAATTTGCGTTATGGCACTTCTAAAAACAGCCAGAACGCGAATTTCATGATGCAGCTATACTTAAACCTGGCATTCTGGCTGGTTTAAATATAACTACATCGGGAAATTCGCGTTATGGTACCTCTAAAAATAGCCCGAACGCGTTGTACGTAACTCCAAACAAACCGCAACGAATTTTATTTTATGGAACTTGTAAGAACAGTCATAATACGTTGTAATAATTGAGAAATGCAATATATTCACAAAAATATTCAATTTTAATATTATTAATTATATTACTTTTTAGACAAGGCATTTCGCAGTCAATTTAATAAACTTAATAAGTAAAGAAATCACATAATTCTAATTATGCGGATACAAGCATTTGACAATGGATTTATGAAAAGCATTTTCGATTTTGTTCTATCAGTACGTCACATATCAATATAACTCAGTTATTTTTCGGGTATCGAACCTTAATGTTGAAAACTTTCCAAAAAAATGCCACCAATAGCAAGAAGACGTGCCATATAGCCCATCTGTTCATTGTTATCCGCATATATTAGTTGACACTGGATGTACTGTGTAGTTTTGTTTAGGTAATCAATGTTAATAATATGGTACCTTAAACATTGATATTTGAAAAAATAAGTTATATCGGCATATTACTTACTTATTTGGCCATAACAACCCGTTACCGAGTTTTGGCTTGACGCAGCATATTTCCTTCTAGTACATCAATTCCGGTCTACCTCTACCTCTATTCGTTCTTCCTCCAACTACTGCTTCAAACATCTTTTTCGCTGGAGCATCTACATCCATTCTCACGACATGACTAAGCTTGCGAAGCCGCTGAATGTTAGTACGCTGAATTATATCAATGTCGTGATAAAACTCGTACAGCTCGTACTTGATTCGTGTGCGGCAGTCGACGCCAACTCGTAGAGGCCTCTAGATATATCGAAGAACATATAGGGTAGTAGAAAAAGTTGATCAATATAGTTGACTCTACACAAATCTGTTGTCATATCAGAAAGCGATATTACTTTAAAATATTTTTTTTTTTTTCAAGTGTGAGGAAGAAATATTCTTGCTGACATTGTTATTTTGATTAGAGAAGAATTTATTGTAAAATTTAATTTTTAATTTACTAAATTAAGTCGCTTTCATTTCTGCAACTTTTAGCAAAAATTATTTGTTTTAATTGAGCAGTGAATAAATGAAAGTCACTACAAAATACTCACTCAAAGCTATATTTAATAATTGGGGTGCAATGAACTTACTAGCGCTTCCTTCACATAAATCCTGTATATAATTACCCCGCCAAGGATAGTCGAAATATTAGTTTGTACGTAATGGGTTCATGGTCTTTACCGATTGTCATTTTAATTTCATGACCAAAATAGCGCGCAACTTGATCATTACTCGAACCATAAAAAATTTCTGTACTGTTTGGATAATTTAACCATTTTTGTCCGCTTATCTTTAATGTCTGCTTAAATTTCTGTCTGTCTGTTTGTTTGTTTGTCTGTTTATTGCCTGTTCGCTTGCCTGTTTGTTTGTTTGTTTGTTTGCTTGTTTGGATTGTGACTATTTGTGGCTTTACAGGCAAAAATTGCTGTTTAAATAAAGCAATTCTACGCGTATGATTACATTTCATACCAGGCATAGCCATCATCGGATCTGCCGCCTCCCACTTGCGCAAGCTTCCACTCTCATCACCCTTAGGTGCGAAATTTACAATTCAACAAAAAAAAATTAAAGAAAAACAATATCAAATTCTAAATACATAAAATAATAACAGACAAGGTGGTAAAATGACAAAACAAATTTATTCAAAACAGCAAAAAAAAAAAAATAACTAAAACTGGTGTTGTTTATTTAATTATTTGCCTAAGAAACATGTTGAATTATAAATTGCAAATAATAAATTATCAAAAATTTATCAAAATGCAAACAATTTTTGTTGAATAAAAAAGGCATTATTTTTTTATTTTGCTTTTTTTTTTTTACATTTAATTTACAATTGCAGATAAAAAGTAAAATTAAATTCTTCAAACAATAAAAATAAAAAATTAAAATTTATGCATATTTTTACAAAGCATAGGCAAACTTTGTACTAATTAACCCTTGACTGGCCAATTAACACTTGCTTTTCTCATAATTTTTAGGTGTTAGATTTTTTTCGAATTCTCCTTACAATGTTTGCAAAACATTTGCAGAAGCTTAATCAAATGATTTAATTTTGTACAATGCAAATAAGTCAATAAAATATTTTAAGATTTTCTACCTTTTATTGGTTTTTAAAGATACAGTGAACGATAAGAAATCTTCTTTATTCTTTATCGTACGAAAGTGAATGTTAAATTATTATAGCAAATAGCAAACAGTAGAAATTTTATTAGCATTAAGATTTCTTCATATTAAAACCTAAAAATAAATAAAAAAAAAATTTGATTATATTTTCCGCAGAAAACGCTACACGTTATTGCTTCCCGAATGGTACTTGGGACAGTTACTCGAACTACGACAAATGCCATCATGCACCTTCAATGCCGGTACCAGATTTCGCACCCAGTATTGAGTTGCCCGCCTACATATACTGCTGTGGCTATTTCATAAGTTTTACAGCATTAATTTTAGCTTTAATTGTTTTTCTCTGTTTTAAGTGAGTATCCTTTTTCATATTTAAACACAAATATCCTTATTTGATGAAATACCATTTTACCATATTTTACGAAATATTCCAAATGTCATTTAATTTTATGCTGAAACGGTAACTTGTGGCATCTGATTTCGTTTCGATGTTTAGATTTTTATTTAAATTTTATTTTTATTTAAATTTAATTGAATTTTCAAATAATGTTTCTCTTCTCGTTATTTTTTTTTATTTTGTGACTTCCAGAGACTTGAAATGCCTTCGAAATACAATTCATGCGAATTTATTTTTAACTTACATTTTAGCTGCTTTATTATGGATCCTAACGCTTTTTTTGCAAGTTGTAAGTTTGAATTTAATTTTTGTATAAAAACTTTTGCAAGTATTTTATTTATTGCAATTAATTATTAAATTTTGTACGTTTTAGATGACAGATCATGCCAGCCAAGCTGGTTGCATCACATTGGTAATGATGTTTCATTACTTCAATTTAACGAATTTCTTTTGGATGTTTGTAGAAGGTAAGCTTCAATTTTTTTTATACGTAAAAAGAAACAAAAAAAATAAATCTTTTATGTGTACGAGGGGTATTTGAAAAGTTTCGCTACCGACAGAGAAAGAAATATGTATATTAAGATTAAGTAACGAAGTTACGATTTTAGGTAAAACACATTACACAATTGTGTATTATTTACATCAGTAATAATTGTGTATTGATTATTTACAATAATAATACGTTTAAATAATATAACAAGAAAGCTACGATTTTAAGTAAAACATATTACTACACAATTATGTATTGTTTGCATCAATAATAATTATGTATTGATTATTTACAATAATAATATGTTTAAATAATAATGTGTAAATAATAAATATTAAATCTGTTCATTACACGTAAGAGGATACACAACCCGCCAAGAGTGAGAGTGGGAGATAAAGGAATAAACTGGGAGGATAGCATTAAATTAACAAACTGAGTTACCCAATTACCAAACTATTAAGAGCTTTTTTAGTACGAAATCTCATCTTTCTAACGCCAGCTAGCGTAACTCGGACTTATACTACGCAGTATACAGATAACTGAAACTATCTATTGGGGAAATATTAAATTTCCTTTTACTACATCTAATATAAAAACTTGAGCTTCAAAATATATTTAAATGCTTAAATATGCTCAATCACAATGAGGTGTTTCAAAATTTTTGAAAATCATATAGTGTTGAATATCATTTATTATTACAAGTATTTATATAAAACAAAAGTATAATAAATTGAAAGAAACAATATTTCGAATCCGGGTTGACCTCAATTGTTTGTGCATCGTATTCCTTAAACACTTTAAAACAGTAAGAAAAACTCAATCAAACCTTACTTTCTAGATTTTTATATGGTTACACACTAATAAAATCGAATAAATATTTTCACCGTTAAGTACTTGTTAATGTTCGCATACAAATCTTTTCTAACACACTACGTACTATGCAATAATTTTTTTTTTAAATACTCGAACGACAAAAATTTCAATATTAAGTTTTGAATTTATTAAATATTAAAAGGAAGAGCACGTGAAATTTCATCTGTTCCCATGCCTTCATCTTATTCGACGCCTTACTCGGTGTGAGAATTTGGCGCTTCCATGATAACCTTTTATAGATTAATATTCAATATTTTTCGTTCATACCTTTTTGAGGTAGTGACAACTTTTTTTAATTATGTTTTAATTGGTTAAAAGTCGCCAAGTCTATTGAGTTGTTATTCCTAAGATGAATTTGGGAACATTAAAAAAGTATTTTTTTCATAGCCTTTAAGAATTTTTTTTTTTGAGAGGAACTTAAATGTACGTTTCTTTTTGCAATTACTTTTGTAAAATATTTAATGTATTGTAAATGCATTATTTATTATGTGCCCAAATAAAACTTCAACAGCATTCGGTTTAAAGTTGTATTCTTAAGCTTATTTAGGAATAAAATTGCTAAATTTCGAACGAAAATATTGACGTACTTAATTTTGTATGTGTTTTTAAATCTTACTCAGTTACGAGTAAATAAATACTGTCATATTATGGATAATGTTCATTCCATTTGCTCTAAGTATCTAAATTAATAATTTTTTAATATGCTAGCTAGCTGAAACCAGACATAGACCTAATAGATTCATAGCAATACCATATTAGAGTCCTTAAAGGTAGTAAGTGACGCTTTACATTACACAACATATGTATGAATTTTAGGAGATAGTTCCAATATCAGGAAGAAAATTAAGCTCCGCAAAATTAGTAGTTCCATCAACGCTGACGGAGCTACCAGCATGTTCTGCAGCCAGACAGTATCAAATTCAAATATTAACTAACAATTTGCAGGTAATAATCCTACATGGTTTATGCTAGATGTTTTTCACTTTTCTTCATACATGGTCGTCTAGTATATTCCTCACTAAATTAGGTTGATGTTTGCTTAGTTCAGCGCAATGGATGTCATCTTTAACTCCTTGTCGTATGAAAAACCATATGTAACAATGTTGAAGTAGTGCGTCCGGTTCTCAACTCTCATTTTCGGTAATTGTTTTAATCTTTTAAGATACATAATTACATAATTAAGATACATAATTGGTTTTATAAAATCTAAATTAATTACAATATTAATGCTCGTACAATATTAGCCTTTTAGTTAAATTTGCTATCGAGTTTATTCCAAACAGTGTAATTGCAGGCAGCTTGGTATAGCTTTACTAAAAGGCGTTAGAATTGTTCTGATAACTCCAGTGCTAGAAAGCGTAGTAAGCCGAAGCTTATATATGTGTATCTAAGTATGCATATATAGAAGTTGTTTCCATCAAAAAATTTCACATTACAGTGTTTACCGAATCATATACAAATCAATTGAATGAAATAATATTCTACGTACGTATTAATGTATATTAAGAAAATTCTAACTGTAGGTATTAACTTGTTATTTAAGTTACTATCTACAATTACAAATTGAACTATTCCTCATATCAAACCCTGCCTTATATATGTAATCCAAACTACAATACTTATATTTAAATATATTTTTTTACTTTCAGGTCTGTACTTGTACACTCTTGTAGTCCAGACATTTTCTAGTGAGAATATAAGATTTCTAATGTACGCATTTATTGGTTGGGGTAAGTGTCAAACTAAACTTTTATATAACTTATTTCGTTTATGTAGCATGTTTTTTTATTAAAATAGATTTATTTTGGGAGAAGTTTTTTCAAAAAATTAAAATTTTATCATTAACCATAATAAATGAGCTTTCAAGAAAATAAGAAAACACGTTTTTACAAACATTAATATTATGTTATAAAATATATTTAATATATTTTATTTTAATTTTATTTTTCCAACTTTTTATCTGAATTTTTATTTTTCTTATAACAATATTTATAAATAAGATTCAATCAGTGTTACACGATAAAATTCAGTATTTATGTGTCACTTTGGCTATAAAGTACGAAAACCCTTCGATATTATTTCAATGCCCATTCTCGTGTTTAAGTGTTTTGTTCTTAATATACCTAGGTTCTCCTACAAAGATTCTCTCAAGACTTAGATCTTGAACTTAATCAGAGTTCATTTAGATATGCTGAACAACTGACCTATAGTTTCTCAATAAACTGAAATAGAAATCTTATTATTTTGTGGTAGCTTCCAGACCTTGAAGACAGGATGAGCTTTAATAAACAGAAATCTTTAAGGATTCATTACTTAATCCATATAGTCCCAAAAAAACTTATAGCACTGAGCAAAAATGATATCAGAATTGGCATATTGCTTCTTACAAGACACTGGAACTATCTTCACAAAATTGGCATCATAGAGACAAATATTTACCGCTTTATTGTAAATACTTATAACTGAGAATAGCAGCCTAATCCATTTTGAGATTAACTTCAAATTCCCAATGACATTTGGATCACGTAAGGTATTCATATTTATTAAAACTCTAAGAACTGGTTAAGATATCTGAGACTACTACAATAGACAATCTAAATTGCTTTGCTTAGTATTCCCCACTTTATAATAATAAACCCAGATCTTTTGGGGAGTTTCCTCATGCTATATTGTTATCATTAATTTTATTTTTTCTGGTTATAAAAGTCATTATTGAATTGAAATTCATATGTTCGGATGTAATTTGTTTATGTATATATGTTCTTCTGTATTAAGTTTGTGACATTTGTTTCAGTTGTATATAGAATACAAGTGTCCATGTATCTATTTTTGCAGTTAAGATATTGTATAGTGTTGGTGAGATACTTGTCATTTTGTGTTTGTGAGATACTTCAATTCTAATGTGTTTTAGAAGTGTGTTGGTTGATTCTCACTCGGAACTTTCTTTTGTGTAGAAAGGGGCCGGTAATTTGGTCAGTGTTGAATATTTATTGGTTAGTAATTTTTATATCAGCCAACATATCCGACTTTATAGATAACTTAAAATATGTCAAATGATTGACTACTTTTTGTTTAGGGTTGCTAGAGTGTCTTTTGTGCAATGATTTTTTGAAGTATGTTAATTTTTTCTTTTTTATAAATTTAGAACTTTAATTGGAAACACACTTAACTGAAATAAATTAATATAAAAGCAATACTGAATTAAAAATTTGTAAAATAATCTATGTATTGGTTAAAAATTAGGCGTTTATATTTATGATAAATAGTTTCTTCACAACTTATTCTATTTAAATAAGTGTATCTTATATAAATATTAAGTATTATATTTAAAATATTTTGTATTATATTTAAGTTAAATTTCCATTTACTTTTTTTATTATGATTTTTTGTGTTAGGAAATCATTTCCTCAAATTAAGTATTTTAATATAGAACAGCTTGTTTACACTCGTATAAATTATTTAAAAGAAATTTAAGTACCATTTTTTATAATTTTTTTTAACAAATTTGTTATATTGTTTTTTAGGTTGCCCAGCAATTGTAGTATTTCTTTGGTCCATTGCCAAAGTTTATGCGCCAAATTTGGAAACAGAACATTTTAATGGCGTAAGTAATACAATTAAAATAATTTGTGCTAGTTTTATTAAATAAGTAATTAAAAAAACATAAGTTTAATTTCAAAATACTTTGACAACTTCATAAATACTAATTTATTATTATTTATTCATTTCCTGTTAAAAATATTCTGGCTAATATATGTATATTGCAAAATTTTTGAAAGGCCCTCCTTCATGTGTATAATAGATTTGTTTTGTGCGCCTTTTAAAACTCATTAATTTTCACATTTCAATCAAAACAAATCAAATCAATTCCGAACTGGTAATAAATTTTGTTAAATTGACTACTTAATATTAAGCGATACTAATTAATAATTTAATACATCATACATGCCTGCATAAAAAACGGTATTTAATTACTTTTTAACGCATATATATATACATATATAGATTCATAGATTCTTGACACTGATATGTCTGTTATGACAAAATCCATACTCCGTAATCGATGCCTTAGTTTTCCCTGTTTGCCAATTTCATAGTTAATTAAATAATTAGAAAATCCCTTAACGATATGCAACACACGTGCTAGACTCAATTAATTTTCTTATCAAAATGTGATTATTTTATTAATTACGTCACTTATAATGACATATGTACATACTTGTACTAATACAAGTGAATTCTAATTTAGATTTCAGTTCAATAGAAAAGTTCAAAATGAGTTCAACATCCAAAGATAGTAACAAATATTCTATGAAAGTAAACTGTTTCTTTTGAAGTATTTACTTTTTTTTTTGTATTTAGTAGTATTAAAAATTAATAAATGCAAAATAAAAAATACAAAGAAAACAATATAAAAATAAAATGCTAATAAATTTTAAAACGACTTAAACAGTCTCTGGAGTGCAGAGATCGTCCGTCTACTTTTCATATAGGCTTAAGTACAATACATTTATTTAAAATGAAACTCAAATGAAATTCATTTTAAACATGTCTGAAGGTACAATTTACTTAAGTCTGTCTTTTGTGGTAAGGATAAAGTTGTTGAAAGCACAGCACATAAAGGACATTAAGACACTAGCACACGTACGCTGGCTGGCAGTCCGTAAATATGTTGACGTACAGGACGTAAGAATGTTACGTGCTCATATGAGTAACACAAATTCGTTTTGTATTAACGCAATAAATTCTGAACTTAACATGTTATGAATACGCAATAAAAGGCTCATAAATATTTACATAACATGCATATTCCCATACGCATCCTTACCCATAACCCATAACCTATCGAGCTAATAACATTTACTCATACATTTGCAACGCATATCTGTTGTATGAATTCAAATCAAAAAAAGGATCAACAGGTTTAACAGTGAGTTACATTTTTTGCGGAAAATGTGCGGTTTATGATTTCAGATTCTTTTTTATAAACTCTGCAGTAAGCTACCACTACTTCGAATCCTTTTATGTCCTTGTATTTGATGTTTTATTATAAAGTTTCTTTTTTATTGCTAAATCGATGTACACCTCGGATACACATGTGTATCGTGCTTACAACAAAGTACTAAATAAAAATTGGATTTATATAAATGCCATCCATGAATTTTGGAAATATTAACCGTAACGCTTTCATTTTGTAAATTTTCTAAAACAGATTTTTTTGATGAAAAGGTATTTTTAATGAAAAAATAATTCCTTTTATTTAATAAATTTATTTAAAATTAAAATGAAATTATTTAAAATAAAATTAAAAATACTTTTTTTTAAAAAAATCTATTTCATACACACGGAGTGTGTTTAAAAGCATACAGGACTGTTTATAAAGAAGACCAATTATAAAGAAGACGTGTTCACACTAGGATCATTTAAGGCATGCTTTACAAGAGATTTGCAGTATAGACATTTGGTTTTATACATCTTTTTGTATGACTCTTCACACCGTAAAGCAAGTTTCCAAAGGCGTTCAATAATCGTTGCGATTGACAAATGATCGTAAATGACTATAATTCGAGAACGCTTGATTGAGTTTGGATGTACACTACTTCTCTCTCTTAATGGTTAGAAAGAGCAGCTCAGACTGATTGGGATAATGCAATTCATTCATGTCGAATCAATCAAAAACCAGAACTAAGGAGCTTTTAACGCTTGATTGAGTTTGGATGTACACTATTTTTCTCTCTCAATGGTTGGAAAGAGCAGCTCAGACTGATTAGAATAATGTAATTGCCTGTAGACATGTTAAAAAATTAATGTCAAATCGATCAAAAACCAGAACTAGGGAGCTTCTAAAGCTGAACAAAAATGGCATCCGACATGTCACAGGGTTTCTCACTGGACATTGCGGAGTAAATAAGTATCTATCGAACCGAGGTATTACAAGTGACGATAGGTATTACAAGTGACGATAGCTGCAGACTTTGTTGCAAAGAAGAGAAAACAGCAGAACACATTCTTTGTCACTGTGATAATCTCGCCAGACTCAAACTTCGGTACTTATCAAGTGCCTATTCACTTATAACGGAATAAGGCAACAACTCTCCAAAGAACATAATTGCGTTCTTAATTGCCACTCGTCTATGGAACTAAAAAGGATGTGTCACAAAATTCACACTTATAACGGAATTAGGCAACATCTCTCCAAATGACATAATGGCGTTCTTAACTGCTGCTCGTCCATGGAGCTAAAGTGGATTTGTCACAATATTCTTTAAAGGATGCAGTGACGTAGTGACAAGTTCCTAACCCGTTTAAAATCTATCTATCTATCTACATTAGTTCTTATGAGCTTGTTCAGTCGTATGCGAGATATTAAATGAATATGTATAAGTGTTGATAGTTATATGAGTACCAACACCAGCTAGTGATAAAAAATGAGTGTTATTATCTAATATATAATATTGGATTGGATAAATATAAATATTATATATATATACATATTATCTAATATATAAATATTGCATTAATATAAACAATTTATATATATATTATCTAATATATACTTTTAGCTTGCCAATAAGTGGAAACCATATTTAATAGAAATATGTTATATACATGCTATCAGACAGTCAAACTGTTTTAAAGTCCAACCATACATCTCTAAATCAGATAATGACACAGTTCAACATTTTTCTAATGTGGGTCATACATATATATTCGGCAATTGCAAAGTAGACGAGCTAGCCAGACGCGCTGCTTCAGGAAATCACTTACTAAATTATTTTTGTGCTGAAACTTTTATTAAAAGTTGGGAACAATTAACGATATGTATGTAAATTGGACACGTTCCACTAAAAAGAAATTCAATACTCTCATTAAGATACCCCGTAAAGATATTAGTCTTATGGTAGTTTTATTAATAGGTCATTACAGATTAAGAACCCATGAAGATTGCATCTCCCTTATAATAATATCTGTGGTAGTTGTAGAGAGGACGATGAAAGTGCTTCTCGTCTGCTTTTTTCTTGTCCAGTCCATGCGCTCACCGTCTTCGTATTATAAGGATTTTCTTTTTTAAGGATCTTTGTCAAAAGCAAGACATCCCATTAAATGTAATTTATCAAATTGGTGTTTTGCCAAATGTTAAAGATGGTTTTTAACGTCTGAGTTTTTCCTTTAAAAGGTAACAAATAGAAATAAATGGATCCCTATAGATCGTCGCTACAACCTAACCTAATATATAACTTGTGATAAAATTATTGCAAAAATCTTTGATATACCTCTGAAGTTTATAAAATTGTTATTTAATTATTTCACTAACATTACATGGGCAATAATAAAAATAAAATCAAGTTTTTGACACAAAAATAAAATTGAATCAAATTGAATACAATTTATATCACTTACATTAGCTCCCTAAAAAACCAACGTTCGTGGTAAACACACATAGTTGGCAACACATAATTTAGTTATTAGAACAGAGAAGGACTTTAAAAGCCATTCTGTGTACATTTGAGTTATCATATCTTTTTATGTATCGCTTTTATGATTTATTAAGTTAATAGCAAAATTTTGTTGAAATATAAAGTTTTTACCAATTCTAACTAAATCGGTTTTATGTAATTTTTCCCTGTTTTGCTTTTTTTTCTTCGAAGTGGAATAATTGTCAGCAATTCTCTGCGAACAAAATGTCAATAAAGATACATTTTTTTAACTATTTATGAAAGTGAAGTGAAAAAAGTAAGAATTTTTTTGTGAATGTAATAAATCTGCAGTTAGAAAATTCCAGTGTAGCCAATTTTTCAAAAATAGTTTAACTTCACTTACGGCCTCAACGAAACCCTCGCTTGAGTTGCCACACTTGGCACTACTACTCTAGTAGTGCAATTTATGTTACTCATACGTCACGTATGCCAGTGAATTTCTTTAGGGGTTTAAATTTATGGTCTAAAATCACTTAAAGGGCAGTTGAAAACTTAAATAATAAATGATAAAAACGAAATTTGAATATTTAAAGAGGCAGGCAAAAAGGTTAAGTGCGTTTATGTGGAACATGCTTCGGCATTGTTTGGTACATAAAAGGGCTAATAAATTATTAAAATAAATAAAATAATGAAAGAAAAATAATGAACCTTTTATTTCCTTGGTATATGTATGTGGTATGTGTATTTAGCTGTTTTATTATGTCTGGTATAATAAAACAAACTTCGAAACATAAACAAAAGTGAGTAAAAAACAATAGAATATTTACTTGTAAAAGTTAAATAATTTAACAAAAATCAATTGTTCGTTTATGCTAACATTAGAAAAATTTATCTAAATGAATAAAATGAATGAATTTGAAACTGTTGGTTTATGTTATACTTCCAAAAAAATCTACAGTGATTTTTATTGTAAAAAAGGATTATTGCAAATATAGCTAATAGATATAATACTCTAATTAATTATTTATATGTATATGAAAACAGAAACTCATAGACTAAAAACTAATTTAAAAAAAAATTTGAATAATTCCTAGCATGTTGATAATACCACATTATAGATATAAACAAAAATAATAAGCAAAAATAATTGAAGCATCATTAGAGAAATTTTGATAGAGCACTGTAGGTTAAACTTTTACCTTATTATTATTATTTGAAAAGGAGTAGTGCACTCTGACTTAAAAGATCTATTGTGCCCCTTAGTCTTATTAGAGTGTTTATCCAAGTCCGATTTCTTTAATGAAAGACAGTATAGAGCCTATCTTTCCTAGTCTCAAATCCTTATGATACACGAAATATCCTCCTAGGTGTTGTTTTCGCTTGTGCATCAGTGCCAGACACTATTAACAGTCTCAGTGCCGTTCAACTTTTACTTTATTAAACTGTGAACATACTTTAATGGAAATTTTAAGTAAGTTTTGTAGGAAAGAAAGACCTCGAAACACATACTGAGTGTTTGATTGGCAATGATAAACGAAAAAAGCTGGGTCGGCATCTCATACCGGATGAATTAAACTTTGTAATGTAGACGCAATAACTTTGAACTTTGGGGAAACACTATAAATTTATGAACAGGACACAATAGATGTCTAGGACCCCTAACATAATAACAGTACATATTTTTAAATAACTATGTATAAGTTGTGCAGAAATAAATTTTATTTGATAGATAACAATATTTTTCATTTACAAGAAAATTTTGAAAATATTTACTAAATTTACGTTCTACAACAATTAGTTTATATAACGGCCAATCAAAGTACGAAAATTGATGCCAGTATACAGAGTTGTATTTAGATTTATAAGGGGTGGGCTTATAAGCTAACCCGCTGCACCCTTCTTCGCAAGTTTGACTGGCTTTTCATTTCTACCATTCTCAAAATGATTAAAAGAATTATTTTTTAATTATTTATTATTTACTAATATCTGTGCTTTAATTAAATACAAAATTTAATTTATATACAGTTTTAAATGTATATAACTGTCATTTATATTTTTTAAATATGAAACCACTTTTTCTCAAACTTAAATAGTGCACACCTGTATTTTTTCGAATATTTTTAATCACGTTTCTAAATTTATGCGAAATAAAACCAAAAACAAACTATTCTAAGTCTAAACGAATAGTCCATTCGATGATATTGAATTTTCATTACAATCTGTATTTTCATTGTGTGGTGAATGCACTGCTGCGGTGAGGAAACCAGTGTGTAACTGAACTGCAGGTGCCAAAGGCAAGTCCATATTGCGCTGTGCTGGTAATAAAGTGCCAATGGATACATGCTCGATTTTTTGTTATTTTATATCCATGGGAGGGCCCAGTGATGCAACACAGTCAATTTCACTTTTATTTATTTTTTTAAGTAATTTAAAAATAAACCATTAAATTTTTTCACAATATAAGACAAAAAAAATATGAAAAAAATCTATAAATAATAACATTCTCTTGCATATGATGAGTAACATATGAATGTTAAAAGAATATTTAAATATAACTATTACATATTAATTATACAATTTTTTTTTAAATATATGCATTAACTTACTTAAATTAAATGCAATTTCCAACTTCCTATTTATTAACCAAATTACTTCAGCTATATGCCACCATTAGAACGTGATCTCGTTTTTAATGAGGTTGTTCACAATGGCGTGTAATCGTATGCGGTTATTCAGAACACATTCCCACTATTCTTCGCTGTGTTAATTTGTTGTGCTTTATTACAGAAAAAGAAAAAACTGTTATAAAAACCGCACAAATGTACACTTTCCTTTCTCTGTTTGTACTCCTATTTCCTTCCTCTATTTCTACTCATATTTCCTTTTGGTACTTGTAGTCTGACGTGCCTTAGAATAGAATGGGTGCTTATTATCTACATATGCCGCCTTGTAGATTTTATCTTAATAAAATAATTCATTTATTTCTAATATATATATTTTGAGTATAAAAAAATAATATATGTATATATATATACATTTATGGAGATATATTAATTGTATTTTCTTTCACATTTTAGTTGGACATTGACTGCTCTTGGATGAGAGAATCTAAAATTGACTGGATATTTCAAGGTCCAGCATCATTGGTGTTAATATTGAATTTAATATTTCTCTTACGTATTATGTGGGTAAGTAAAGTAACCTAAAAAATATGTACTGAACAGAAATACAATTATAACTCAGTAAGTAATTATTGGAGTGAAGGAAAAATATTAAAGAACTTCTCCATATATGTCTTCACATTAATATTTAAAAGACAAGTTGTATGCAGAATCTTTGTTGCAAATCATGCAGCATACACCACAATCTGAAAATTAATGAAAAACTAATCCGGTTAATAAATGCAAAGAATATTGTAAAATATTGTAAAAAAACAGAAAGTGAGATGAATAAGCATACCTTGAAAGAATGAATCTATGCGGGAACAGAAACAGATTTTTTATTTCAGTCTAGCGCATACGACTACCATTATCAAACACACGTGTTATTAATTACAACGATAAAGACTTTAGAACTTTTGGGAGAGAAAATATAAAATCTTAGATAGAGATAAAGGAGATGTAAATAGAGGAAGCTAGAAATACTGTTTATTAGTATCTGAGTAAAAACCAATTTTTCTAATGCCTTATTCACTGAAAACTTATTGAAATTTTTCTAAACATGAATTTATCCTATAAGGGCCATGCTATGCAGAGTGCTTCGGGTTCAAACTCCGGCATGAGAGCCGACGTATTTGTGCCTCGGCACTAAGGGAAAACAGTGCTGTTTAGTAATAAATTTTAGAATTTGCGCCTTTAAGGCGCAAATTATTTTCAATAGACCACAGAATTTTCTGTGCAAAAACAGTTTATAGTGTCTCTTTAATTTTTGAAAAATTAAATCAAGTGCAATCCCAATACGTGAACTTGTGCCCAAAAAATATTGATGAAATATACGCAACTCAAACATACTTTTGGTATTGGGTCCAATAAGTACTGCAATAATTTTTTGATTACTTCTGGAACAAAGCAATTATTTTTAGTTCAATTTGAATGATGTCTTTGAGAAAAACGAATAGATATAAAAAAACCATTTTCTATTTAATGCTTCATTCAATATTTTATGTAATTTATTACTATTAAATAATATTTATTATAATTATTTATAGCAAAAGTAATATTTTAAGATCTATTTGAGCTTTTTACCCATAACTGTTCATTGTATTTATTTTGAAAATAATTTTTTATATAGTATATTACTTTTATATTCTTATTTTTATTCTCAAACTATTCTTAAAGATTTTCTTTAAATATATTTTACAGGTGCTTATCACAAAGTTGCGTTCAGCTAATACACATGAAACGCGCCAATATCACAAAGCAGCAAAAGCTTTATTAGTCTTAATACCATTATTCGGTATAACCTATTTACTTGTGCTGACAGGGCCAGAACAAGGTATTAGTCGAAATTTATTTGAGATTATACGTGCATTTCTCATAAGCACACAGGTAAGTTAAATCTTTATGAAGTAACATTTTCAATTTTTGAAATGCAATAAGTTTATATGATATTTTAGGGTTTCTTCGTGTCACTTTTCTTCTGCTTTCTCAACTCAGAGGTACGACAAACGTTGCGTCATCGCTTTGACAGATGGCGTGACAATCGCAACATAAGCCGTGGTAACTCCCAACGAAATCGAAGGTAAATAATTGAATACTGTACGTACTGCACTTAAACAATTGATATTTATTGAATTTTTGTTGTTTTTTTTTTCACTTTAATATGCATAAACATTAATCGTTGTTGTCGTATTATTCTATGTGAATTGTATTTATTTTTAATTTTGAGTCGCTTGTGGCTACTTTACATAACTGAACTCTCGTTTCATTCTTGTGATTTTAAGTCTTTTTTTTCCCCGAACATTTCGTTTAATTGTATACATTGTTTGTCGAGTAATATTTTTAATGTATACATTCATCTTTTTTCATAGTAAATAATTTACACAATGAACTGTTATTTTTTGAAAAAAAGTCACTTTCTTTCTATTTATAGAAAATGTGAATTTTTTTGAAATAAATTTAAAATGTAGTTATCACAAAACCCGCTTAAATTTTTTTAGAGAAATATATTCAAGAAAGATTTTTACTTTAGCAGCAAGTAACTTCATTTTTTAGAGAAATATATTCAAGAAATATTTTTACTTTAGTAGCAAGTAACTTCATAATATACATAGAATATAATGGAAATAAACAGGTTATTAGCTGCTAATGTAGCAGAGCGTTTCGACTATCGTAGATCTTTAATGTTAGTAACTGACCTTAACACTTAACTCATTAAATAAAGATTAAAATTTAACCTGATAAGTATTTCCTCATTAACCCTCATATGAACACTCGAGCTAGTTAGATCCTCCTGGTCCATATCAAAACCAAACAGTGACAAAGAATGTGTTTAGGATCTCATCTTGTTCTAAACAGAGCAGTTATTTTATCGTATTCTACAGACTTTTCTTGTTAAGATGACAATGTAATGTTAAATTAGATAGCCTGCTAATATGCGCAGTTTTATTTTACTGAGAAGAGATCTCTTACCAAGGTGGTAGAATAATGTACTAGTTCTTTAGCCTCACGACTTGTATAGTTTTCAATTTTTGCGTAACAGTAATTGTAACAAGTAACAAAAGTCCACTAAAAAACTCGAAGAAAACTTGCGACATTGTGGTGTGCGACAAAAGACTCTTAGTTGCAGGATATTAAGGATGTGTGCGAGTTAGGCTAAGTTGCGTTCTAAATGAAGAAAATTCTAAGTTGTGCCGATAATGTATTGATGTGTCGATACGTGTTGATAAATGGCTAAATTTGTGGAGTAAATTTGTCTCTCTTTCTGACAAGGAGCTGTATTCTAAGACCATTTATTCTATCCATTTCAGTTTTTCATTATATTGTCATTTATAGGAAACAAAAATATTTTAGAAAACTGTCAAACGAACGGTGTACTTCTCACTAAACTCAATTCATAGAATTTAATAGACATATTGACAGGTAATCTGGATGTGTATTTGCAATATATGGCTTCACAAGATTAACATGCCTGAAACAATGGAAAATAATCTTTGTCTAGAAGAGAATAAGACCTCATGCAACATTTTATATAATTGCCTTGAAAAATACTAAAGTATTGACTATGTTGGAAATAGAATACTTCTCCATTCTGGTATTTATTTAGCATGTAGAATAAGTGCCGCTCGCTTAAAAGGTATATTTCTGAAAATTCAGGTGCTCATTAAGCGTATTAGAAGAAATTCAGTTAAGAAATTTATTGTAGACAAAAATATTCTTTTAAGGGTACTATTGCTCCTTTTAAAGTTCCATTTACTATTATTTAATTATATTTATTTAAAACACTCATATGTAAAAATGTTTTTACTACTAATAAATATTTGACTTTTATAAAGTATATGAATTGGACTATAAACTTATTTTACTTAATTTATTCTTATTTATAGTATATATTTTATTTTTCAGATATCGCTTTTCTAAGGATTATTCACACAGATCTAGGACAGAGAGCTTGCGGTAAGATTTAGAAATGAATTGTATTTTAAAATACATTTTTTAATTAAATTTTTTTACATTGCCTTTTTTGTTTAAAAGTTTCTAATGATTTAATGCAGTTGATATGCTTAATTGCATTTGACAATTTTGTCATTAGTAAAGTAAATAAAGTGCCACACAACCCTTCCGGAATACATTTCTCGGCTCATTTACAACGCCCACATTTGCATTTTGCGTCTTCCATCTTTCGATGTCGTCTTCAGTACACAAACATTAAACATTTTCTATTTTACATAGTCGAGTTAGCAACCAAGGATAAGCCAGCAAAATAAATAAACTAGAAGCTGAAAACGTGTACTACTGACTCCACATGACATCCTCATGGAACCAGAAGCATTTCATATGCATTTTAAAATAATGTTGCTTTCATGTAGTTTTTTAATGTGGTTATATCTTTTATCTAATGTTGCATGACATTAATAATTTTTCTATGTCTTGTTTCCTTTAAAACTAATACAATAGAAAAAATACGGGGGATCTGCCACATGTTATACGATTCGCGTAATATGATTACCAACTTAATAAACAGCAAATAAGAAAATATGTTTTACATCCATAGCACATATTAAATTAAAAAGTATGCATAAAAAAAATTTCAAGAAACTAAAGATGCAGGTTTTTTTTGTGTATATTATTTAGATGAAAAATTCCTAAAAATTATTTTTCTTTACCTTACTATAATGTGATTTAAGAAATTTCGATTACAAAGCTTAAGAATGGCGTTTGGCTAAGATATCTGATATCTTTCGTATACATACTTTAAAATTGCTATCATTTATTTTAAGCGAAATCTTAAACAAAGTCCTAGTAAACTATTTTTTCCAGAACACTATCAACAATCTAACTTCTTTTTTATCATAAGTGGATCGATACATAAACTGGAAACATATAAACAAGTGTAAAGTGTAAACCATTTTCATTCTCTATAATCGTTTAATACATACAACGAATATCGAGTTTAAAAAATCTCCAAGTGATAAAATTTTATTGTGATACTATCAATACATTGACTGCATCATTTGTAATATAAAATAGTGAATGATTAACAACTATTACAGAAAATAAAACGAAATAGATCACTGAAATGCCCTACCAAAATGCTAGGAATACTTAAGACTTCTATACAATCGGCTAAAGAATATAACATAAATAACATATATATGTAAGTTATTTACAATACAAGAGGAAGTCTATAAAAAATTAATAGTTTATTAAGAAACAAGGAAATATGTTTTTCATTTCTCAAAAGCAATAACTGAACTACCAAAAGCTTCTATATCGGCTGAAAAGTCCTAAGGTAGACACTATTTATAAGTGCTTCTAACGAAAAAACCACATATTTTTTAGAAAACCATTTATTTTTCAGGGAAAATTTGATATGGTATTTCATTCAATAAAAATGTGAATAAGAAATCAGTGGGGAGCAAGAGGATAACCGTCATATACACATCCATCATATACATATCCGTCAAATACACATCCGTCATATACACATCCTTTGCCACCTCTGTAATCGAAACAGATCTTGATTATATTCGTTTTTAACTCATAAAGGCCCAAACATATATTAATATACATCGAATAATAGCTGTAGAGAACTAATATATTATTTAAGACAAAGATTACATTGTTTAATATACATTTTATTATATATGTGGAAAGCTGTTTATTAAATTAGATATAATCCTTCGCTCGGTGTGGAAGTAATAGTATAGGTAGTCATTTAACCTAAACAGAGTTTTGATTTTATTCGCAAATAATAAAATTTCAAGTCTATAATAATAATAATAATAAGTTGAATATAACTTATCGATTTTTTTTTTTGATTGCTTCAGTTCTGAAATTATTTTAAGACTTATACTTATATAACTTATTGTTTTGTTTATTTTTCTTTTTGCTTAGCTTCTTCAGAACTTTGGTTATTAAACACTTTTTTTTGCTTCTTTTTAAGGCTCACATCTACGAGTCCAGTACCAACAGGTCATATGGAGTAACACACAGACACATTACATCTTCATTTAAGTATTAGTTATTATTGCAATTATTTTTAATTAATTTTAAAGTTTAAGAATATTATTTTTTTAATTTTTATGTAATTAGTATCCCTAACTGTGTATTTTAATTTAATAATAATTTTTATAATTTTAAGTTTTTGAATAACATAATATTGAACATATATGAAGGATGTTAACTTGAAATAAGAAAGTATATTCATACGATAAGTATGTTACTACGGTAATTATAATTGTATCTTTCAAATGCTTATTTCTTGTTATTAAGAATCGTAAAATTTTTATATTTTAAATAACAGAATACATATTTTATGTAAAGAAATTCAGTAAATTTAAAAAAATTTCAAAAAACACTCTAATTTAAATTTTAATTAGGGTATTTAAAATTTGGAATAAAACGAAATCAAACAAAGATTAAACATTGTAGTGGACCAATCTTTCTAAAGAATATTAGTTAACTGCTAGACCTCTGTTCAAAGAGCAATATTAGTACTATGAAAGATAATAGATGGTTTTAAAACGGGATCTTTACCATTGCTATTGCAACATAACCTAACTTACTCAAGTACTCTGTTAGAATAAGAACTAATTAAAAATTTCTTTCGTTTCCAAATTTATTTTGTATATACAATTTCTTTGCAATAATCAATATGATTCTGTGTGATTCTACTTTGTGTGTAATGGAGTACACTATTGTTTCACAATAGAGTTTGATATTCCAAATTTTGAATCACCCTGATATTATTTAAAATAATAAAATAATTGAATATGATCTTTGCTGTTAAATGAAAGCGCACATAAGCTATAAAAAAGTTTGTGTAAAAGTTGGGCTTCTACTAAAATAAATTGAAGTTATTGAGTATTCTATGCTTAACGATTTTTTAGAGTGCTTTTATCGCGATATATACTGATAATGTGGACTCATACATTTTTTTTAATTTAATTTTTAAAATGAAAAAATCAACGTTTGAAGTTAATATTATAGTAATTTTGATAGTAAAATATCTATATACGACATAAATAATTATAAGTGCAATATTTATTCAAATCAAAATCAATATTACTTTAATGACGATGTAGTTTTATTTTAATATCAATCACATTTTTTTATTTTTTGAAGTAATTTCTCAAATTTGTTGCTTCGATTAATATCTTAAAAATTTGTTTAAATATTTTTTATTTTATATGTGCCGTAAAGTATTTCATATGTTTAATATTTTTTTTATAAAATTTTTCTTTATGTTAAAAGATAAAACATAATTTGTATTCTATATAACCAAAAATACATATATTAATTGTAATGAAATTAATAGTAAAATATTTAAAAAATTTTGTACAAATAAATTTCTTTATTCCGCATATAATATTTTGTTTACTATAAGTTAATTAATTGATGTATAATGTATTTTTACACCACAGCACAGAGGAGTACGTGATTTCGGTACGTCCCTAGCGCAGCAGGTTTCTAATGAAACGAAATTCCAGCACTCGTACAGAATTTGTTTGAGCGCAACTAAGAATGAAAAATAGAGTAATTAAATGCCCGCGAAGATTCAATACATCAATCAATATTGAAATAACTACATTCATGTCAATTCATTAAATAAATAATTTACAAAATAAACAAAAACAAAGCACATCAGAAATGAGCACCCAACAGCAAATCTGCTGAACTCCACCATTCACAACAACAGTCATTAATAGGAAGTTTTCAATACTCATTACTAAGATTTAATGTCGTTAATATCGAAGAACCTAATTGAATTTAACTGCAGTATGAAATGCCAAATTCCATTTGATGGACTTTTAGAAATAAAATGAAGTACAACTAACAAAAATTGAAAATAATTACATTCAGCATTTATAAAATAAATTATATGTATAATTAATATTAACGCCTAAAATTATAGTTGCAAATTTTGAAAATTCATTCAATAAAGTAAACTCATAATATATGTAGAATGTGTTTTTATTATAAAATATGTATAATATTTTAACAACAAATAATGTAGAAACCTTTCAGTGTTTTCATTTTATAGTTAGTTTTCAATAAGAAAGTATATATTTATTACAAGGTATAAAATTTAATTACATAAAAAACATAGAAACAGTCTATGTTCTATGTCATTCGGAAAGGTAATGGACAAACTGCTAAGCAAAGTATCTTTTATAGAAATATTATCAGTAACAAGTTAGTATTAAGCTAAGCTATATATAACTAACTTAACTAAGAAATTTTTAAAGGAATGATATGGAATTTTGTTAGTGGTGTCACAGTAAACAATTGCAGAGCGTATGGTCAGTAGAGTTCTGCTCGTTCATAAAATCCTACATTTTTCTGCTGCAAGATGCAGAGGAAAATGGGTAACGGATCCTTATTAGCACATCAGCATATACAGTAATAACGGCTCTAGAGCGATAGACATCAGCGTCATCAGAATAAAAAACATAGACTTCCATTTTATAAAAATAAAAAGGTTGGAAATTGCACAAAAAGAGAGTATTAATAAAAAGAACGTCTTTATATGGATGTCTGCATTTTTAAATATATGTGAGTTTAGTATTTTAATTTAAATTTTATCTATTTGATTAAGTATTTAGATATAACAGTTAAAAATGGCTCTTATCTAGACCAACTCTTATACATATGTTATAATGGTTACTCACTAATTTTTTAAGTGTAACATAATAATTCTTATTTTTAAAATTTTGTTATAAATTATAAAATATGTAATCAGTTTTTAAGATTTGCAATAAATACCTTTAACGTCTAATAACACCTATAGTTAAACACTAAAACACTGTTGGTCAAAATGATATATTGTATTATAATACAATATAACTCACTAATAAGCAAAGAAGATATACTGACCAAACAGATACAACCTTTTCTAAATTTTTTTTCTGGTTACAACGACCAAACAAAAAAGTTTTCTAAGAATACGCAGATAAACTAGCCAGGAAAGGAGCAGCCACACATAGTAAAAATGAAGGAGAACCAAAACAAAAAGGATTACTGGGATAATCTACTAGAATTAATATAATCCAAATCACTTATTATTATTATAACAATAGGGATATCAGGAATTCCTATAAGTTATTCTTATCAAAAGAATAACTTAGAATCATCACAGGAATCTTAACAGGACACTGTAAACGAAAAGACCACCTTACGAGACTATGCATATATACGGATACAAACTGTAGATTTTGCGAAGGGAATGAAGATTCAACCACTCATATGCTGTTAGAAGGTCCTGTGCTAATGCGCATACGGAATATACTCCTCGAACTGTATATCCTTACGGAAGAACCAATAAAACTCTGTAAAGTAGGTTTTAGACTATTTCTTATAGAAGCAACAATGCTTAGAGACTTACTCTAAACCCTAAAGGCGGCACAGACGGTCGCAGTGTCATATTACATATCAATAATAATAATCCTACAAAAGTATTCAGGGATACAAAAAATATACTTGTAACATTTCTGCACAATCATATGCTATTCCAGCTCTGAATTACAGTGTCTGAGTCTCAAAACTTTTAATGTTTTGAAGTACAATACTAATAATAGTTATAATAATTTTAACAGAAACATTAAATAATTCTGGATTATAGAAATATTGTATTTTAAATGTTAAATATATGTATCGTATTTAAACATTGCCTATCATAATTTTATTGTAAAACATAGAAGTCGTTAGAAAGATGAGACTCTCTAACAAATATTGAATCTATTATATATATATATATATATCCATTTTTATAAATATCAGCACACATTTTTTAATACAAATGAATCAACTTGTGAATTTTGACCAAACAAAATAAATTGTTTGAAAGTTACCTTCTGCTCAAAAAGTACTCGGATTTTGTAAATAAAACACACAAATTTGAATTTTATTTCAAATTTATTTTATCTCCTTTAAAATATGCTCCTTCTGAAGCGATACACATATGTCAACGCTGAACCCAATCTTCCATACACTTTTCGTAGGCCCGTGCAGGTATGGCTTTTAGTTCCTTCGGCGAATTCTGTTTTACCGATTCAATCGACTCAAAACGCTTACCACGAAGGAGCAATTTGAGTTTCGGGAACAGGAAAAAGTCGCACGGCGCCAGATCTGGCGAATATGGTGCCTGAGCGATGACAGTGGTGCCGTGTTTGGTCAAAAAATCGCGTACAACAAGAATTTTCCATAGTAAAAATCACTAAATGCCTTGAGGTAGTCTCACATTAACAGCTGCTGTAAACAAACTAATTCACAGATGCCGCTCAAATTTGTACCATATGTCAAGAAAGGGTGCACCAACATAACACAAAAAAAATTTTTGAAAAAGATCTATTATATTATAACAAACAACAAAATCCGGATACTTTTTGAGCAGAAGGTATATTATAACATAACTAGAGGGTTAAAAATTTACAAATAATTAACAGGCAACATTTATTGAACGTTTTGACAATGCTAACGATACTCTCGGTACTCGATACGATGGCAACAAATAAAATGTAACTTATATATAGCTATTATTTGACTAAGATGAAATATCTTGACTTGACTTTACTTGAACTTTATGGAAATCGGATTGAATACAATTCATTGTGCGCTTTTGAAATCTAATCAGTGATTACATACCTACTGTGACTGAGTACAGTACACAACATGATATATACGAATCGGTCATCCTTTTGCACTAATTATTCTTCAACTAATTGATAAATATCTGTCGAAATATATCAGCAGATTGACTTTTAGTATTTAGAAATTTCGTTTCGAAGTAAGTTTTTTATTTCAGTAAGTACTACTTTGATTACTAATATAAATTTATTTAATTTATCTTATAAATTTAAACTCTTGCAAATTTCTCTTTGATCATTTAAAATTTCACTTTGTATTGTAATTAATACAGCACAATAAATCACTTCACTTAATTTTGTTTTGTCAATTTATAAGTGTTAGGTACTAAGAATTTTTATTTAAACTGTTGGCACAACGTTCAATAGTTCTTTACGTTTTTCTATTAAGCACTGTAAATAGATCTCTTCGGTCTCATTTTTTGCCAAACAACTGGTTAAATCTGCGGTAGTGTATATATCTTGACGTAACTTAGCCTCAAATGGATAAACAGTTAATTCTTCATCCGTTGAATTTCTTTTCTCATATGTGTCAAGTTGCTCAAAAAACTGTCCAAATTGTTTCGACTCTTCAATATATAAATTGAAGAGTTCTTCTTGAGTATTACGCTCGTTATAAATTTCCTGACATTTTTCGGGTAAGTACAAAACCATATCCTTCAAATTTGGCAAATCGAAGTCACAAGTGATTGTCACATCTTGTTGATCTGCTTGTATGACGAACAAGTAAAACTAGAAATATAATTAAAATCAGTAAAGATATGAAATGTTTTATTTGAACTAATTTACAATATTTTTTATCTTACCAATGTTAAGCAAATTCGTAGAAAAAATGATTTGTCCATTTTATTATTAAATATATTCTTTTATCCACAAAACTTTATTAGAACTATTAACTTAAAGAAATATACTTCTTTCTTCAGTTGAATTTGTTTTGTAAATAAAATTTAATTCATTAAAAATTTATTTGAAATTTAATTTAATTTAATTTATTTTTTCAAGTATATTGTATGTATAGAAGATAAAAAATTTTTTATCAGCACTCAATGTTCGTCAATTTCAGCTAGACACTCCCTGGGTATTACAACTGAAATGACGGAAATTTTTGTATTGCTAATTACACCTGACGCTCACAGCTCGCATTTCGCAGCTCACAGTCAACGCTCATTTTTCGAAACAAATAAAGCTCAAAGCGAAATACTTTCGTAAAGTCCTAGCCAATACACGAATGGATTTTTTATGTCATTGATGTTAGCCATTTTAATTATTACAAGTAATACATAAATTTAGCATATCCAGTAGGTGCTGACATCATTGTTTTCACTTTACATATCAAGAGTGATTATTGCTCTTTTGGGAATATAATTACGTATATTTGAGTTACAAAGCTTAAAATAATTGAAACAGAAGGTTTACAGTTGCTTCGTAAAATATACTCAATATTTATAATAAAATAATAAAAATAATGTGGAATATAAGAAATTAAACCGATGGTTAAAAATTAATGAAACGTTTGTTGTTTAAAAAATAATAAATAAGCATACTGCATCAGGGACCGTAACAGTTATCATTAAAAAATAAAAATCATTCGTTTTTTAAATAAAACTTCAAAAATAATAATTAAATTTGCTTTATATTATATTCCTCAAAAATAATTAACTCTTCACGTGTACCCAACAATTTTGTATGAAATTACAAAAGCAACTGCCTTGTATGAAAAATCCATTTTATATTTTCATTTTTAAAAATATAAGTCAGGCCAATATGAGTTATATTTTGTTTTTAAAAATAAGAGTTGATCTTGATTTTTATATTTATAAAACAAAAATAACAGTTATTTGTAGGTCTTAAAATCAAAAGCATAATATAAGAGTTATTTTTGATGAATATAATATAAAGCAAATTTAATTATTATTTTTTGAGTTTTATTTTAAAATGTTCGGTCCCTGTACTGCACCAAAAATTAACTATAAATTATTTACTTATAAAAAAATTATAATGTAAAAATTATTGAGGGCAAAAATTTTGCATATATCAGAATTAAAAATTTTTATTAACCCTCTTAAGTCTTGATTCTTGAATTTCAACCCATTATTGCGAGAGGCTTAGATGTCTGGAGATATATGGTTTGATCAGCTTTGAACTCAAATTAGGTGTAAGTTGAAAAATTAAAAATAATATTGACCAAACTAATATAAGCTTGCGAATAGAACAGTATGTTTACTTTTAAGTTAAACTGCATTATTGCCTATGACTGAAGCAGTTACTTGATCCAAAATTTCTTTTGAAATTAAAATAATGTGTAGTGTATAATAAATAGCAAGTAAAATAATATTTCATTTTAAATAAAATTAAAAAAAGTTATGTTTCATTAGCAGTTAACAAGAAAACGTGGTATATCTAACTCAGCTAAAGAGCTAAACCATTATAAATTCGAGTCTTAGTGTTTAGACATGATGTAGCTTAATAGTTGTTACATGCTAATGTGAATTATTTTGTTTAGCCGAGATAGTTGGCGAATTGAACTCAGTATACATAAATAGCTTTTAATTAACTTTGAATAGTTTGTTTTAGCTACATATCACTGAATAATAAGATTTAAAAAATAAATTTATTTTTAAAGTTATATGAAGTGTAATATTATTACTAGCTTTATTAATAATTTACGCTTAAGTTATAGGTGATAGCTCTTTTTTGTAAAAAACGAACAAATCCATTATTAATCTGATCGACCTATTGATTTTGACTATGAACGTCTATTGAATAAACTTTTATACTTCAACGAATATATGTAGTTATTAAAAAGAGAATATAGTATAATATAGTATATGAAAAAAATAACTAACATTTCATTGTCATTATTATTCTATTTCTAAGACATCAAAAAATGTAAAAAATTACCATATTATGGTTTTCTTGAGGAAAGATATGCAATTTTTCTGTTAATTCTGTAGAGGTAATATAGGTATTGTTATCATAATCATAGGATTGCTAACTCTTATTACAAAAATTATTAAAAAAATTGTTTATTACATTATAGGTAAATAAGAGAAATAAATTTAAGAATTGGTTTCGTTATGCTAAATTAAAATGTGAGAGACAACACTAATACAAGATGTGTGATACATATATATACATGAATATATAATAAATATCTATAACAATAGTTTAAATAAATTTTTTGACGAAAATATTTCCTTAATAAATCTTGTAAATTAAAGTTTTATTGTTATTCAAAATAGATCTTTTAGAAGACCAGTTTAATGGGTTATCATTTACCCTCTAATCTAAATAACGAAGTTTTCTAAAGTTATTTAAGTTCTTTCAAGCGAACTATTGTAACATTAAAATATAGTTAATCACATATGTTGTGGTCACTCAGTATGTTTGGGTGATTTATTATTTTAATTAGATTAATAGAAAACGAAGATGCAGATTTTCTGCATAAATACAAAGCTGTGATATTATATATAGGAAAAAAAGTGAAATTTTATATTTTTCTATTGTGGAAGAAACAACTGTTTCAATAACTCAAAAAATTTTTAAAATATTTTTTTAAATAATTTTATATCAAATATATATATATATTCTCAAAAATTCAAACAAAATATTTAAAATATCAATTAATTAAAATAATATAAAAATAATTTTTGTTGTTGTAGTTCACTATTTTTCAAAACCCCTCCATCAAATACTAATAAAGTTAACACCGATTATTTCTATTTGTTTTTAACATAATTATTTATTTACAAAATCATATCATATATATTTATTATAATTTGTTGCTAATATGTATTTTGTAAAAACATTATTCTTTTAACATATTTTTTGTTCATAAATTTCAAATAGTTTAAAATTAATTAATTTTAAACTTAATAATTTGCAAGACATTATATGCACATATATAAACAATTTAAAGGTTTGTGTAAGTACAATTAAATAAATATTAATAAAAACTTAAATAAAATAAATTAAAATTTAATGAATATAATTATTAATTAATAACTAAACTTGTAAATTAATATATTACATGCATAAAAATATTTTGATTTGTTTATTAAAATTTATAATTTTTACAATTTTTGAAACTGATTTTTCTGTTAAGAACTACATGATTTTATGAAGTATTAAATATATTTGCAGTATTAAAAAATAATGAGAAATATTATTTTAGTAATAAGTTAGATTCAAATATTTAAATAATTTTGAATCAATTAAATAAAATTGTGATAATTATCGGTATTAATAAAAAAAAAAATTAAAATAATCAGTAGTCATCACTTATTATATTGAAGTTTAATATTATATATAACAAAAATTGTCATATAGAGAAATCCACAAAAAACAAGGAAGAAGAAGTAAGCTCGTACTGTTTTAAACGAATGGAGTCAATCATGCTAGCAATCAAGATTTTAAACTGCAAATAGAACCCAATGAAAAGACTATGTATCCGACTAATGCGTTGACTTAGAGCAATACTAATTTTATAATGTATTGTTACAAACACCTATACCAATGTATGAAACTGTCGGAGTAAATAGGTCAACTTAAGTAAGCATAATTGATGATGTCTTAATTTGCCAGCTGGCCCACTTACGTCAAATTGGTTCGTCAGGACACCACGTGATCCCAGTAAGACCTATAAAAATATTACCCCTTATTGCACCATCTTATATTTTTATCAATAATTAGCTTAGATATGTTTAAATGATGTAGATGTGAGAACTTCGTCTTTTATTAATTATTACTCTTCACTTTGGTAAGATTGTAAAGTCATTTGGTAAGTGTATTTTTTAAAGTACTTTAAAAAAAATATTATAATGACGTTAAGTAACATATTGTTTTAATTTTAAGCTAATATAACTCAAAATCTATTTAAAATGATAAAAGAATTATGTAATATTATGAAAAATATATTTATTTTTAAAATTTGATCTCATCATTTTGTTCAAGATTTTCATACTGATGTTTTGGAATAAGATATTGTAGAAAGCTGTGTATGAATTCTTCAAAGATTTTACCTTTGAATAGTAAAAAAAACTGTGTATGAATTCTTCAAAGATTTTACCTTTAAATAGTAGAAATTGTTAAAAGAAATTCTATTTATTTTAGAGTTAGTAAGCTCTTCAAAATTTCCATTAATATAAATATATTGGAAACAATAGCTGAAATTTATGCATGCATGTATACATGCTTTAGAAATAAAAACCTATAACGATTTTTGGTCCAACAAAAATTTTTTATATTGGTTTTTGGGGTTCAGTATCGTGTAAATATTTTTTTTATAAATTCTATATAATAAATTAGTTTTTTTTCGTCATAATTTAAATCATTTAATTTATTCCTTTAAATAAGCTTAGTCAACGATATAATTGAATACAAACAGGGTTCGTATTTACTCACTCATGAGTAGCTCAGGCTCAGGCTCAGCACCTCAACTCAGCGTGAGCCTTCAATTTGCTCATATCCGAGAATTCAGCTAAAAAGCCAGCTTACTGGTAATAGCTTTTTATTACTTTTCCTTTTAAGGTAAAATTGATTACATTTCTTTTTCGCATTCTAAGCAAATTGTTTTATTACATTTATGTAAAACTTTGAAATATTTATTTTTTTATTTTTAAATTTTCCGAAACACAATATAATATGATTTAAAACTATTCAATTAATATAAAACGATTAAAAGAAACAATAAAACAACAGTGCCATATATTTTTCATTTTGTAGAATGCAGCACTTCCTTGTAAGCAGCGCATGATGTCTTATGATCCTCCGCTTATACTCTTGGTCACGAGCGTGAGCTCTGCAATTGGGCTCGCTCGTGAGCGTGAGCAATCGTATGAAGAGTTTATTGCCTACTCATGAGCTGTGAGCATAATGAGTAGAAAAGAGTCGCTCATAGGTACACAAATATGAACCTTGTTAAAAAATAATGAATAAAAACGGCTTTTGAACTTTTATTCATTAAACTTTTAACAACTATAAAAGAATTTTTGTATATAAGTAGACCGAAATAAGACCGAGTTATCATGCCGGTTTTTTTCAACTTTGGATTTACAATTCAGTTCTGATTCAAAGCTTTGGTTTGAACTAAAAATTTTACGAATAGATATCTAACAAAATATAACTTAAATTGTAAATTGTTATAGTAAAAGTTTTTTGAAATCATATAGCAAAGAAAGAAAATATTTTTTAAACAATAAAATGTAACTAAAATATGTAATAAATGTAACTAATAACAAAAAAATTTATAGCAAAAATATTGATATATTGATATTGATATAAGAAAAAATTTTAACAAATATTAACAAATTTCATTTTATGCTCAAATAATAATGTTATTACTATAATATGATTATTAAAAAATTATTATTTTTTGGTTTCTTTAACGACAATAACTGATGAGGTTATGATTGTGTATTAGTATGTTGATATATTTTTGTTTAAATGCATGAAATACAACAAAAAACCAGTTTCGAATAAAACTTTAGTTACAATTTGTAAATTCGGAGGTTGGAAATTAAAACTAAATATAAATAGAAATAACAAAATATTATTTTTATCGCTAAAAATTATTTTTTTTTAAATGATAAATAAAAATTATAAAATATTACAATCGATTACTACCTAGAATATTTCACTTAGTTAGTTACTTAATAATAGCACACTAAAATTTCAATAATATCAAATTCTATTGCTTAAAAACTAACTTTGTTCTTTGTCATAAATATTTTGCTTCTTATCTATTTGCTATTTTCTGAACTTAATATTACAATTTATAAATGTTTACATATGTATATATATATATAATGTTACATTTTTAAATTCATACAAAACAATACACATCCTTTGTATAATGGAGTACTTAGGTAATATGGTTTGTTTTTGTTCATTTATGAGTTTTAGGCGTGATTACTTAAACTGCGGCTAAAATTATGGAACAAGCTAATCATTTGATTGCATTGCAGCACAATCTCAGTCATAGCTTGGGTATTTATAAAAAACTACCAATGACTCAATATATGTTATATGTTTATAACTTTTGTTTATCTTTGCACTAAAATCTTACATACATTTACATTTTGTTTTTATATTTTATTTTAATTGTAATATAATTTAATATTTATAATTTATTTAAGGTCACCTGGTATCACTCAAAAAAATATTTTTTTAAAATGTTTTTAATTTTTTTGTTATTTAATTTTCTTATATTCTTAATTAATTGTTCGTTTTAACTACATAATTTACTAAAAAATATTTTTTTTGCTTTATTTTAAAAAAAAATACACGGTAAAATAAAAACATAATATGAAAATGTGCGTTAAAATTTTATATCGCAGTTTAAAAATGGACAACTAACGAGAATTTATATAAAAAACTAACACAGTTAATAATTGCACTAAAGATGAAAGTAAATAACATGCAAATTTAGAAAGTTATATAAATTAATATGCTTTGAAAATAAAAGCAAGTTTAGTTAAAACTAATATTACTATTATATAGTGATATATAAAGTATATATGTGTGTGTGGTAAGATCTAATATGGAAACCATTTGTTCAGTTTTTTGTGTTTATATGCTTAACTGAATTTTTCTTAGTATTTCTAAAAGGTGGCTTAATTTCTTGTTAATGATTAACAAAAACAGTAATTCAAACTAATAAAGAAGGAGTGTTAAGAAGTTTTTGGTTGCGAGTGAAAATAGTTGTAACTGGATGTTTAGTAAATGTTAACGGGATGTAAAACTTAAAAATAATATCAAATACATTCGCCAGGATTCTGTGCACAAAATTTTGGAAAAATTGGTTCAGCTTTAAGACCCAATTCCACCAAACGATTGCGGAATATTGAAATACGTCTGAATGCATCCTGTGGCACAATATCTAATTCATGCTTATCATCTGGATCTGACCACAATCTAAAATGTTAGTATATATTAGTTTATTCTTAGTTTTTCTACATACGTATTATATATACATATACGACGTATTACCTTTCTCCTAGTGCAGCACTACGCGGCCATAACCGATTATCCAATTGACCTTCATCAACTTGTTCCGTCCAAAGGCAAACTTCACCACCCAGCACCTAAAACGAATTTTATGAAAGTTAACATGTATGTCAAAATGAATGAAAAACTAATTTGTACTTGTTTCCGCTGCGCTTTGTCCAAACGCATACGCTCCCAAGGCCGATGTTTGTAAACATTTTGCCAAGTTCGATAAGGTGAACAAGCACCTTCACCTAAAATAAAATGCAAGCATTGATGTAAAAATTAAATTAAAAATGTACTTACCAAAAACAAAAGTGTGAAACCTAAAAGCCTCACAATTTTATTTTTAAAACAATTTTAAGGGAAATGATATAAACCTTTTGTAGGAAAATAGTTTAAAACTTAACGTTTGTATAATTAATAAAATAATATAATTTTTTTAAATTATTTTCCATTAGTTTTTAACTGTGTCCAGTTTTGGTTTTAACGCATTAGAGCTTCTACTCATAAAAAAAAACTAAAATTTCACTCAATTTTAATATATTACCTAATTTCTATATACAATAAATATCAATTCATTTAAAAAGATTTATTGGAATTAATCGGTATTTCTTTAAACCGAGTGAATCGAGTAAAAAGTAAAATGTGTATGGATCACTTTAACATAACTGTATTGAATACCTACAAATATAGACCAACAAATATCACTTTTTTCCTTTTTATAGTAAATAAATTATTTTTTTGAAATTCCCAAAAATCTAAAATATTTAAAGGTTTTTTAATAAAACTATATGTTTAATGTTTTAAATGTTTTAAACCTTTACCGAAAAATTACTTTCTCCATATTAAGATTAATCAATTACTTTTTTAAAATCGAACAAAAAATTAATATTCAAATATATTAATATTTATAATATTCAATATTCAAAAAAAATAGATAACAACAACAACACTTCGAAGAACATCCCGGAGCCACTCGTTGCCAGCGACGACCACTTGCAATTCGACACTTCCCAAAAGAACTTTACAAGCAGGTCCCAGCGGGTTACAATAACAACACCAGTCCAGCGATTCAATAAAAAATGACTTTTTCAATTGTTCAGTGTTTCTCAAAATGAAACAGTTTGAGAGCCGCTGCAATAAATGCTGAATTAGTTATCGTAGATGTAGCGAACATAAAAAATTTAAAAGGTGGAATACAGAAAAAGTGATAAGTTATGACAAAATATACACAAAGCGCCATGACATAAAAACACAAACAACAGAAGTTCAATCCGATCATCAAATACTCTGCACAATTCTATTGGGTCTTACATTTACACTTTCACTTCGTACGAACAATCAGACATTATTTTTCATAAAGTAGAACGTGTCAGCTTACTTTTTAGACCATAATTAATGCAGCCTAAAATCATATTTTAAAAGTTAGTAACCAGTAAATATTGAAGAAATAATAATATTTGAATAATATTTGTATGGTTTGTCAAGTATCGAACTGTATGGAATAATGAGCTGTAGAAAATTTGCCTTGGCATTGATCATGCAAATGCTAAAAAGGAAAAAACGACATCTTCGATGGAAAAATTGAATGGCAAAAAATTCAGAACAATGTACATTGAAAATACCAAAAATATGATTAATCTTGAAGAAGTATTTGAGTAGAACTATAGGAATAGGCAAAAAATTTCGACCCGTATTGTTGCAGATTATAATATAAGGAAAGGAAATACTTGAATGATGATTTCAAGGATTATTTACCAATACGCAAAGAACATATTTAAATGTCAAAAATTGCAAGAAAAAAGAAAAGAGAGTGAAATTAGAAAAAATAATATAAATGGTTATAAAAATTGTTGTTGTAGATGATCGTTAACTCTCAACCAATTTCTTTTAGAATAGAGTGAATTAATGCAATAAGGTTAATAGCTCTTAAATATGGAGAGAATAGGACAGAAAATTGAATCAAGGCTTGGAAATCTTGATAACTTGGTGTATCGTAGTTACAAACTAATTACATTTATGTATATGAGTGTAGTAATACAACTGAGCACATAATTGATTGCATATAGTGTATAGATATATTGATAGGTTTGTAGGTGATAAGTAAAAGCAAAAAAATATTTCCGTAAATGTAGAAGGACTTCTTCTAATAATAAACGTGGTTTACATGGATAGTTTGTAAGAGAATACAACACCACATTAGAAAACAAACGAACTTAAAAGGAAAATTTTTAGATGCAAGTTTAGCACTAATATTAAAATATTTCCTTACAAATATAAGTAATATTATTATAAATTTGAAATTCAACTTATTAAAAATAAAAATTTTAAATATTATAAAATAGTTAATATAAAAATTTGTAGCTAATGTTCCTAAATTCTAATATTTTTCCTAAAATTAATTTGTTCGAATTTTTGATAGTTTTTGAGTTAAAATTAAATTTACTTTTACCACCACCATTTACCTGTTGAACGCCAGTTGCCGAAACCGCAGTCTAAATACCAAGCATCGACATGTGAGAATATAACATTGAAGCCATTGTCAAGTAGGTCATAATTTTCTTGCCACGTGCTGCCGCCCCATACTTGTACAGCAAATTGTCTTTTTGGTAAGCATTTAGTATTTGTGAGACCGCTTGACCATACCGTTACAATTTTCGGTTCAACGTTATTGTTAGCAATTTTTAATCTAAGAAAATAAACCGAAACTAATTAAAAAAAAAATATATATTATAAATTCTATTACCTGGTCATCGCATTTAACATGAAATCACACCAAAGACCTCGCAGATCAGTATCGTTGAAATACTGACTCCAACATTCTAAATTCACTTCATCACCACCCAAATGAAAATAATCTGTTGGTCCAGTTAAGTTAAGTAATTCCTCGTAAAGACGTTGTAATACGAGATATGTATTGTTGTTTTTTGGATTAAGTTGCCCACATGGTGGTTCACCGCAATAAAAACTCCAAGGTTGTTGATTTATACATAAACTTAAATCACCAAGACCACGTTTTGGACCCCAATCCCAACCATTGCCAGCATGAGCTGGTGCATCGATTTCGGGTATTATTTGCACACCATGTAATCTAGCAAAAGCGGTAACTTCTCGTATATCATCATCTGTGTAGGTTTCAAGATCTGAATATGCACCATTTGCTGCTAGTTCCGGATAATGTTTAGAAATATATGGAAAGCTTTGTGAATCTGTCATATGCCAGTGAAAACGATTCAGTTTTGAGTGGGACATGCCTATTATAGTTCGTTTTATAGCATCTATGCTAAAGAAATGACGTGAAGTATCTAACATCAGACCACGATAACGAAATTTAGGTGCATCTATAATTATAGCTTTGGAAAGTATACGAAGGAGGTCATCTTCATCGTCATACCATATAAGCTGTTGTAAACTAGAAAGTCCGTGACGTGCACCAAAAAATGAATTGGCAGTGATGTGCACATTCAATTGACGTTTTTCCACTAAATTCCATGAAAACAAGAATATTAGAAGATATCATAGATATATACGAAATATATAATTATTTACTTACAACTTGTGTGAAGCTGATAGCTCTCATCAGTTTCAAAATTTAAATTAATATCTGGAAATTTACGTATAGATACGTTTATCTTTAGGTCATCAATATCACAGTGTTTTCGTAAGTTAAACGCATTTGAGAGAATAGCGGCAGTGGCTATATTTTCAGCTGTTTTCTTCATTAGAACTCTGTCCATGTCGAATTGATGCCGCCTATGTCGCTGTGCAACAACGTTAGGATCATCATCGCTTGTTGTTGTGTCGGAATCTTGATATTCCAGTCTCTGAATATGTCGTAAGTCTTTTAAAAATAATGCAAACACTTCTCTGAAGAGATTTTGCACACCAACAAATGGCGTGTCCAGATGCAGTCTTACAACCTCAACTGAGAATTTTAATGATTTTGAACTAATTCCAGTTTTAATTGTTGGATGTGGCCATATGTTAATATCGCTACAAGTCATTGCACATGTTGTAAATGGAACACGCTTTTCTCCATTTCCAACTGTGAAGTAATGGTAACGCACACATCTGTCCCCTTCACATTTGTATGTCCACATTTTTTCTGTTGGTCTAAATGTAGGTAAAAAGAAAATAATATTATTGTATTATAACCGAAGAATTCATTATTATTAAAAATAATATTATGAAGAGAAAAAACAAAGAACCACAATGGAATTAAAAACTTGTATATAAAATAATATTACATTGAACCACAAGTTCAAACACTCTTCATTGCGTGTTTCATACAAATAATATGAGGCACCGAATGTCAATAATATGGAAGCAATAATAATAAATATGATTAAACTGGTATTGAATATGTTTTATGGCAAAGAAGAGAGTTTAAGTAATATTAAAATTTATACATGTTCTACTGGAAATTATTAGTCTGTACCGAATTTAGTGTCTAAGACCTTAGATCATAGTCTATATATTTAGATAATAAAATGAGAAATATGTAACAACTCAAATTGGTTATAGTCCGAGGAGTAAAGAAATGAAATCATTTATTTAAGTATTAGAGTATACAAAATTCTTAGTTATAAAGTAATAAAATAATGAAGAAGTAATGATAACATACAGAACTAGTTAACATTTTACTACTAAATATGCACCATTACCAGCAATTAATGCTAACACATGTGCAATGCTGAAACTAAAATTAATACTCAACATAACACTCATTAAGTAGGGGTGAGCCATAGTGTAGATATCAATCAGTTTTATGTTTAATAGAATAAAAAAGTAAATGAAGAAATTTTAGAAGATTAATCTAGTAAGGAAACTTTGACAGACAAACTGAAAAAAGTCTCTTGAAGCGTTTGGGGACTCGTGATAAAAACTTGATCACTTATGACAACGTCAAGCAAAAACGTTCGTGATCGAATCGCGGTGAGTCGGTTGAAACAGTGGCCAAGTCAAGATTGACGGACAGAGAGGCCAGATTTGGACAATAGGAAAGGAATTGTGTACAATTAGGATAACGCCAAGCTACATACATCGATTATGACTCGTCAAAAGTTTCAGGAGCTTGGTTGGGAAGTTCTTATGAATCCACTTTATAATCCAAACCTGACACCAAGTGATTACCATCTGTTCGTGCCCATGGCGAACGATAGATAATTTTTCTGATGAAAAATACGTTTCTAGACAGGCTTGTGAAAATCGACGCTCTCAATTTTTTGTCTATAGGGACGAGGACTTATACTAGAGAGGCGTAATGAAATTACCTTCAAAATGACAACAAGTTATGGAACAAAGCAGCGCATATTTGAACTAAATCAGATTATTTTAACCACAGTAAATAAGCCTTCAATATATGCAAAAATAATGGATTTCTTTTTACTAAACCTATAATTATATTTCGAATAGAAGTTATTGATAATACCAAAATTAAAATTTAGTTTTATTTTTAATTATTTAGTTTTTTAAGTCCAATACTTACAAAGGAAATTCATGAAAGTCAACATGAGTTCTCATTGATTTCTCTAAGATGTTTGAAAAAGTTTGCGGTTTTATAACGTCTTGGTTCCAATATAAAACCATAAGTATAAAAACAGTTACTGACAGAAGCATTAGAAGAGCACGCCGTAAGGAGACGGCTAAGGCCATTTTGAGCATGTAACGTAACCTATAAAAAGAACAGAAATATATTAACATTATCTTATTTATATAAAAAATAATTTATACAAAATATTGTTTTATTATTGTATAATAATTGAATTGTATTAGTTCAAGTAAATCAAGCAAAAAATAATTATATTTATAGATAAAGAATGTTTATGTTTATGTAACTCAAGGACTACTTATAAGTAGTACATCCTTTCAGCACAAGCGTAGACATAAGGAAACCTGGAGAATACCAGGACAAAATGATCCCAATCAAATTAATCACATAATAGTAGATAAGAGAAATATGTCTTCAGTTATTGACGTACGATCTTACCGGGGTGCAAAATGTGACTCAGATCACTATATTGCTGTAGCGTGTATTCGTCAAAGGATATTGGCTAAAATCGCAAAAAATGAATACAACAAGAAACATTAGAACGTCAAGGCCACCATAACAAATGAATCTGCAAGAGCCGCTTACCAAGAAAAAATTGTGAACAAACTAGAAGAAACTAATGAAACGATAAGAGAATCAGACGTGACAATAAGCTGGCAGGGCATTAAACCGACCGTACTTAGCGCTGCAAACAAAACTATTGGCCAAAAAACTCACTCCACCAATGAATGGTTTGATTCAGAATGCAGAGAGATTATCAAAGCAAAAAACGATGCTAGAAAAATACATATTGAAAATGGCACCCGACAGAATTTGTTTAAATATCAAGAAAAAAGAAAAGAAGCCAAAAAAAAAATACGAAAAAAGAAAAAAGTTTTTCAAACAAATCAAACAAGATCAATGTGCCGCAGAATACGAAAACATACGCGCATATTCCAACCGCACTTGACAGCTTGTAAAAATAAAATGGTGAATTGATCAGTGATAGAAAAGAAGTTTTAAATATTTGGAAAAACCATTTCAGCGATCTGCTGAATAGCAATGAAGTCGAAGCTCCTAGTGATACCGTATGGACAATAGAAAATATGCTAGAGGAACCTATATTTGAGGACACGAAACGAGCAATAGAGAAGTTAAAAAACTTTAAGTCGAGTGGAGAAGATTCTATAAACGCTGAACTGATCAAATACGCCGGAGAAGAGCTTCACAAGCTGATACATGAATTAATACTTCAAATAGTTTCTATCTATAAAAAAGGCGATAAAATCAGCTGTGCTAACTGCAGAGATATATCTCTTCCTAATGTTTGCTATAAAATATTTTCGAACATATTATATGAAAAACTAAACATGTACGCAGAAGAAATACTGGGAGATTATCAATGTGGTTTTAGAACCGGTCGCTGAACAACAGACCAATACTTCGTTATGTCACAGATTTTCGAGAAGTGTTATGAGTTCAACATTGACATACATTGTTTATTTATAAACTTTAAACAAGCCTTCGATAAGCTCAACAGAAAATACATTGATTACTATCTAAAAAACTTGGTATACCGCAAAAGTATATTACTTACTTACTTACTTATGTGGCCATAACAACCCGTTACCGAGTTTCGGCCTGACGCAGCATGTCTCCCCAG
>NC_051847.1:56291016-56295148 GCF_002237135.1 Teleopsis dalmanni | reverse complement strand
AGTTGGAAATTGCATTTAATTTAAGTTAGTTAATGCATATATTTAAAAAAAAATTGTATAATTAATATGTAATACTTATATTTAAATATTCTTTTAACATTCATATGTTACTCATCATATGCAAGAGAATGTTATTATTTATAGATTTTGTTCATATTTTTTTGTCTTATATTGTGAAAAAATTTAATGGTTTATTTTTAAATTACTTAAAAAAAATAAATAAAAGTGAAATTGACTGTGTTGCATCACTGGGCCCTCCCATGGATATAAAATAACAAAAAATCCAGCATGTATCCATTGGCACTTTATTACCAGCACAGCGCAATATGGACTTGCCTTTGGCACCTGCAGTTCAGTTACACATTGGTTTCTACACCGCAGCAGTGCATTCACCACACAATGAAAATACAGATTGTAATGAAAATTCAATATCATCGAATGGACTATTCGTTTAGACTTAGAATAGTTTGTTTTTGGTTTTATTTCGCATAAATTTAGAAACGTGATTAAAAATATTCTAAAAAATACAGGTGTGCACTATTTAAGTTTGAGAAAAAGTGGTTTAATATTTAAAAAATATAAATGACAGTTATATACATTTAAAACTGTACATAAATTAAATTTTGTATTTAATTAAAGCACAGATAGAGTAAATAATAAATAATTAAAAAATAATTCTTTTAATCATTTTGAGAATGGTCGAAATGAAAAGGCAGTCAAACTTGCGAAGAAGGGTGCAGCGGCTTAGCTTATAAGCCCACCCCTTATAAATCTAAATAAAATTCTGAATACTGGCATCAATTTTCGTACTTTGATTGGCCGTTATATAAACTTATTGTTGTGGAACGTAAATTTAGTAAATATTTTCAAAATTTTCTTGTAAATAAAAAATACTGTTAGCTATCAAATAAAATTTATTTCTGCACAACTTATAAATAGTTATTTTAAAATATGTACTATTATTATGTTAGGGGTCCTAGACATCTATTGTGTCCTGTTCATAAATTTATAGTGTTTCCCCAAAGTTCAAAGTTATTGCGCCTACATTACAAAGTTTAATTCATCCGGTATCACATGCCGACCTAGCTTCTTTCGTTTCTCATTGCCAATCAAACACTCAGTATGTGTTTTGAGGTCTCTCTTTCCTACAAAACTTACTTAAAACTTCCATTAGAGTATGTTCACAGTTTAATAAGGTAAAAGTTGAACGGCGCTGAGACTGCAAATAGTGTCCGGCACTGATGCACAAGCAGACCAATAAGATCCCAATTCATTAGACATTATCCCAATTCAAGTCTAGGAAAGATAGACTTAAAGATACTGTCTTTCATTGAAGAAATCGGACTTGAAGAAACACTCTAATAAGACTAAGGGGCACAACAGATCTTCTAGGTCGCAATGCCCTACCCCTTTTCAAATAATAATAATAAGGTAAAAGTTTAACCTACAGTGCTCTGTCAAAGTTTCTCTAATGATACTTCAATTATTTTTGCTTATTATTTTTGTTTATATCTATAATGTCGTATTATCAACATGCTAGGAATTATTCAAAATTTTTTTTTAATTAGTTTTTAGTCTATGAGTTTCTGTTTTCATATACATATAAATAATTAATTAGAGTATTATATCTATTAACTATATTTGCAATAATCCATTTTTACAATAAAAATCATTACAGATTTTTTTTGGAAGTATGACATAAACCAACAATTTCAAATTCATTCTTTTTATTCATTTAGATAAATTTTTCTAATGTTAGCATAAACGAACAATTGATTTTTGTTAAATTATTTAACTTTTACAATTTATATTTAAACAAAATAGGTAAATATTCTATTGTTTTTTACTCACTTTTGTTTATGTTTGGAAGTTTGTTTTATTATACCAGACAGGCTAAAACAGCAAAATACGCATACCACATACATATACCAAGGAAATAAAAGGTTCATTATTTTTCTTTCATTATTTTATTTATTTTAATAATTTATTAGCCCTTTTATGTACCAAACAATGCCGAAGCATGTTCCACATAAACGCACTTAACCTTTTTGCCTGCCTCTTTAAATATTCAAATTTCGTTTTTATCATTTATTATTTAAGTTTTCAACTGCCCTTTAAGTGATTTTAGACCATAAATTTAAACCCCTAAAGAAATTCACTGGGATACGTGACGTATGAGTAACATAAATTGCACTACTAGAGTAGTAGTGCCAAGTGTGGCAACTCAAGCGAGGGTTTCGTTGAGGCCGTAAGTGAAGTTAAACTATTTTTGAAAAATTGGCTACACTGGAATTTTCTAACTGCAGATTTATTACATTCACAAAAAAATTCTTACTTTTTTCACTTCACTTTCATAAATAGTTAAAAAAATGTATCTTTATTGACATTTTGTTCGCAGAGAATTGCTGACAATTATTCCACTTCGAAGAAAAAAAAGCAAAACAGGAAAAAATTACATAAAACCGATTTAGTTAGAATTGGTAAAAACTTTATATTTCAACAAAATTTTGCTATTAACTTAATAAATCATAAAAGCGATACATAAAAAGATATGATAACTCAAATGTACACAGAACGGCTTTTAAGGTCCTTCTCTGTTCTAATAACTAAATTATGTGTTGCCCACTATGTGTGTTTACCACGAACGTTGGGTTTTTAGGGAGCTAATGTAAGTGATATAAATTGTATTCAATTTGATTTAATTTTATTTTTTGTGTCAAAAACTTGATTTTTATTTTTATTATTGCCCATGTAATGCTAGTGAAATAATTAAATAACAATTTTATAAGCTTCAGAGGTATATCAAAGGTTTTTGCAATAATTTTATCACAAGTTATATATTAGGTTAGGTTGTAGCGACGATCTATAGGGATCCATTTATTTCTATTGGCCCATTCTGTTACCTTTTAAAGGAAAAACTCAGAGGTTAAAAACCACCTTTAACATTTGGCAAAACTCCAATTTGATAAATTCCATTTAATGGGATGTCTTGCTTTTGACAAAGATCCTTAAAAAAGAAGATCCTTATAATACGAAGACGGTGAGCGCATGGACTGGACAAGAAAAAAGCAGACGAGAAGCACTTTCATCGTCCTCTCTACAACTACCACAGATATTATTGTTAGGGACATACAATCTTCATCGCTTCTTAATCTGCAATGACCTATAAATAAAACTACCATAAGACTAATATCTTTACGGGGTATCTTAATGAGAGTATTGAATTTGTTTTTAGTGGAACGTAACTAATTTAATATCGTTAATTGTTCCCAACTTTTAATAAAAGTTTCAGCACAAAAATAATTTAGTAACAATTTGCATGATGTCAGTTGCTAACTAGATATTCTAAGTGATTTCCTGAAGCAGCGCGTCTGGCTAGCTCGTCTACTTTGCAATTCCGAATATATACGTATGACCCACATGAGAAAAATGTTGAACTGTGTCAGTATCTGATTTAGAAATGTATAGCAATTTACAACCGTATGGTTGGACTTTAAAACAGTTTGACTGTCTGATAGCATGTATATATTTCTATTAAATATGGTTTCCACTTATTGGCAAGCTAAAAGTATATATTAGATAATACAGATATAAATTGTTTATATTAATGCAATATTTATATATTAGATAATATATATATATATATATATATATATATTATACTATAAATATTATTTATATTTATCCAATCCAATATTATATATTAGATAATAACACTGTCGTTTTTTATCACTAGCTGGTGTTGGTACTCATATAACTATCAACACTTATACATATTCATTTAATATCTCGCATACGACTGAACAGGCTCATAAGAACTAATGTAGATAGATAGATAGATTTTAAACGGGTTAGGAACTTTTCACCACGTCACTGCATCCTTTAAAGAATATTGTGACAAATCCACTTTAGTTTCATGGACGAGCAGCAGTTAAGAACGTCATTATGTCATTTGGAGAGATGTTGCCTAATTCCGTTATAAGTGAATTTTGTGACACACCCTTTTTAGTTCCATAGACGAGTGGCAATTAAGAACGCAATTATGTTCTTTGGAGAGTTGTTGCCTAATTCCGTTATAAGTGGATAGGCAGTTGATAAATACCGAAGTCTGAGTCTGGCGCGACTATCACAG
>NC_051847.1:56247913-56290916 GCF_002237135.1 Teleopsis dalmanni | reverse complement strand
TATGTACATACATATTTTATTAAGACCATAATAATAATAGTTAATATGAACAATAGCAATTATATACATTGAACTAATATAGTTACAAAGTCCAAACGTTTTTGCCTCAATAAAAGTACTTAAATGGTCTTAGCATTTACAAAGCCTTTAGATTTTATGAATTTCGAGAAACTGTTGTTAGATTAAAGAAATAAAATTTTACTCTGAATAAGACGAAATATACATTTCAGAACGTTAGAGATAATTAATAATTATATAAAATAAATTAAAAAAATTAACACATGTTTCCATAACCATTGATCAACGCATATATATAATACTCTTAGAAAAGTGAGTACCGAAATATTCTAATTTAGTGAAATGGTTATGTTTCCATAACCATTGATCAACACATATATATAATACTCTTAGAAAAGTGAGTACCGAAATATTCTAATTTAGTGAAATGAAAAGTGCAAATAAAAACAGAAATCCAGTTTAATTATTCACGTAAATACAGAATATTAAAGAAAATTTTAAATGAAATAACGTTTATTAATAAAACTGCGATTTTTATTTCAATACTTTTTTATAATTTTAAATTTTATGTTATTATTTTATAAAGAGGTTTTCGAAAAGTAATGAACTACAACAACAAATATTATTTTTATATTATTTTAATTAATTGAATAGAACTTGTGCCTTGCAAAATTTGAAGCTCAGAGTCAGCACTCCCCAACCAACTGATCCCAATTTCTTTTAATTTGCTGTGAAAGTTTTATTAACAAATTCACTTGCTATCTTTATATAAGAACGAAAGATAGCATTTTGTTAATTTGTTTTGTTAATTTGCTGTGAAAGTTTTATTAACAAATTCACTTACTATCTTTATATAAGAACGAAATCATAAATCAGCTGTAAAATAATTAAATTAAATAATTAAATTTTTAATTTTTATTTTAATTGTTAAATTTCAATACTATTCTGTTTGATTTCTGTATTCTTTCTTATGCATACTGTTTAATAGTATATTTTATAATGAAAACATAAGATCTTAATCGTTCTATTGAACTATAGTTAAAGTTCAATAATTTTTTAATAAAATAACTTACTTAGCTATATTTCAAAATTGTAAACTTTTTTGTATTTTGCGGTTTTTAGAAATCAGTGGAAAATTCCTTTAAACATATTGATTCATCATTATTAGGGTTTGTTTTAATTACTAAAATATTAGCTTTATTAAAACATGTATTTGTTAAATGTTCCATTAATTTTCTTTTTCCTATAAATTATAAGGAAATGTTTATTAAGTTCTTTGACATAATGGACGAGTTTACATACTTTGCTATTCCTAAATGTTGTTTATATGACTTCACCATGTTCTTGCGTGCATTTCGAATATTTATGCTCGATTTAAACTTTAACATTAAGGATTATTCATTTTAAATGCAAAAAGGAGCTGCCCGTTTTTTACACGTCACGGAACTCAGCAATAATTTTTTATTTTTATAGTTTTTTTACATAGATTTATGAAAAAAAACAGTATAAAAAATCCTTGAAGTCAAATTTGTAGTAGAAGTGTAATAGTTTAAAAAAAATTGAAGAAATCGAAAAAAGTATATAAATAAATTAAAAAATATATAATTTGCAAGAGTCTTCCTTTCATTTCAATTGTAAATGTAAAAGTTTACTAAGAAGTTATGCAAAAAGTGAGTTCTTACGTTAAGATTGTTTTTAATTTCACTTGTAATTTGGCGCTTATTTATGGTTTTTAAAACCAGTGAAAGGAAGAAAGTATAAAATGAAAGAATAGAAATTACAAATTTACCACTTAATTTGATCTATGTTTCTATTATTTCTGCAATAAATTTTAAGCTAGCATTTTAAATGAATTTTTGAAGAATTTTTTTCCAACTTCTAACTCTCTCCTATCTTCCCATCTACTAAGTTGCAAAAGTATTTGATTTCGCATTTTGCTTCTGCACTGTGCTGAGTGCCTTTGGAGCAAATGCAAATATCCTTATGAAATTTAATTTTAAGTTTTTGACATAATACACATTAATCTACATAATAAAGTAAGGATATGTTAAATTTCAAGTGTTAAATTCATTATGAATAATTGTAAGTTCACAGGATTAAAACCATTATTTTATTTTTTAAAATAAAAATAATTTTCAAACGAAAATTATGCGCATAATAAGAAGATAAACCTCAACTACATTGTACGTTGTTACCATCGCCTTTGGCTGCCTATGTTACTGTAGTATTTTTTATATTTTATATAATTTTTTTTTTTAAATTATGGTTTTATTCAAAATTAAAAAAAATTAAAATAAAAAGCAAAATGTGATGACAGAGTCTATTGTGCAGTAAGGAAAATTTTGTTGTACAGTATCTATATATGCTTCGAAAGACAGGTATGTTCGAAATTACATTACAGATCAGAACATTTAATTTATTGACAGTTTCAGTTATGAAATTGTAATAAATTTGTTGTGCAGTATCTATATATGCCTCGAAAGACAGATATGTTCAAAATTACATTAGAGATCAGAACATTTAATTTGTTAACAGTTTCAGTTATGAAATTGTAATAAATTTGTTGTGCAGTATCTATATACGCTTTGAAAAACAGGTATGTTCAAAATTATATAACGGATCAGAGCATTTAATTTGTCAACAGTTTCAGTTATAAAATTATGAAATAAATGGTTATTCTTTTATTATGAATAATATCCTTTAATTAAAGCTAAAGAAATTATGATATATCAACTTAGGAAGGATAGCACCACAGTCGAATTGGACGTGTTTCTTTTGTTTCTTATTTAATTTAATACATATATGTCGATTAATTATCTAGCCGTAACATTTAATAAAATATATATCTGTTCTTTTGTTAAAACTCTGGATTGTATTAATTTAATTAAAAACAAAATCCCCAGTAAATGAAACCGAAGAAAAACAAGTTACATATAAGTAACTAATAAAGTGATAAAATTATTACACCACAAAGTTAATGAGATATTATATCTGATAACTTTTAGATCCGTACTTTTAGATAACGATAACTAATTCTTAAGATTTTATAAAAAATAAAAAGGACTTTTATATAGCACGTTTAGAACTTCACAGCGAGGGAATTAAAAATAAAGTTTGCATATTTATAATAGATAGTTAGTTTATCAATTTAGTACCATTGAGTATTGTTGTACCTTAGAAATAAACAGCGTACCAGCTCCGAACAGAGCGGAGCACTGCGACTATAGTTGACCTTTTATGCTAAATTGTAATGCCTTACATAATTCGAGACTTAATGTGCTACAAAATGTTCTACGAAAAGCAAGTATTATCTTAACAAAACCATCTGTATAAAATAGTTTCTATCTGTATAAGATAGTTTTGTTAAGAGATTACAAGATAAAATCTGTCTATACCATATATAGAAACACTTCAAATTTTTATAATTTTAGTTATAAACTCTTCCATCAAGGTGCCTTTCGGTTTTGTTAATTATCATGCACAACTTCTTGGTGTATATATTTTGTGATGTATATAATCTTCAGGACTGTCTTAATCTTAAATATGTTATAATTTGTTTATAATCAACTTTTCAAATAATAATTGAAATTAATAAAACTCCTCTTTTAAATTAATAACAAATAAAAATCTAAAGCTGTTGTTTTTTATCAACCATAGTACATACATATATACCACCTATCAGTACAAATAAATATGATGTGCTTGAAAGTAATAAAAAAATGTGCTTTATTTGGTCTATTGCAAAAAAACGTTTAGTTTACAAAAGTTATTATATATATATATTAATATATAAAATTTGCATAAATCTTACCCGCCAAGCAATAAATTAACATTTCCATTGATCGCATGTGAATAGTTATTACCGCCCACACCATTTAAAAGACCCACACCTCCTGGGCCACTATTACCAGCGGAATTTGCACGTATATTTTGTTGATGAAAAAGACCTAACCCACCACCAGTATAAGGAGTAATAGTATTTCCACTATTGTTAGTGTTGTTAGAGACAGTGGTATTATTTAAACCAGCTCTAGCTGTCGCTATTGCTGAAGATAGATTTTGCCATCGTTGATATTGGGAAGATGTTGCTAACGTTCCTGTTGCATTAGTTGAAGTATTTTGATTATTATTTTGATGATTATTATGATAGCTTACTGCAGCAATGATTGCATATCGTTTTAAGGACATTTCGTAGATATCTCAATATATTCACTACTTTTTTTTATGTTTTTTTTTAAAAATTTGTTTTTAGTTATTTTTTATTTTATATCATTGTTTTGAAATTAATTGTGTTAATAGTGTTTTAAATTTGATTTATTAGCTTTTATATGATTTTTTTGATCTTAGCACTGAATTAAAATTTTTTTCTCCATATAACACTTTGTTTGTTGTATAAAAGTATAATTATTAATTATATTATCTTATAAATTATAATTTTTTTAAATAATTTTTAATAAAATTTAAACACTTTTTTTAATTTAATAATATAGTATATTTTATTTTTTTTATTTGTTTATGTTTTTATTTACTTATTTTTTTTTATTTATTTCACTTATTTCACTTATTTTATTTTTTAATTGTTTTTAAATTAAATGATAATTTAAATTTGATTTTTAGCTTTTATAACATTTTTTAATTTTTTACACACTATTAAAATTTTTTTCCTTATTTAGGGCACTTTGCTTGTTTTATAAAAGTGTCTTATAAAATATAATTTTGAAAAAATAAATTTTTTTGTCATATTCCTTTTTTAATTAAACTTAAACGCTTTAATAACATTTAATAACATGTTTAATTTTTGTAGTGAAAATATTTATATTTTGTCTTTATTTATTATTTTTAATATAAGTCCTGTGATATTTACTAAATTCATTTATTATTTATTTATCGTAAATAATTAAAATGTTTAATATATGGTTTTTATATATTAATATACTTTAACTTAAAGTTATGTATTATAAATTTATAAATATAAATTAACTGTATTACTACATTTTTAAATTAATATAATTTCGTTAATTCTTGGTAAATTAGTATTTATAATTTTTTATTTCATTTTTAATTAATTTTAACTTTATTACTTTTAGTTTAATTTTAAAATATTATATTATGTGTAATTTATTTGTAATTATTTTAATATATTTAATATATTTTTGATTTTTAATAATTTTTTAATTTTAATTTACTTATTTCTAATTTGTGTTTTATTTGTAATTTGCTTTTTATTTGTAATTTGTTTTTTATTTGTAATTTGCTTTTTATTTGTAATTTGTTTTTTATTTGTAATTTCTTTTTTAATTGTAATTTGTTTTTTATTTGTTTATTTAAATATATTTCCTTTACTGGTTCATATTTATGTATTTAGTTTACATATCAAGTTTAAACATGTATTAACATTTTAATTTATATGTATATTTCCGTACTTTTTTATGTATTTTATAAATATATATATATATTTATATATTATATATATATAGTTTTTATATATTTATAACGTTTAATATCACTTAATATTTAATTTAAATGCACATATTTGATATATTTTAATTACTATAATTAATTAATTATAAACTTATTTTTAAATATTTATTATATATAAATGTATTATTTATGCAAATTATTTGTACTTTTTATGCTGTGGTATATTATTATTATATTATTTTTTGTATAGTAATTTTTTTTTTTAGATTCTTTTATTTATTTATTTTATTGATCAAAAATATTCTATGTATGTGAAATACTCAATATGTTTAATACATATTTTGTATGTGAAATACTCAATATATTAAATGTACAATATGTTATGAATATTTTATTTTGATGAATATATATGTATAAATGCATATATAAAATACTTATGCACTTTTGCGAGGGTTTTGTTGTTATATTTTATATAATTATTTCATTTATTTTCTAAAGAATTGTTTAATTTTTTATGATTTTTGATTTTACACGATTTATTTTTATTTTATGTGTTATTATTTAAATATTTTGAAATCGCTCTTATACAAGTATTCAGTGTAAGCTTGTGCAAATTTGTTATATAAATAAATATAAATAATTTATTATATATATTTAAGTAAATTAAATATTTCACTTTTATTTTAATTTGAATGCACTATGTATATACGACTAAAACTTGAATTATGTAAGTTTTATTTTTTGTTGATATTGCTTATATTTTTTATTTTATATTTTGTGTATAAAAAACTCTTAATTTCTTAATATATATATATAAGTGACTGTATATCAGTTATAAATTTTATATGTTAAAAAATTATGTTCTGTTCTTACATAATATTTAGAAAAAGTTGAATAATTTTTGTTAGTTCTAAATTTTAATTGAACTCAGTTTTATAATACTAACACTCAGCACATGATAAATTTAAATTTGTGGAAATTTTATTTTTATTTATATATTCAATTTAAATATTTAAATTTCAAATTTTTGTGCATTTTCTATATTATTTAAAACTCTTCCTTTCGCTTTGCTTGCTTTAAGTAAACTAACGTAAGGACACGCAGTGCTAACTTCTAGTCACTGAAGTAATATTGTAAATGTGAGGAGCACACCCATTACCCGAACACTGACATATTCACATAAGCGCAGTTCGTTCTGGTGCCTCACAAATCCTTATATGTACTTTAATAAATTACAAACGAACACACTCAAATTAACGCCCGATCAAAGTCGATAAAAGTTGCATGCTATAATTTATCTATTTTTTAAATAACATAGATTCCTGTAATTCATTGATTCACCAACACATACTCATATAACTATATATTGACACCAGCTAGTTTTCTATGCTAGCACTTAGAACTAACTCTGGCTCCCAGAAAATTATAACTCAAATCGCATTGAACGATAGCAATCAAAATTTTTATAGTTTCGTACAAACTACGTCTCTTTTAAAAAAATAACATTTTTTTTTTCTTTTTATTTATTTATTTATTTTTTTTTTTTTGTCAGTAAAAACTATGTTATCATAGAAACCTTTATGAACTCCGTGATGATCAAAAATAATTTCTCGTCACGCGCGAAAATCTATCCAAAAATTTTCGTAACGCTGCAGACGACTTTACGATTTGGTTTCACTTTTTCGACTGAAAGCTGTTGCCACACAAATATGTTTTGTTTGGCTTTTAACAGTTTCGACTTTACTTTTTATATTTTTTTCTCATTCGTTTGCCATAGTTGTTGTATTTTGTTAGAATCCTTTGTGTTGCACACAACAAAAACAACAAAAAAACACCAACAAAGCAGAGTTGCTTAACAACCAAGAACACAATCGTCCTTAGAAGTGTAACTTTTTATTTGTATTTCATATTGTCTTTGAAGCCAGCGCGTTTTTTTTGTTGCTTGCCGTTTGCTGTTTGCCGTTTGTCGTTTGGTCTGTGGTCGATTTTTGCTGTGTCTGACTTCAGTTGCTGAACGCCTATTCCGCTCACCAACAAAAGCAGCAAAAATGTTTGTGTCATTCGCTCGTTGGGTTGATATTCTTACTTGCAATTTTGTGGTTTTCACATTTTCACTTTCACTTTCGCCATCGCTTTCACGTTGGGGACAATGTTGAGGTATTTCGAATCTGTTGGTTTATGCAAAGAACAGCAGGACCAGTAAAAAACGACCTCAGGTAAGTTAGACCCACTTTGGCTTGTTTGGCTCGTTATTGTTATTGTTATTGTTCCTTCTGTTACATTTGGCGAGCAACAGCAGCAGAGTCATTGTTGATGTCGCGATATGTTGGCTGAGTGTTGTGGTCGGCGGTCGGTCGTGTGTTGGGTTGAACAATTCATGTTGAGTATTTTGATTTGACTGTATAGCCTACAAACAAACAAGTTTAATCTCAGCCAAAATGTCAAATATCGAATAAGAAAAAAAAAAAGGACTCGACTTACACAAGAATTTAAAAAAATGTTTCTACCACCAACGAATACAGTTCACTCACTATAGCACAATAGCGTAAATGGGCCAAAAAAGTTTACGTGTGGTAATATATGTATGTGAAGGTTATTATATATGTAAACGTCATCGGTGTTACTATAAAAAAGTGATTATGACTTCAAACGTGAAATAGATTTTTTGCTATGGTGTCACCAACAAACTTTCAAAGAATACAGTAATGGCTAACATAAAAAATTCATGATAGTAAAGAGATTTTTTACTACAGAAATTTATTTTTAAATAAGTGCATTTTTTGGACTTACTATATAGCTGTTTCGAATATTGCCAAATATCCTTTATTATTAGTATTTGGAAATATTTATTGGGTATATTGTTTGTATGTAATTTCTGTACAGTAAAAGCCATGAATCGAATTATGTCGAATCTGAAACGCAGACTTGTAGTTACCTCCATTACATAATGTATATATTTAAATTAAGTTGACATTTGAAGACAAGAAGCAACAATAAAAATGCAAAAACTATTTACAAAAAGTAAACGACAAATTTGCAATAGTAACAGCAATGTATTGTGTTATCTAAAACAACAATAAAAATGCAAAAACTATTTACAAAAAGTAAACGACAAATTTGCAATAGTAACAGCAATGTATTGTGTTATCTAAAACAACAATAAAAAACTAATTACAAAAAAATGAACGACGTTTTGCAATAACAACGATGTCGTATTGTGTACTACAAAAGATTCTTTTTAATTTTAAACTTTATTTAAAGAAATAAAGCATAATGGTAAACTATAAATCCCAAATTTAAGTTTTATAAACTAATTAACAGTTGCTATATAACTATTTGTGTGCGGGGTATATTAAATATATATTATATTATATATATATAATAAAATCATATTTACTTAATAAATAATATTCCTATCAAATAAAAATTTAACCCTCTGACTTCATTCATACATGCTAGCAAATAGACAGCTTAACTACAGGAATAGTTAAGGAATAGCAGAAGATGTAGTTCACTATTTTTCGAAACCTCTCTAAGAAAATAATTTAAGAAAAAAGAGTAAATAATATATGTACAGTAATTGTCCTGTATAATATCACCGTATAAACATCTTAACTGAACATCTATTGTTAATAAACAGCACTAGAAATAATGAAAATCAGAAGCAATAGCTAAAGTGCAACATAACGGCATTTAAATATAGCTAAACAGAGACTTAGAAAAATATATCTACATTAATAGTCCAGTGTAATACTACCGTATAAACATCTTTAATTTTAAAATACATCCAAAACTATTTAGTTATAGTTACAACGTCACATACTAACTATAGTCAGTTATAGTTTATATTACAAGTAATATATTAAAAAAAGGTTTCCTGTCTCAATATTCTTGCCACTTCTGTACTTCAGGTGTTGCGATGGTTATACCAAACATATATATAAGTATGTAAATATGTTATATTTGCCATGTGAAGCAATTGTATACATTTGAAATATTGTATAAAGAAGAAGAAGAAAAAAATATTTTCTGTTTTATTTAATTGAAAAAATATTATCCTGAAAGTGTGGATGTACGAGAACTGCGGTTAAATTCATATTTAAACGTTTTTAGCCAAGTTTTGCCAGTTTTCTGCAATGTTGGGTGTTGTTTTTATGACTTTGTATACAATGGGATAGTCCATCACAGTATTGAAGTGTATACATAAAGTACAGTGCAAAAGTTCGTTTCTGGTAGCTCTTTAATTATTTTTGAATTCCTGATAAGTAAAAAAAGAAAAAAGCAGAAACAACACAAAAAATAAATGTAAAAAAGAAATAAAAAAAAAATTGTTTTGAAAGGATATTGAAATTGTAGGATTTGTTGTCATCCGATTTTTTTGTTTTCAACGAACAACAAAAATTAATATATAAGAAAAATAAAATTAATAGAAACGAAAGTGAAAAATACAAATTATGAATGTTGTTTTCTTAGTAAGAAAAGAGAAATTACAATGGAAATGGTAAGTCTTTAAGATAATAGACGATATGTCTATTTTTAAAAATTAAAGTTTACTGTTGCTTCGAGACATACATTGCCAGCAGAAAAGTATGCAATATTTTCTTATTGTTTGATTATACATTTTTTTGTTACGTTTTCATGACATTTGCAATTAGTCACTGTCGCTCACTCCACAGCATCTTAGCCACATATGACAAAAAGTTTGGTCTTAATGACTTACCGAGCTAAAAATGGCTTCTTGAGTGTACTTGCTGCAGCGTGCCTAGTGCCACTGACATTGAGAGCGGCCGACCAACCCGTCAGAGTCAGTGACAACATCAACATCAGCGTTTAATTATGCATCAGTAATTTTACGTATGTTTCTGTTAGCCATTGCTGTCATTTGATACTATTCTTCTGCTGTTCGGTTGCTAGCTACAGTGCTAGCAACAGATCCAATTGTTGTCTTTTACCTGCAATATAAAAGACAGTTCATAGTCATTAGTCTTGTTGATGTTTGCTGCTATACATTTGATGTTTTGAAGTTTTGTTTATATCGTCAACTCGTTTAAACGCCTTAAACTATGCTGTTGTTAAATTGTTGCAGTTATTTTTAGTCAAGATTGTCTGTGGTACTTTGCTAGTAATTACATGTCGGAATTATATAGTCAACGACAATAACCACAACAGCAGCAACGACCAACTTTGTCATCAACAATTACATTTTCATTTACTATTTTGCATGTCAGTTTATACTTTTTTGAATGATTTTGGTACGTGCGTAACCGCCATCTATTCAATTTGCGTTGGTTATATGTGCTATGTAATGACTTTGGTAGAACAGGTGTAATAATAGATAAAGTAAAGAGATTGAGTAAAATTATATTTACATTACTTTTTAAAAGATGCGGTAATTATGGTTTTAAACTTTGTTACTGCGAAATTAATGTTATTGATAAATTAAAAGCAATGATTTTCATAATAATTGCACTAAACGTTTTTTGTTTGCTAACAATATATAGAAATTTAAAACTGCACTGCAAAGAAGTAACGTATGTATGATATAAAATAAGTTATCCGAATATTTGTATGTGGTCGATAGTTGTGAGAAAGGGAACAAAGTGAAGAAAAGTGATATGATTATGATGAGTTACCATTGCTGTGGTTCAAATATTTTTTTTATTATATTGTTAAATTGAATTGAAATATTTACTAACATTTTTTAAAAATTCAAATTATTATTAATTAAATTTAATTAATCAAATTTTAAAATTTTATTAATAATAATCGTTATTATTACGTTAATTTTTCTTGTTGTAAAAATTGTTATTACTATTATCATAAAAATAAAAGTTATAGCAATATATATGTTTTTATTTTTAAGCTTTTTAAATTTAAGTTTTTTAATTTTATTTAAATTCTATTCTATTAAATTCTATTCAAATTCAAAATTCAAGAATTGTAAATACGTTGTAACCTTTTAGAAAAAGGGAACAATACGATCTCCTTTTCTTTCTTTTTATTGTTAACCATTTTTAATTAATATTTTAATATTTTAAGCACAATTCTTCTATGTAAATTATGCCCCTCATAATATAAAATAACTAAATATGAATATGTCATATTAACAATTATAAATATTTTCTTTTTTTATGTTGGTGAAGACTTGTCTAAAACTAAATAAAAAACAGTTAGATTGTTTATTTTTATTTTATATAGTTATTTTCTATATAAATAGGTTGTTTATACTAAAACAATAATCAATTTACAAATTTATTTTTTAAAGAGGTTTTTCGAAACAACAAAAATTCATTTTTTTATTATTTTAATTAATTATATTTTTGGCTAATCATACTGCTGTTTCGAGTATTCTTAAATACCCATTATCAGTGGTCTTGGAAATATTTCTTGTATTTAATTATTCCTAAATAATTTTTTGAGACTGCAAATAACAGGAATCGAATTAGTGCTCTGCCAAATTAAAAGCTCAGAGCCAGCGCAATTAACAATTAAATATACGAAAAAATTATGTTTCAATCTTTTGAAGTAAAATAGCTGATGCTATTGTTGTCCTCTTTCCTATTAGTAGTTTGGTTGATGTTTTTTTAGAATGTTTTTGGGAAAATTTTTCTTAGACATTTTGTATTTCCGTTAACGCTTTTTGAATTCTTATTAATTTTAATTCTATTTATATATCCATTTATACCATTATTGATGTGTTGTGTTCTGAAAATATTACAAAAGATTGTTAACAGTGTAAATAAGAATAAGTTTAAAATAAGAAATCTTTAATTTGCTATTGCCAATATTTTAATATTGTTAAGGTATAATAATTTTTGTTTAATCGATATCGTTATGATTACTGAATTTTTTATACTAGAGTATGTCCATACTAGAGTGTGTTCCTTTATGCAAGGAAATGGTCGAAAACTCTCTAGTAAAGCGATTAAAAAACAATGTCACTAAATATGAATTCACTTAAATATATTATTTATCAACATACATAGTGTTATTAATATCGGAAAAAGTCGAAACAACATTTTAACAAATAAATTTATAATTGTTGTTAATTTTTTTTAATATCTGAACTTTTTCCTTAAGTAGTTGGTTTTTACTACTATTTTTTTACATTTATACTGCCCGTGACAGATTTATATTCAGTATTAGGAATTCCTACTGTTCTACTCTGTTCTTACATTTTTTTTTTATTTTCAGTAAAAAAAAGTTATAACGATTTAAATAAAAATTGATGGCAATACTAAAAAAATCAAAAGATTTTATTGACATTTCTTTGATTTTGTTGATTTACTCGTTTCCATTTCTTTTCACTGCTAAATATTTTTTCTATTTTCATTATATGGAACAGAATATGTTTAAAATTATATCACATATTAAAATTTAGGGAAATAAAGCGTACGATGTGATTGTGAAATTTTATATCTAGCTAATACTTTCTATAAAATCATTTTTGTATCTTACAAGTAGAGATTGCACATATTTCTCAATTTAATCAATTTAATCTCAATTGTTGAAAATATATTTTATTTTCTAAATACATTGATAACACATCGATTCTAAGAATTTATTGCATATCTTCATTTTTCGTTAATCAAAATCTATCGTTTTAATTTGGCCATTTACTAATACTATTCTTAATTTAAAACCCACTCGAAATATTACTTTCTTCTGCCTATATGAAGCCTTTACAATTTTAAAATAAAAATTATTTATAAAATTATAATAATAAAATTGTTTATTATTGTGAATGTAGAGGTTTTCTTGTATATTATGACCGAACATTTTTTAGACTGCATTACCTTTTGTTGTATTGAAAAGGAAATTACAACGATGTAAGGGTTGCTGCTATAGTTTGTTTTCCTTCCGGGTACAAAATACAGCGAATGCATTATTTTTACTAAGGCCTTTTTTTCAAGTATATTTTGATGTGAAAAGTTCTATGCACTTTAGCATTACAAAATATTTTTAAATTTTATTTTATTTTTATTTCAAAATAAATTTTTTCTTTAAACGCTAAAAATTCAAAAACTTTAAAATTAGATATTTTAGCTTTAAATATATTAAAAACTTTAAAGTCTGCTCTTTTTTAGCTTATTTTTGTAATGTGAATAATATTTATTTATTTTTAAACATTTTTTATTTATTAATAAATTATTTTAAATATTACTTATAGTAAAAGCATATATAATTATCGTAATATATTTTAAATAAATTATTAAAAAGATAAAAGAGAAAATATAAAAGATATTGGTAATAAATAAGACCTTTTTGGATTTGTGTAGTTTTAAATTTCTATCCTTATTGTGTAACAATATTAAAGGCTTTTGATTTAAGTTTGATTTAGTTAACATATTTTAATTAAATTAAATAATACGATTGAATAGTTGACTAACGTTAAGTTTTGTTTTGAATTAATAACTTATTAAGTAAAGAAATTTAGATGAAATATGGACTAATCAAATACCAACTCCATTAACGCTGAGATGTTATTATAAACTGTATCTAATTTCTAAGACTCCTACATTTAAGCTATAAAAAACTTTTCAAATAAATAATATATTTAATAAAAGTAACCAATTGAAATACGCATTATACTCCATTTAGGTATATAATGAAACTCCATTTAAATCGCAGAATTGTTCATGGGCTGAATGGAAAATATGTCAATGAAAACTTTGAGTTAGGTTCAAATAGGTTTAAAAGTAACAATTAAAGAGCTTATAACAACGAGAGTTAATTACAAAATAAATTGCTGGGTAAATATATCTCTAAAATAAAGACGGTAAATACTTTTATTATCAAACATATTAAGTTCAATTATATGCTGTAAACTTTAAGTATGTTAAAATAAGGTAAATAAGAACTATAAGGTGTAATCTTAACATACACCATGTACAGTGAGAAGAAATCTAACAAACATAAGGAAGAATTATTATCAATTTTATTACCAATACTTTAGCGGAGAGTTATTTACTTATTTTTCTGGTAAAGAATTAGAGGCTCAGTTACATTTGGCAGAGCAAATGATTAGTTGACGAACTTAATAAAAAAACATTTAAAAGTTGGTTTTTTAAATTGTTGTCCGTATTAAAAGTGTATCAAAAGTATTTAATAAAAAATACTTGAAACTTTCTATGGCTACTTATTAATAACATATATATTAAAAGCCAAACGCTTGAATTTTCTTCGTTGATATTGAAGAATCTCTTACGACGTGACGAAGCCAGCGAATCCGGGAGCCTCACAATCATTCTGTATACTTAATTATTTTCATTTTATAGAATAGAAATATTTAAATCAAAAATATTTTAAAAAATATTCGTATTTTTCGTTCTTTCCGCTTGAATAGTATCGATAACTCCTAAAAAAAGTTTATGGTAATCCTTTTTAAGGTTTTAAAAAATTTAAGCTATTCGTATTATAAGAAAATATGTAACGCTAGTTGAGGTTAGGTTGAAGTGATTGCCTTGCTCATTCATTCACACTTGATCTCAAATAATTGTTTTTTGTGATACGACGGATAATACGTTGATTACCATGCTGGTATGGGATGAACCATCAAAATAAGTGTAAAGAGTAGTTAAAGAGAACACATAGAGATTCTCATCATAAAATTTGTTATTTTAAAAGATTTTAAAATTTTTATTGTACATGCATGGTTACTGACACACTATATGAAACACATTTTCTTTTTCCTCTGCGGAGCCGCAATTATAATAAAAGTCATTACGAGATGGAGCAAGTCTCATTCCATAAACACAGTGACTTGTCAGCATCGAACTTTTATTTTATTTATTATTAAAGACCAAAAGTTCTGTGAACCTTATATATCTATTGTACATAGCCTTGATCACTAACCTTGTATGTGTCGGATAGTACTGAGTAGATATTCCGATTTAGTTGTAGTAGCTGACTGATAGATGGTATACACTACAATGACAGGAATTTAGAATGAACAATAATAGTACGCATGTTAAACATAAACAACTTTGCTTTTAGATAATATATTTTTTTGGTGTATCCGGGTTTGCGTATATTACGATAATGACAATAATATTAATTTATATATCTTTATCAATTTATACTTAATATATAAAAATAGTAAAAAAAAATATTGTTTCGATATAGCAACATAATAATGAACTGAACAATATAATTAATAACTGAACTGAACAATTGTAATAATAAAATATTTTTAAATACCATATAAATCATATCAAAGAAGTTTTCAAGAATATTTAATTCAAACATTTAAATTTCTTTAATTAAATCTTAGTAGTAAGTAAATGCATGTTAAATTTGATTTATTACTAATTAAAAATAGTTTATTGGTAACATTTTTGCACCAAACTAAATTAAAAATAAATTAAAACTGCGCTGATGACGCACATAGACTAAAATAAGTTTAACATGAAAACTATTTCTTACTTTCCTTAAAACTTTAAACATTAACACCATATTGCCTGCCTGAGAACACTAACCGGGCCAGTGCCACCTTTCCCAAAAGTTCAAACCCTACGCAAACTGTAGTCTCGACAAAATTTTAACGATAATTTGATTCTATCAGAATTAATCGATTTTATGAGTTCAGTACAGATGAACGCTAAAAAAGGTTGATTTAAAAGTAAGCTCGGAAGGAAATTTCAAACAAAACGAAAGGACTAAGTTTATGTTTGTTAACCTTCGTGTAGCCGCTCTGCAATTAGTCAATGCTACCTACCAACACACCCTGCTGGGTTTGTTTACCTACTCATTAAATTTTCACTATTGTCAGAAAGTGAACTTGGGTTAAAATACTTTTTCAAACTTCATTAAATCAGTATGCAAACATGTCATTTAAGTTAATTCCATGTTCATTATATCAGATAAGAAAAATTTATTATCAAATATAAAAAAAAAACTTTTTCTTTACTTTAAAGCAATAATTTTCGTATTGTTTGATAGGACCTTTTTTGGGTTCCACATGAGATAAAAAGCATTAACTAGAGTTGTTAAATTAATTTGATATCTACATCATTTCTAAAAAATTTTTATAATAAATCTACATTTATAACTAACTGCGTTCAGTATTTTTAATTTGAAAATGTGTGTTTGTATAGATATAATTTTTTATAGATATAAATTTTTATATCCATATAATTTTTTATAAAATTATTCTTCTAAAATTTTTTCTACAATTTTTAGTGCTGTTAGCTCTCACTTTTTTGTGTTTTATTTTCTATTTTTTTTTATGCATCTATCTACGTTTTGATGTGCTGTTATTTAGTAATTTGTGGTTTCTTTATTTTCTAAAATTTTGCACTTAAACTGGCGTTTATTTGATTATATGTATTAATGTTTAATTTGAACACTGACAGTATGTTGAAGTGAAGTAATGGAGATAACTTCGTAATAGAATTATATTAGTATACATTGTGACCGAAAAGCTTTCGGAAATTCTCATTTAAAATTCGCGCGCTGTATATTTTTCGATATTTTAAGTTTATGTAGTTTGGCAGCACTGTCCTAATTACTATGCAAAAATGAGCGCGATCTGTCGGACAGTTCGTTTACGGCAGCTGTTGAAACCAGTTCACCTCAGTAGTGCGTTGCGAAAAAAACAATGGAAAAAAATATTGAACAAAGAGTTTGCATCAAATTTTGTTTTTCGAACGAAATTTCGTGTGCAGAATCGTTGCGAATGCTACAAAAGGCTTATGGGGAATCAGTTTTATCGAAAACTCAAGTTTATGAGTGGTACAAAGCCTTTCAGGACTGTCGTACGACCGTCGAAGACATGCCGCGTTCTGGACGACCTTCGACCTCTACCACCGACGAAAACATTGAAAAGGCAAAGGAAATCGTGTTCAAAAATCCTCATGTGAGTGTTAGAGAGATAGCACGAGAGCTAGGCATCGGTCGTGAGATGGCTCGTTTGATTTTGGTGGACAATTTGTGTATGCGACGTGTCAACGCCCGGCTTGTTCCGATTCACCTCAATTTGTTCAACATTATCAACGATTTTAAGGCCAAACATTCAATAAATACCATCGAACAGCCACCGTATTCACCTGATCTTGCACCGTGTGACTTTTTCCTGTTTCCCAACCTCAAATTACCACTCAGAGGAACGCGTTTTGAATCCATAGAAGACGTAAAACAGAATTCGCAGAGGGAACTCAAAGCCATACCGGAAAGCGCCTATAAAAATGTTTTTGATGATTGGAAGAAACGTTGGCATTTGTGTATCGCTTCTAATGGAGCATATTTTGAAGGAGATAAAATAAATATTGATGAAGATTAAGAATTTTGCGTTTTATTTATTTATGACCGGAAACTTTTCGGTCACAATGTATATAATACAAAAATTTTCTGAACAAATTTAAATATATGAGATTTAAAAGTATTGTAAATAAATAATAGAAAATTGTTTTAGCCCAAGAAACTATTAAGAAAAACAACGCTTAATCCAAAATATATCAAATTATTAAATTAATATAAAATGTTGACATAATATAAATATCTATATTCGATGAGTTCAAGGATATCATATATGTCCATGTCGTTAAATATGTTAATATTTTATCATTTTTGATAAGAGACTTTAAATTTTTGTCCTAAGATTCGAAATTGCATGATTCCATTGAAGCCTTAACTTCTACTTAAGCAAATATATTATAAAAATTTTCTCTTCTACATTTCTAATAAAGGTACTTATTAAGAATGAAAATGGGTGTATGTGGTTACGACTACTATCTAATATATGGATAAAATTTAAATTAATTAAAATTTTTAATTTATTTTAATAACTCAATTAATCTGAGATGCAAAGTCATATGAATTATATGATAAAAATTCAAATCAACAAAAAATATACATTAAACTAGAAATCTTCATGGGTTAATAAGAAGGAAAATTTCCATCTAAAAACAAACAATATTTTTTTGTCCATATTTCTTAAATCTCAAATTCATTCTATCCATAATCAGCACCAGTCGGAAAAAAGGAGGATTATATCTAGAGAGTAAATCAAAATAATCTCCAGCTATTTGAATTTCATATAAATAATGTCTAAATTGTCAATATTTAATTTATTTAATTAAAATTAAGTAGATAATTATTGAGCTTTTTTTTTTTTTTTGCTTTTCGAACAACAATATGAGGTAAATATTTTATATATATCTTTTAAAAGTTTTTTTTAAAAAATGTCACATCACAAACTATGTAATTTTATACCCGAAAGACGAAAAATAATAATTAATACACTGTTTATATCATACCAGTATTGAGAAATCTTTTCAGTTCTTAAGTTATGTTATCTTATATGCCTACAAAATATTTATTCCAAAATATTCTAAAAGATAGATAGGTTTACACTTTGCACTAAATGGTTCTATATATATTATATTTGGTTGTCTTTAAACTATTATTGAGAAACTAATAAATTCTTTAATCTGGTATAGCCCCATATTTCAGACCATATTATTGTTAGTACATAATTTTGCATACAGAATTATGAAATTCTTTGTCTATTCATTCATTTTGGCATCACAGTCCATGATGTACCATTGTCTTCTCTACAATTCGCCTCCATTCTTCTCTGCATTTCGCTTTCTTTCTGTATTGTGTTATTCTCATCGTTCGTATGTTGTCTTCTACATCTTGTAACCGTCTTCATCGCGGTCTTCCTCTTTTTCTACTCCCCACTGGCTTTGTCTCGAAAATTTTCTTAGTCATTCTTTTGTTACTCATTCGTAGGACGTGTCCATATCAGCGCAACCTTTGAGCTTTTATGTATCGTGTTATAGTTTCACCTTCGTTCAAGACATTCAATTCGTCGTTATACCGTATATGTACCGTCTTCTAAGCACATCGGGCCAAATATTTTCCTGAGTACTTTTCTTTCGAATCTCAGTAGCAGGTTGTTGTTGGTAGATTTAAGGACCCATGTTTCGTAGCAGTTGGTAAGAACTGGTTTAATGACAGTTTTATATATGCACAACTTTTGTTTCTTTGATAGTAACGTTGATTTCATAAGCAAAATATGGGCAAACTATGCTGTTAGCTGTTTGAATACGATCTTATATTGCAAGGGTCGCAACTTTACTTGTGCTGAGAACTACGCCCAGATATTTAAACTCGTTTATAGACTCGAAATTGTAACTGCCTATTCTGATGTGGCTATCTTGTGGAAATGTCATGTATTTAGTTTTTTCTTCGTTTATTCTAAGACCTGTTTGCTTTGTAGCTTGTTCTACTTGATCTATTTCGTTGATAGCTACATGTAGAGCCAGATTGAACAGGTGCGTCGATAAAGAATGTATTTTCTGTTGAACTTATCGAAGGCTTGTTTAAAGTTTATAAATAAACAATGTATGTTAATGTTGAACTCCAAACATTTCTCGAAAATCTGTGACAACGAAACATTGGTCTGTTGTTGAGCGACCGGTTCTATAACCACATTGATAATCGAAAATATTTTATAGGAAACATTAAGAAGAGATATACCTCTGTAGTTAGCACAGCTCGTTTTGTCGCCTTTTTTATAGGAACTATTTAAAGTATTAATTCATGTATCAGCTTGTGAAGCTCTTCTCCGGCGTATTTGATCAGTTCAGCATTTATAAAATCTTCTCCCCACGATTTAAAGTTTTTTAACTTCTCTATTGCTCGTTCTGTGTACCCAAATATAGGTTCCTCTAGCATATTTTCTACTGTCCATACGGTATCACTAGGGGCTTCGACTTCATTGCTATTCAACAGATCGCTGAAATGGTGTTTCCAAATATTTAAAACTTCTTTTCTATCACTGATCAATTCACCATTTTATTTTTACAAGCTGTCAAGTGCGGTTGGAATATGCGCAATTGTTTTCATATTCTGCGGCACATTGATCTTGTTTGAATTGTTTGAAAATTTTGTTCAATGCTTTCTAGTTCTTTTCTAAGAAAATCTTTTTTCGTATTCTTTTTTAGCTTCTTTTCTTTTTTCTTGATATTTAAGCAAATTCTGTCGGGTGCCATTTTTAATGTATATTTTTCTAGCATCGTTTTTTGCTTTGATAATCTCTCTGCATTCTGAATCAAACCATTCATTGGTGGAGTGAGTTTTTTGGCCAATAGTTTTGTTTGCTGCGCTATTTACGGTCGGTTTAATGCCCTGTTAGCTTACTGTTTCGTCTGATTCTCTTATCGTTTCTTTATTTTCTTCTAGTTTGTTCTCAATTTTTTCTTGGTAAGCGGCTCTTGCAGATTCGTTTGTTATGGTGGCCTCGACGTTCCAATGTTTCTTATTGTATTTTTTGCGATTTTAGCTAATATCCTTTGACGAATACACGCAACAACCATATAGTGATCTGAGTCACATTTTGCACCCCGGTAAGATCGTGCGTCAATAACTGAAGACATATTTCTCTTATCTACTAATATGTGATCAATTTGATTGGTATCATTTTTTCCTGGTATTCTCCAGGTTTGCTTATGTCTACGCTTGTGCTGAAAAGATGTACTACTTATAAATAGTCCTGGGGATTCGGCAAAGTTACATAAACATAAACATTCTTTATCTATAAATATAATTATTTTTTGCTTGATTTACTTTCCTATGGCTTGAACCGTAATATATGCTCAAAAACAAAAATAAAACTTGATTTATTTATACAATAAAATTAAATTATTATACAATAATAAAACAATATTTTGTATAAATTATTTTTGATATAAGTAATATAATGTTAATATATTTCTGTTCTTTTTATAGGTTACGTTACATGCTCAAAATGGCCTTAGCCGTCTCCTTACGGCGTGCTCTTCTAATGCTACTGTCAGTAACTGTTTTTATACTTATGGTTTTATATTGGAACCAAGACGTTATAAAACCGCAAACTTTTTCAAACATCTTAGAGAAATCAATGAGAACTCATGTTGACTTTCATGAATTTCCTTTGTAAGTATTGGACTTAAAAAACTAAATAATTAAAAATAAAACTAAATTTTAATTTTTGTATTATCAATAACTTCTATTCGAAATATAATTATAGGTTTAGTAAAAAGAAATCCATTATTTTTGCATATATTGAAGGCTTATTTACTATGGTTAAAATAATCTGATTTAGTTCAAATATGCGCTGCTTTGTTCCATAACTTGTTGTCATTTTGAAGGTAATTTCATTATTCCTCTCTAATATAAATCGTCGTCCCTGTTGACAAAAAATTGAGAGTGTCGATTTTTACAAGCCTGCTTGAAGCGTATTTTTCATCAGAAAAATCGTCTATGGGCAGGGGCACGAACAGATAGTAATCACTTGGTGTCAGGTTGGAATTATAAGGTGAATTCATAAGAACTTCCCAACCAAGCTCCCGAAATTTGGCGAGTCATAATCAATGTATGTAGCCTGGCGTTATCCTAATTGAACACAATTCCTTTAATATTGTCCAAATTTGGCCTCTCTGTCCGTCAATCATGACTTGGCCACCGTTGCTACCGACTCATCGCGATTCGATCACGAACGTTTTTGCTTGACGTTGTCATAAGTGATCAAATTTTTATCACGAGTTCCCAAACGCTTCAGAAAAACTACAATAACTTCAAGAGACTTTTTTCAGTTTGTCTGTCAAAGTTTCCTTACTAGAATAATCTGCTAAAATTTCTTCATTCACTTTTTTATTCTATTACACATAAAACTGATTAATATCTACACTATGGCTCACCCCTACTTAATGAGTGTTATGTTGAGTATTAATTTTAATTTCAGCATTGCACATGTGTTAGCATTAATTGCTGGTAATGGCGCATATTTAGTAGTAAAATGTTAACGAGTTCTGTATGTAATCATTACTTCTTCATTATTTCATTACTTTATAACTAAGAATTTTGTATACTCTAATACTTAAATAAATGAATTCATTTCTTTACTCCTCGGACTATAACCAATTTGAGTTGTTACATATTTCTCATTTTATTATCTAAATATATAGACTATGATCTAAGGTCTTAGACACTAAATTCGGTACAGACTAATAATTTCCAGTAGAACATGTATAAATTTTAATATTACTTAAACTCTTTTCTTTGCCATATAACATATCCAATGCCAGTTTAATCATATTTATTATTATTGCCTCCATATTATTGACATTCGGTACCTCATATTATTTGTATGAAACACGCAATGAAGAATGTTTGAACTTCTGGTTCAATGTAATATTATTTTATATACAAGTTTTTAATTCCATTGTGGTTCTTTGTTTTTTCTCTTCATAATATTATTTTTAATAATAATGAATTCTTCGGTTATAATACAATAATATTATTTTCTTTTTACCTACATTTAGACCAACAGAAAAAATGTGGACATACAAATGTGAAGGGGACAGATGTGTGCGTTACCATTACTTCACAGTTGGAAATGGAGAAAAGCGTGTTCCATTTACAACATGTGCAATGACTTGTAGCGATATTAACATATGGCCACATCCAACAATTAAAACTGGAATTAGTTCAAAATCATTAAAATTCTCAGTTGAGGTTGTAAGACTGCATCTGGACACGCCATTTGTTGGTGTGCAAAATCTCTTCAGAGAAGTGTTTGCATTATTTTTAAAAGACTTACGACATATTCAGAGACTGGAATATCAAGATTCCGACACAACAACAAGCGATGATGATCCTAACGTTGTTGCACAGCGACATAGGCGGCATCAAATCGACATGGACAGAGTTCTAATGAAGAAAAAAGCTGAAAATATAGCCACTGCCGCTATTCTCTCAAATGCGTTTAACTTACGAAAACACTGTGATATTGATGACCTAAAGATAAACGTATCTATACGTAAATTTCCAGATATTAATTTAAATTTTGAAACCGATGAGAGCTATCAGCTTCACACAAGTTGTAAGTAAATAATTATATATTTCGTATATATCTGTGATATATTCTAATATTCTTGTTCTCATGCAATTTAGTGGAAAAACGTCAATTGAATGTGCACATCACTGCCAATTCATTTTTTGGTGCACGTCACGGACTTTCTAGTTTACAACAGCTTATATGGTATGACGATGAAGATGACCTCCTTCGTATACTCTCCAAAGCTATAATTATAGATGCACCAAAATTTCGTTATCGTGGTCTGATGTTAGATACTTCACGTCATTTCTTTAGCATAGATGCTATAAAACGAACTATAATAGGCATGTCCCACTCAAAACTGAATCGTTTTCACTGGCATATGACAGATTCACAAAGCTTTCCATATATTTCTAAACATTATCCGGAACTAGCAGCAAATGGTGCATATTCAGATCTTGAAACCTACACAGATGATGATATACGAGAAGTTACCGCTTTTGCTAGATTACATGGTGTGCAAATAATACCCGAAATCGATGCACCAGCTCATGCTGGCAATGGTTGGGATTGGGGTCCAAAACGTGGTCTTGGTGATTTAAGTTTATGTATAAATCAACAACCTTGGAGTTTTTATTGCGGTGAACCACCATGTGGGCAACTTAATCCAAAAAATAACAATACATATCTCGTATTACAACGTCTTTACGAGGAATTACTTAACTTAACTGGACCAACAGATTATTTTCATTTGGGTGGTGATGAAGTGAATTTAGAATGTTGGAGTCAGTATTTCAACGATACTGATCTGCGAGGTCTTTGGTGTGATTTCATGTTAAATGCGATGACCAGGTAATAGACTTTATAATATATTTATTTTTTGTAAATTAGTTTCAGTTTATTTTCTTAGATTAAAAATTGCTAACAATAACGTTGAACCGAAAATTGTAACGGTATGGTCAAGCGGTCTCACAAATACTAAATGCTTACCAAAACGACAATTTGCTGTACAAGTATGGGGCGGTAGCACGTGGCAAGAAAATTATGACCTACTTGACAATGGCTTCAATGTTATATTCTCACATGTCGATGCTTGGTATTTAGACTGCGGTTTCGGCAACTGGCGTTCAACAGGTAAATGGTGGTGGTAAAAGTAAATTTAATTTTAACTCAAAAACTATCAAAAATTCGAACAAATTAATTTTAGGAAAAATATTAGAATTTAGGAACATTAGCTACAAATTTTTATATTAACTATTTTATAATATTTAAAATTTTTATTTTTAATAAGTTGAATTTCAAATTTATAATAATATTACTTATATTTGTAAGGAAATATTTTAATATTAGTGCTAAACTTGCATCTAAAAATTTTCCTTTTAAGTTCGTTTGTTTTCAAATGTGGTATTGTAAAGCACGTTTATTATTTGAAGAAGTCCTTCTACATTTATGGAAGTATTTTTGCAACAACACGGGTCGAAATTTTAGGGCCTGTTCCTATAGTTCTACTCAAATACTTCTTCAAGATTAAACATATTTTTATTATTTGAAGAAGTCCTTCTACATTTATGGAAGTATTTTTGCAACAACACGGGTCGAAATTTTAGGGCCTGTTCCTATAGTTCTACTCAAATACTTCTTCAAGATTAAACATATTTTTATTATTTGAAGAAGTCCTTCTACATTTATGGAAGTATTTTTGCAACAACACGGGTCGAAATTTTAGGGCCTGTTCCTATAGTTCTACTCAAATACTTCTTCAAGATTAAACATATTTTTGGTATTTCCAATGTATATAGTCCTAACGTTGAGTTTTTTGTCACTCAATTTTTCCATCGAAGATATAAATACCCTGCATCCAGCGAGAATTTTGTTTTTTCCTTTTTAGCATTTGCATGATCAATACCAAGGCAAATTTTCTACAGCTCATTATTCCATACAGTTCGATACTTGACAAACCATACAAATATTATTCAAATATTATTATTTCTTCATTATTTACTGCTCACTGACTTTTAAAATATGATTTAAGGCTGAATTAATTATGGTCTAATAAGTAAGCTGACACGTTCTACTTTATGAAAAATAATGTCTTTGATTGTTCGTACGAAGTGAAAGTGTAAATGTAAGAACCAATAGAATTGTGCAGAGTATTTGATGATCGGATTGAACTTCTGTTGTTTGTGTTTTTATGTCGTGTCGCTTTGTGTATACTTTGTCATAACTTATCACTTTTTCTGTGTTCTTCCTTTTAATTTTTTTATGGTCGCTATATCTACGATAACTAATTCAGCATTTATTGCAGCGGCTCTCAAACTTTTTCAGTAATGTTGATGGATTTCATTTAATTGGACAGTTACATACTGCTTTTAATAATAAGGAAATAATTCTACCTTATCACAGGGAAGCACAGTTTGAGAAACACTGAATACTTGAAAAAGTGATTTTTTATTGAATCGCTGGACGAGTGTTGTTGTTGCAAGTGGTCGTCGCTGGCAATGATTGGCTCCGGGATGTAGGCCGCCGTTTTTTGAAGCGTTGTTGTTGTTATTATCTATTTTTTTTTTATTCAAAACAGCTATGATTAAAGAAACAGATGAATATTAATTTTTTATTCGACTTTAAAAAAGTAATTGATTAATCTTAATATGGAGGAAGTAATTTATTGGTAAATTTCTAGGTTTAAAACATTAAACATGTAGTTTTATTAAAAAACCTTTAAATATTTTAGATTTTTGGGAATTTCAAAAAAATAATTGATTTACTATAAAAAGGAAAAAAGTGATACTTCGTTGGTCTATATTTGTAGGTATTCAATACAGTTATGTTAAAGTGGTCCATGCACATTTTACTTTTTACTCGATTCACTCGATTTGAAAAAATACCGATTAATTCCAATAAATCTTATTAAATAAATTGATACTTATTGTATATAGAAATTAGGTAATATATTAAAATTTAGTGAAATTTTAGTTTTTTTTATGAGTAGAAGCTCTAATGCGTTAAGTCCAAAAGTGGGCACAAATAAACTAATGGAAAATAATTTAAAAAAAATTATATTATTTTATTAATTATACAAATGTTAAGTTTTAAACTATTTTCCTACAAAAGGTTTATATCATTTCCCTTAAAATTGTTTTAAAAATAAAATTGTGAGGCTTTTTTGCGAGGTTTCACACTTTTGTTTTTGGTAAGTACATTTTTAATTTAATTTTTACATCAATGCTTGCATTTTATTTTAGGTGAAGGTGCTTGTTCACCTTATCGAACTTGGCAAAATGTTTACAAACATCGGCCTTGGGAGCGTATGCGTTTGGACAAAGCGCAGCGGAAACAAGTACAAATTAGTTTTTCATTCATTTTGACATACATGTTAACTTTCATAAAATTCGTTTTAGGTGCTGGGTGGTGAAGTTTGCCTTTGGACGGAACAAGTTGATGAAGGTCAATTGGATAATCGGTTATGGCCGCGTAGTGCTGCACTAGGAGAAAGGTAATATCGTCATATATGTATATATAATACGTATGTAGAAAAACTAAGAATAAACTAATATATACTAACATTTTAGATTGTGGTCAGATCCAGATGATAAGCATGAATTAGATATTGTGCCACAGGATGCATTCAGACGTATTTCAATATTCCGCAATCGTTTGGTGGAATTGGGTCTTAAAGCTGAACCAATTTTTCCAAAATTTTGTGCACAGAATCCTGGCGAATGTATTTGATATTATTTTTAAGTTTTACATCCCGTTAACATTTACTAAACATCCAGTTACAACTATTTTCACTCGCAATCAAAAACTTCTTAACACTCCTTCTTTATTAGTTTAAATTACTGTTTTTGTTAATCATTAACAAGAAATTAAGCCACCTTTTAGAAATACTAAGAAAACTTCAGTTAAACATATAAACACAAACAACTGAACAAATGGTTTCCATATTAGATCTTACCACACACACATATATACTTTATATATCACTATATAATAGTAATATTAGTTTTAACTAAACTTGCTTTTATTTTCAAAGCATATTAATTTATATAACTTTCTAAATTTGCATGTTATTTACTTTCATCTTTAGTGCAATTATTAACTGTGTTAGTTTTTTATATAAATTCTCGTTAGTTGTCCATTTTTAAACTGCGATATAAAATTTTAACGCACATTTTCATATTATGTTTTTATTTTACCGTGTATTTTTTTTTAAAATAAAGCAAAAAAAATATTTTTTAGTAAATTATGTAGTTAAAACGAACAATTAATTAAGAATATAAGAAAATTAAATAACAAAAAAATTAAAAACATTTTAAAAAAATATTTTTTTGAGTGATACCAGGTGACCTTAAATAAATTATAAATATTAAATTATATTACAATTAAAATAAAATATAAAAACAAAATGTAAATGTATGTAAGATTTTAGTGCAAAGATAAACAAAAGTTATAAACATATAACATATATTGAGTCATTGGTAGTTTTTTATAAATACCCAAGCTATGACTGAGATTGTGTTGCAATGCAATCAAATGATTAGCTTGTTCCATAATTTTAGCCGCAGTTTAAGTAATCACGCCTAAAACTCATAAATGAACAAAAACAAACCATATTACCTAAGTACTCCATTATACAAAGGATGTGTATTGTTTTGTATGAATTTAAAAATGTAACATTATATATATATATATACATATGTAAACATTTATAAATTGTAATATTAAGTTCAGAAAATAGCAAATAGATAAGAAGCAAAATATTTATGACAAAGAACAAAGTTAGTTTTTAAGCAATAGAATTTGATATTATTGAAATTTTAGTGTGCTATTATTAAGTAACTAACTAAGTGAAATATTCTAGGTAGTAATCGATTGTAATATTTTATAATTTTTATTTATCATTTAAAAAAAAATAATTTTTAGCTATAAAAATAATATTTTATTATTTCTATTTATATTTAGTTTTAATTTCCAACCTCCGAATTTACAAATTGTAACTAAAGTTTTATTCGAAACTGATTTTTTGTTGTATTTCATGCATTTAAACAAAAATATATCAACTTACTAATACACAATCATAACCTCATCAGTTATTGTCGTTAAAGAAACCAAAAAATAATAATTTTTTTAATTATCATATTATAGTAATAACATTATTATTTGAGCATAAAATGAAATTTGTTAATATTTGTTAAAATTTTTTCTTATATCAATATCAATATATCAATATTTTTGCTGTAAATTTTTTTTGTTATTAGTTACATTTATTACATATTTTAGTTACATTTTATTGTTTAAAAAATATTTTCTTTCTTTGCTATATGATTTCAAAAAACTTTTACTATAACAATTTACAATTTAAGTTATATTTTGTTAGATATCTATTCGTAAAATTTTTAGTTGAAACCAAAGCTTTGAATCAGAACTGAATTGTAAATCCAAAGTTGAAAAAAACCGGCATGATAACTCGATCTTATTTCGGTCTGCTTATATACAAAAATTCCTTTATAGTTGTTAAAAGTTTAGTGAATGAATACTAAAAGTTCAAAAGCCGTTTTTATTCATTATTTTTTAACAAGGTTCATATTTGTGTACCTATGAGCGACTCTTTTCTACTCATTATGCTCACCGCTCATGAGTAGGCAATAAACTCTTCATACGATTGCTCACGCTCACAAGCGAGCCCAATTGCAGAGCTCACGCTCATGACCAAGAGCCGCTATTAAATTATAAATTGGCTCACGCTCGTGACCAAGAGTACAAGCGGAAGATCATTAGACCTCATGCGCTGCTTACAAGGAGGTGCTGCATGCTAGAAAATGAAAAATATATGGCACTGTTGTTTTATTGTTTTTTTTAATCGTTTTATATTAATTGAATAGTTTTAAATCATATTATATTGTGTTTCGGAAAATTTAAAAATAAAAAAATAAATATTTCAAAGTTTTACATAAATGTAATAAAACAATTTGTTTAGAATGCGAAAAACAAATGTAATCAATTTTATATGTCTTAAAAGTAATAAAAAGCTGGCTTTTTAGTTGAGTTCTCGGCTATGAGCAAATTAAAGGTTCACGCTAAGCTGAGCTGCTGAGCCTGAGCCTGAGCTGCTCATGAGTGAGTAAATACGAACCCTGTTTCTATTCAATTATATCGTTGACTAAGCTTATTTAAAGAAATAAATTAAATGAATTAAATTATGACGAAAAAAACTAATTTATTATACAGAATTTATAAAAAAATATTTACACGAAACTGAACCCTAAAAACCGATATATAAAATTTTTGTTGGACCAAAAATCGTTATAGGTTTTTGTTTCTAAAGCAAAAATTGCTTACAACTAAATTTAAATTTCATCTATTGTTTCCAATATATTTATATTAATGGAAATTTTGAAGAGCTTATTAACTCTAAAATAAATAGAATTTCTTTTAACAATTTCTACTATTCAAAGGTAAAATCTTTGAAGAATTTATACACAGTTTTTTTACTATTCAAAGGTAAAATCTTTGAAGAATTCATACACAGCTTTCTACAATATCTTATTCCAAAACATCAGTATGAAAATCTTGAACAAAATGATGAGATCAAATTTTAAAAATAAATATATTTTTCATAATATTACATAATACTTTTATCATTTTAAATAGATTTTGAGTTATATTAGCTTAAAATTAAACCATGATGTTTACTTAACGTCATTATAATAATTTTTTAAAGTACTTTAAAAAATATACTTACCAAATGACTTTATAACCTTACCAAAGTGAAGAGTAATAATTAATAAAAGACGAAGTTTTCACATTTACATCATTTAAACATATCTAAGATAATTATTATTGATAAAAAATATTTAATTGAAATTAACATTTATTAATTTTTTCCTCATACAACCTTACTTTGACGAGATGGTACAATAAAGGGTAATATTTTTATCGGTCCTACTGGGATCACGTGGTGTCTTTACGGACCAATTTGACGTAAGTGGGCCAGCTGGCAAATTAAGAATTCATCAATTATGCTTACTTAAGTTGACCTATTTACTCCGACAGTTTCATACATTGGTATAGGTGTTTGTAACAATACATTATAAAATTAGTATTGCTCTAACTCAACGCATTAGTCGGATACATAGTCTTTTCATTGGGTTCTATTTGCAGTTTAAAATCTTGATTGCTGGCATGATTGACTCCATTTGTTTAAAACAGTACGAGCTTACTTCTTCTTTGTTTTTTTGTGGATTTCTCTATATGACAATTTTTGTTATATATAATATTAAACTTCAATATAATAAGTGATGACTACTGATTATTTTAATTTTTTTTATTAATACCGATAATTATCACAATTTTATTTAATTGATTAAAAATTATTTAAATATTTGAATCTAACTTATTACTAAAATAATATTTCTCATTATTTTTTAATACTGCAAATATATTTAATACTTCATAAAATCATGTAGTTCTTAACAGAAAAATCAGTTTCAAAAATTGTAAAAATTATAAATTTTAATAAACAAATCAAAATATTTTTATGCATGTAATATATTAATTTACTAGTTTAGTTATTAATTAATAATTATATTCATTAAATTTTAATTTATATTATTTAAGTTTTTATTAATATTTATTTAATTGTACTTACACAAACCTTGAAATTGTTTATATATGTGCATATAATGTCTTGCAAATTATTAAGTTTAAAATTAAGTAATTTTAAACTATTTGAAATTTATGAACAAAAAATATGTTAAAAGAATAATGTTTTTACAAAATACATATTAGCAACAAATTATAATAAATATATATGATATGATTTTGTAAATAAATAATTATGTTAAAAACAAATAGAAATAATCGGTGTTAACTTTATTAGTATTTGATGGAGGGGTTTTGAAAAATAGTGAACTACAACAACAAAAATTATTTTTATATTATTTTAATTAATTGATATTTTAAATATTTTGTTTGAATTTTTGAGAATATATATTCATATTTGATATAAAATTATTTAAAAAAATATTTTAAAAATTTATGAGTTATTGAAACAGTTGTTTCTTCCACAATAGAAAAATATAAAATTTCACTTTTCTTCCTATATATAATATCACAGCTTTGTATTTATACAGGAAATCTGCATCTTCGTTTTGTATTTATCTCATTAAAATAATAAATCACCCAAAAATACTGAGTGACCACAACATATGTGATTAACTATATTTCAATGTTACAATAGTTCGCTTGAAAGAACTTAAATAACTTTAGAAAACTTCGTTATTCAGATTAGAGGGTAAATGATAACCCATTAAACTGGTCTTCTAAAAGATCTATTTTGAATAACATAAAACTTTAATTTACAAGATTTATTAAGGTCGTCAAAAAATTTATTTAAACTATTGGTATAGATATTTATTATATATTCATGCATATATATGTATCACACATCTTGTATTAGTGATGTCTCTCACATTTTAATTTAGCATAACGAAACCAATTTTTAAATTTATTTCTCTTATTTACCTATAATGTAATAAACAATTTTTTTTCTAATTTTTGTAATAAGAGATAGGAATCCTATGATTATGATAACAATACCTATATTACCTCTACAGAATTAACAGAAAAATTGCAAATCTTTTATCAAGGAAACCATAAAAATTTTTTACACTTTTTGATGTCTTAGAAATAGAATAATAATGACAATGAAATCTTAGTTATTTTTTTCTTATACTATATTATACTATATTCTCTTTTTAATAACTACATATATTCGTTGAAGTATAAAAGTTTATTCAATAGACGTTCATTGTCAAAATCAATAGGTCGATCAGATTAATAAAGGATTTGTTCGTTTTTTACAAAAAAGAGCTATCACCTATAACTTAAGCGTAATTAATTAATTCAGTTAGTAATAATATTATACTTCATCTAACTTTAAAAATAAATTTATTTTTTAAATCTTATTATTTAGTGATATGTAGCTAAAACAAACTATTCAAAGTTAATTAAAAGCTATTTATGTATACTGAGTTCAATTCGCCAACTAACTCGGCTAGACAAAATAATTCACATTAGCATGTAACAACCATTAAGCTACATCATGTCTAAACACTAAGACTGAGTTAGCTATACCACGTTTTCTTGTTAACTGCTAATGAAACATAACTTTTTTTAATTTTATTTAAAATGACATATTATTTTACTTGCTGTTTATTATACACTACACATTATTTTAATTTCAAAAGAAATTTTGTATCAAGTAACTGCTTCAGTCATAGGCAATAATGCAGTTTAACTTAAAAGTAAACATACTGTTCTATTCGCAAGCTTATATTAGTTTGGTCAATATTATTTTTAATTTTTCAACTTACACCTAATTTGAGTTCAAAGCTGATCAAACCATATATCTCCAGACATCTAAGCCTCTCGCAATAATGGGTTGAAATTCAAAAATTAAGACTTAAGAGGGTTAATAAAAATTTTTAATTCTGATATATGCAAAATTTTTGACCTCAATAATTTTTAAATTATAATTTTTTATAAATAAATAATTTATACTTAATTTTTGGTGCAGTACAGGGACTGAACATTTTAAAATAAAACTCAAAAAATAATAATTAAATTTGCTTTATATTATATTCATCTAAAATAACTCTTACATTATGCTTTTGATTTTAAGACCTACAAATAACAGTTATTTTTGCCTTATAAATATAAAAATCAAGATCAACTCTTATTTTTAAAAACAAAATATAACTCATACTGACCTGACTTATATTTTTAAAAATGAAAATATAAAATGGATTTTTCATACAAGGCAGTTGTTTTTGTAATTTCATACAAAATTTGTTGCTACATGTAAAGAATCTTTATTTCTTAAAGAGTTAATTATTTTTGAGGAATATAATATAAACAAATTTAATTATTATTATTTGAAGTTTTATTTAAAAAACGAATGATTTTTATTTTTTAATGATTTAATTTCTTATATTCCACATTATTTTTATTATTTTATTATAAATATTAAGTATATTTTACAAAGCAACTGTAAACCTTCTGTTTCAATTATTTTAAGCTTTGTAACTCAAATATACGTAAGTATATTCCCAAAAGAGCAATAATCACTCTTGATATGTAAAGTGAAAACAATGATGTCAGCACCTACTAGATATGCTAAATTTATGTATTACTTGTAATAATTAAAGTGGCTAACATCAATGACATAAAAAATCCATTCGTGTATTGGCTAGGACTTTACGAAAGTATTTCGCTTTGAGCTTTATTTGTTTCGAAAAATGAGCGTTGACTGTGAGCTGCGAAATGCGAGCTGTGAGCGTCAGGTGTAATTAGCAATACAAAAATTTCCGTCATTTCAGTTGTAATACCCAGGGAGTGTCTAGCTGAAATTGACGAACATTGAGTGCTGATAAGAAATTTTTTATCTTCTATACATACAATATACTTGAAAAAATAAATTAAATTAAATTAAATTTCAAATAAATCTTTAATGAATTAAATTTTATTAACAAAACCAATTCAACTGAAGAAAGAAGTATATTTCTTTAAGTTAATAGTTCTAATAAAGTTTTGTGGATAAAAGAATATATTTAATAATAAAATGGATAAATCATTTCTTCTACGAATTTGCTTAACATTGGTAAGATAAAAAATATTGTAAATTAGTTCAAATAAAACATTTCATATCTTTACTGATTTTAATTATATTTATAGTTTTACTTGTTCGTCATACAAGCAGATCAACAAGATGTGACAATCACTTGTGACTTCGATTTGCCAAATTTGGAGGATATGGTTTTGTACTTACCCGAAAAATGTCAGGAAATTTATAACGAGCGCAATACTCAAGAAGAACTCTTTAATTTATATATTGAAGAATCGAAACAATTTGGACAGTTTTTTGAGCAACTTGACACATATGAGAAAAGAAATTCAACGAATGAAGAATTAACTGTTTATCCATTTGAGGCTAAGTTACGTCAAGATATATACACTACTGCAGATTTAACCAGTTGTTTGGCAAAAAATGAGACCGAAGAGATCTATTTACAGTGCTTAATAGAAAAACGTAAAGAACTATTGAACGTTGTGCCAACAGTTTAAATAAAAATTCTTAGTACCTAACACTTATAAATTGACAAAACAAAATTAAGTGAAGTGATTTATTGTGCTGTATTAATTACAATACAAAGTGAAATTTTAAATGATCAAAGAGAAATTTGCAAGAGTTTAAATTTATAAGATAAATTAAATAAATTTATATTAGTAATCAAAGTAGTACTTACTGAAATAAAAAACTTACTTCGAAACGAAATTTCTAAATACTAAAAGTCAATCTGCTGATATATTTCGACAGATATTTATCAATTAGTTGAAGAATAATTAGTGCAAAAGGATGACCGATTCGTATATACCATGTTGTGTACTGTAATCAGTCACAGTAGGTATGTAATCACTGATTAGATTTCAAAAGCGCACAACGTATTGTATTCAATCCGATTTTCATAAAGTTCAAGTAAAGACAAGTCAAGATATTTCATCTTAGTCAAATAATAGCTATATATAAGTTACATTTTATTTGTTGCCATCAAAGAGAGTATCGTTAGCATTGTCAAAACGTTCAATAAATGTTGCCTGTTAATTATTTGTAAATTTTTAACCCTCTAGTTATGTTATAATATACCTTCTGCTCAAAAAGTATCCGGATTTTGTTGTTTGTTATAATATAATAGATCTTTTTCAAAAAATTTTTTTTTGTTATGTTGGTGCACCCTTTCTTGACATATGGTACAAATTTGAGCGCCATCTGTGAATTAGTTTGTTTACAGCAGCTGTTAATACACCTCAAGTGCATTTAGTGATTTTTACTATGGAAAATTCTTGTTGTACGCGATTTTTTGACCAAACACGGCACCACTGTCATCGCTCAGGCATCATATTCGCCAGATCTGGCGCCGTGCGACTTTTTCCTGTTCCCAAAACTCAAATTGCTCCTTCGTGGTAAGCGTTTTGAGTCGATTGAATCGGTAAAACAGAATTCGCCGAGGGAACTAAAAGCCATACCTGCACGGGCCTACGAAAAGTGTATGGAAGATTGGGTTAAGCGTTGGCATATGTGTATCGCTTCAGAAGGAACATATTTTAAAGGAGATAAAATAAATTTGGAATAAAATTTAAATTTGTGTGTTTTATTTACAAAATCCGAGTACTTTTTGAGTAGAAGGTAACTTCCAAACAATCCATTTCGTTTGGTCAAAATTCACAAGTTGATTCATTTGTATTAAAAAATGTGTGCTGATATTTATAAAAATGGGTATATATATATCATCTCTTTCTAATGACTCATCTTTCTGTGTTTTACAATAAAATTATGATAGACAATGTTTAAATACGATACATATATTTAGCATTTAAAATACAATATTTCTATAATCCAGAATTATTTAATGTTTCTGTTAAAATTATTATAACTATTATTAGTATTGTACTTCAAAACATTAAAAGTTTTGAGACTCAGACACTGTAATTCAGAGCTGGAATAGCATATGATTGTTCAGAAGTGTTACAAGAATATTTTTTGTATCCCTGAATACTTTTGTAGTATTATTATTATTGATATGTAATATGACACTGCGAGCGTCGGGTCTATTGTGCCGCCTTTAGGGTTTAGAGTAAGCCTCTAAGCACTGTTGCTTCGATAAGAAATAGTCTAGAACCCACTTTACAGAGTTTTATTGGTTCTTCCGTAAGGATATACAGTCCGAGGAGTATATTCTGTATGTGCATTAGCACAGACCTTCTAACAGCACATGTGTGACTGAATCTTCATTCACTTCGCAGAATCTACAGTTTGTATCCATAGTCTGTATGCATAGTCTCGTAAGGTGGTGTTTTCGTTTACAGTGTCCTATTAAGATTCCTGTGATGATTCAAAGTTATTCTTTTGATAAGTTCATCCAATCCTGATATCCCCTATTGTTATAGGTACTAATAAGTGATTTGGATTATATTAATTCTAGTAGATTAACCCAGTAATCCTTTTTGTTCTGGTTCTCCTTCATTTTTACTATGTGTGGCTACTCTTTTCCTGACTAGTTTGTCTGTGTATTCTTAGAAAACTTATTTGAAACAAAATTTAGATAAGGTTGTATCTGTTTGGTCAGTATATCTACTGTGCTTATTAGTGATTTATATTGTATTATAATACAATATACCATTTTGTTTAACGGTTGTTTTTTTAATGGTTAACTATTGGAGTTATTAGACGTTAAAGGTATTTATTACAAATCTTAAAAATTGATTACATATTTTATAATTTATAACAAAATTTTAAATATAAGAATTACCATATTATGTTACGTTTATTATAAAAGTATTCATTATTTTTCATAGATTACACTTAAAAAATTAGTGAGTAACCATTATATGTATAACATTGGTCTAGATAAAAGCCATTTTTAACTGTTATATCTAAATACTTAATCAAATAGATAAAATTTATATTAACATACTAAACTTACATAAGTTTAAAAATGCTGACATCCATATAAAGACGTTCTTTTTATTAATACTCTCTTTTTGTGCAATTTCCAACCTTTTTATTTTTATAAAATGGAAGTCTATGTTTTTTATTCTGATGACGCTGATGTCGATCGCTCTAGAGCCGTTATTACTGTATATGCTGATGTGCTAATAAGTTTCCGTTACCCATTTTCCTCTAAATCTTGCAGCAGAAAATATGGGGTTTTATGAACGAGCAGAACTCTACTGACCGTACGCTCTGCAATTGTTTACTGTGACACCACTAACAAAATTCCATATCATTCCATATCATAGCTTAGCTTAATACTAGCTTGTTACTGATAATATTTCTATAAAAGATATTTTGCTTAGCAGTTTGTCCATTACCTTTCCGAATGACATAGAACATAGAGTGTATCTATGTTTTTTATGTAATTAAATTTTATACCTTGTAATAAATATATACTTTCTTATTGAAAACTAACTATAAAATGAAAACACTGAAAGGTTTCTACATTATTTGTTATTAAAATATTATACATATTTTATAATAAAAACACATTTTACATATATTATGAGTTTACTTTATTGAATGGATTTTCAAAATTTGCAACTATAATTTTAGGCATTAATTTTAATTATACATATAATTTATTTTATAAATGCTGAATGTAATTATTTTCAATTTTTGTTAGTTGTACTTCATTTTATTTCTAAAAGTCCATCAAATGGAATTTGGCATTTCATACTGCACTTAAGTTCAATTAGGTTCTTCGATATTAACAACATTAAATCTTAGTAATGAGTATTGAAAACTTCCTATTAATGACTGTTGTTGTGAATGGTGGAGTTCAGCAGATTTGCTGTTGGGTGCTCATTTCTGATGTGCTTTGTTTTTGTTTATTTTGTAAATTATTTATTTAATGAATTGACATGAATGTAGTTATTTCAATATTGATTGATGTACATATTGAATCTTCGCGGGCATTTAATTACTCTATTTTTCATTCTTAGTTGCGCTCAAACAAATTCTGTACGAGTGCTGGAATTTCGTTTCATTAGAAACCTGCTGCGCTAGGGACGTACCGAAATCACGTACTCCTCTGTGCTGTGGTGTAAAAATACATTATACATCAATTAATTAACTTATAGTAAACAAAATATTATATGCGGAATAAAGAAATTTATTTGTACAAAAATTTTTAAATATTTTACTATTAATTTCATTACAATTAATATATGTATTTTTGGTTATATAGAATACAAATTATGTTTTATCTTTTAACATAAAGAAAAATTTTATAAAAAAAATATTAAACATATGAAATACTTTACGGCACATATAAATTAATAAATATTTAAACAAATTTTTCAGATATTAATCAAAGCAACAAATTTGAGAAATTACTTCAAAAAATAAAAAAATATGATTGATATTAAAATAAAAATACATCATCATTAAAGTAATATTGATTTTGATTTGAATAAATATTGCATTTATAATTATTTATGTCGTATATAGATATTTTACTATCAAAATTACTATAATATTAACTTCAAACGTTGATTTTTTCATTTTAAAAATTAAATTAAAAAAAATGTATGAGTCCATTATCAGTATATATCGCGATAAAAGCACTCTAAAAAATCGTTAAACATAGAATACTCAATAACTTCAATTTATTTTAGTAGAAGCCCAACTTTTACACAAACTTTTTTATAGATTATGTGCGCTTTCATTTAACAGCAAAGATCATATTCATTTATTTTATTATTTTAAATAATATCAGAGTGATTCAAAATTTGGAATATCAAACTCTATTGTTAAACAATAGTGTACTCCATTACACACAAAGTAGAATCATACAGAATCATATTGATTATTGCAAAGAAATTGTAAATACAAAATAAATTTGGAAACGAAAGAAATCTTTAATTAGTTCTTATTCTAACAGAGTACTTGAGTAAGTTAGGTTATGTTACAATAGCAATGGTAAAGGTTCAGTTTTAAAACCATATATTATCTTTCATAGTACTAATAATGCTCTTTCAATAGAGGTCTAGCAGTTAACTAATATTCTTTAAAAAGATTGGTTCACTATAATATTTAATCTTCGTTTGATTTCGTTTTGGAAATGAAAAAGTACTTTATTCATCCTGCTTCAAACCTAAACAAAAATCATAACAAAAATTCAATCTTTCAGCGTGATTCGTTAACTGATAATGACCTCGACAGAAAACCTACTATAACTATTATATTATATTCATGGAGCATCTCAATGTAATTGCTAAATTTTTTCTTATATAAAACGGATAAATTAACATACAGATTTATGCATATATTTCAAACTTTTCAATTGCTATTAAAATACTGAATATACAAATAGCTTTGTGTGATAACTGTTATTTATTTCTTTTATTCAGTGGTATGCTTAGATATTTCTGTTGTACCCATTGAGTTTTTGAGGTATGCCGTCTAGTTTGTTCATCTGGTTTGCAATTATGAGTTACGCTTTCTTTACGACTGGTAATGCAGAGAAGAGAAATATTGAACTGTGTCGACATCTCATTCAAAGATGCGTACCACTCTAAAATTGTCGAGGATATAATTTTTAATTAAACTTAAGGAATTTAAATAGCTTGATTATTTAATAGTATATTTATAAATAATTCTGTGTAACTTGTTTGTATTGTTTGTATCCTAATGTATTATAATGCTGGTGCAATACACAGTGACGTTGTTACTCCTTGATACAATTCTTTATTCCAAATTTTAAATACCCTAATTAAAATTTAAATTAGAGTGTTTTTTGAAATTTTTTTTAAATTTACTGAATTTCTTTACATAAAATATGTATTCTGTTATTTGAAATATAAAAATGTTACACTTCTTAATAACAAGAAATAAGCATTTGAAAGATACAATTATAATTACCGTAGTAACATACTTATCGTATGAATACACTTTCTTATTTCAAGTTAACATCCTTCATATATGTTCAATATTATGTTATTCAAAAACTTAAAATTATAAAAATTATATTTAAATTAAAATGCACAGTTAGGGATACTAATTACATAAAAATTAAAAAAATAATATTCTTAAACTTTAAAATTAATTAAAAATAATTGCAATAATAACTAATACTTAAATGAAGATGTAATGTGTCTGTGTGTTACTCCATATGACCTGTTGGTACTGGACTCGTAGATGTGAGCCTTAAAAAGAAGCAAAAAAAGTGTTTAATAACCAAAATTCTGAAGAAGCTAAGCAAAAAGAAAAATAAACAAAATAAGTTATATAAGTATAAGTCATAAAATAATTTCAGAACTAAAATAATCAAACAAAAAAATCGATAAGTTATATTTAACTTATTATAAGAGATCATATATACATATATAACTATATATATATATATATATACAACTTAACATTTTAGTATGTTAGACTTGAAATCTTATTAATTACTAATAAAATCAAAACTCTGTTGAAATTAAACCTATACTATTACTTTCACACCGAGCTAAGGATTATATCTAATTTAATAAATAGCTTTCCACATATATATTGTATATATATGTATATTAAACAGTGTAATCTTTGCCTTAAATAATATATTAGTTCTCTACGGCTATTATTCGATATATATTAATATATGTATGTTTGGGCGTTTATAAGTTAAAAACGAATATAACCAAGATCTATTTCGATTACAGAGATTGGCAAAGGATGTGTATATGACGGATGTGTATATGACGGTTGTCCTCTTTCTCCCCACTGACTGCTTATTCACATTTTTATTGAATGAAATACCATATAAAATTTTCCCTGAAAAATAAATGATTTTCTATAATATATGTTTTTTTCGATAGAAGCACTTATAAATAGGTAGTGTCTACCTTAGAACTTTTCAGCCGATCTAGAAACTTTTAGTAGTTCAGTTATTGCTTTTGAGAAATATTTTTTTGAAAATAATATTCCTTTGTTTCTTAATAAACTATTAATTTTTTATAGACTTCCTCTTGTATTGTACATAACTTATGTTATTTATGAGAATGTTATATTCTTTAGCCGATTGTATAGAAGTCTTAATTATTCCTAGCATTTTGGTAGGGCATTTCAGTGATCTATTTCGTTTCACATTTGTTTTATTTTCTGTAATAGTTGTTAATCATTCACTATTTTATATAACAAATGATGCAGTCAATGTATTGATAGTATCACAATAAAATTTTATTATTTGGAGATTTTTTAAACTCGATATTCATTGCATTGAACGATTATAGTGAATGAAAATGAATTATACTTTACATTTATTTATATGTTTCCAGTTTATCTATCGACCTACCTATGATAAAAAAGAAGTTAGATTGTTGATAGTTCTCTGGAAAAAATAGTTTACTAGAACTTTGTTTAAGGTTTCGCTTAAAACGTATGATAGCAATTTTATAGTATGTATACGAAAGATATCAGATATCTTAGCCAAACGCCATTCTTAAGCTTTGTAATCGAAATTTCTTAAATCACATTATAGTAAGGTAAAGAAAAATAATTTTTAGGAATTTTTCATCTAAATAATATACACAAGAAAACCTGCATCTTTAGTTTCTTGAAGCTTTTTTATCCATACTTTTTAATTTAATATGTGCTATGGATGTAAAACATATTTTCTTATTTGCTGTTTATTAAGTCGGTAATCATATTACGCGAATCGTATAACATGTGGCAGATCCCCCGTATTTTTTCTATTGTATTAGTTTTAAAGGAAACAAGACATAGAAAAATTATTAATGTCATGCAACATTATGCAACATTAGATAAAAGATATAACCACATTAAAAAACTACATGAAAGCAACATTATTTTAAAATGCATATGAAATGCTTCTGGTTCCATGAGGATGTCATGTGGAGTCAGTAGTACACGTTTTTAGCTTCTAGTTTATTTATTTTGCTGGCTTATCCTTGGTTGCTAACTCGACTATGTAAAATAGAAAATGTTTAATGTTTGTGTACTGAAGACATCGAAAGATGGAAGACGCAAAATGCAAATGTGGGCGTTGTAAATGAGCCGAGAAATGTATTCCGGAAGGGTTGTGTGGCACTTTATTTACTTTACTAATGACAAAATTGTCAAATGCAATTAAGCATATCAACTGCATTAAATCATTAGAAACTTTTAAACAAAAAAGGCAATGTAAAAAAATTTAATTAAAAAATGTATTTTAAAATACAATTCATTTCTAAATCTTACCGCAAGCTCTCTGTCCTAGATCTGTGTGAATAATCCTTAGAAAAGCGATATCTGAAAAATAAAATATATAAGTAAGAATAAATTAAGTAAAATAAGTTTATAGTGCAAGTCATATACTATATAAAATTCAAATATTTATTAGTAGTAAAAACATTTGTACAATATGAGTGTTTTAAATAAATATAATTAAATAATAATAAATGGAACTTTAAAAGGAGACTATTACCATTAAAAGAATATTTCTGTCTGCAATAAATTTCTTAACTGAATTTCTTCTAATACGCTTAATGAGCACCTGAATTTTCAGAAATATACCTTTTAAGCGAGCGGCACTTATTCTACATGCTAAATAAATACCAGAATGGAGAAGTATTCTATTTCCAACATAGTCAATACTTTAGTATTCTTCAAGGCAATTATATAAAATGTGGCATGAGGTCTTATTCTCTTCTAGACAAAGATTATTTTCCATTGTTTCAGACATGCTAATCTTGTAAACGCATATATTGTAAATACACATACAGATTACCTGTCAATACGTCTATTAAGTACTATGAATTGATTTTAGTGAGAAGTGCACCGTTCATTTGACAGTTTTCTAAAATATTTTTGTTTCCTATAAATGACAATATAATGAAAAACTGAAATGGATAGAATAAATGGTCTTAGAATACAGCTCCTTGTCAGAAAGAGAGGTTGTCGGAATGATTATATAATTATAATTAAGTAAAACATTTAGGTCGTGTGCGAGTTGATGCTAAACCCAATGGGAGATTTTGGGATTTTTTGCACTGCACAAATTTAGCCATTTATCAACACGTATCGACACATCACTACATTATCGGCACAACTTAGAATTTCCCTCATTTAGAACGCAACTTAGCCTAACTCGCACACATTCTTAATATTCTTTTGTCGAACACCACAATGTCGCAAGTTTTCTT
>NC_051847.1:56232538-56247813 GCF_002237135.1 Teleopsis dalmanni | reverse complement strand
TTACGATTTGGTTTCACTTTTTCGACTGAAAGCTGTTGCCACACAAATATGTTTTGTTTGGCTTTTAACAGTTTCGACTTTACTTTTTATATTTTTTTCTCATTCGTTTGCCATAGTTGTTGTATTTTGTTAGAATCCTTTGTGTTGCACACAACAAAAACAACAAAAAAACACCAACAAAGCAGAGTTGCTTAACAACCAAGAACACAATCGTCCTTAGAAGTGTAACTTTTTATTTGTATTTCATATTGTCTTTGAAGCCAGCGCGTTTTTTTTGTTGCTTGCCGTTTGCTGTTTGCCGTTTGTCGTTTGGTCTGTGGTCGATTTTTGCTGTGTCTGACTTCAGTTGCTGAACGCCTATTCCGCTCACCAACAAAAGCAGCAAAAATGTTTGTGTCATTCGCTCGTTGGGTTGATATTCTTACTTGCAATTTTGTGGTTTTCACATTTTCACTTTCACTTTCGCCATCGCTTTCACGTTGGGGACAATGTTGAGGTATTTCGAATCTGTTGGTTTATGCAAAGAACAGCAGGACCAGTAAAAAACGACCTCAGGTAAGTTAGACCCACTTTGGCTTGTTTGGCTCGTTATTGTTATTGTTATTGTTCCTTCTGTTACATTTGGCGAGCAACAGCAGCAGAGTCATTGTTGATGTCGCGATATGTTGGCTGAGTGTTGTGGTCGGCGGTCGGTCGTGTGTTGGGTTGAACAATTCATGTTGAGTATTTTGATTTGACTGTATAGCCTACAAACAAACAAGTTTAATCTCAGCCAAAATGTCAAATATCGAATAAGAAAAAAAAAAAGGACTCGACTTACACAAGAATTTAAAAAAATGTTTCTACCACCAACGAATACAGTTCACTCACTATAGCACAATAGCGTAAATGGGCCAAAAAAGTTTACGTGTGGTAATATATGTATGTGAAGGTTATTATATATGTAAACGTCATCGGTGTTACTATAAAAAAGTGATTATGACTTCAAACGTGAAATAGATTTTTTGCTATGGTGTCACCAACAAACTTTCAAAGAATACAGTAATGGCTAACATAAAAAATTCATGATAGTAAAGAGATTTTTTACTACAGAAATTTATTTTTAAATAAGTGCATTTTTTGACTTACTATATAGCTGTTTCGAATATTGCCAAATATCCTTTATTATTAGTATTTGGAAATATTTATTGGGTTTATTGTTTGTATGTAATTTCTGTATAGTAAAAGCCATGAATCGAACTCTGTCGAATCTGAAACGCAGACTTGTAGTTACCTCCATTACATACTGTATATATTTAAATTAAGTTGACATTTGAAGACAAGAAGCAACAATAAAAATGCAAAAACTATTTACAAAAAGTAAACGACAAATTTGCAATAGTAACAGCAATGTATTGTGTTATCTAAAACAACAATAAAAAAACTAATTACAAAAAAATGAACGACGTTTTGCAATAACAACGATGTCGTATTGTGTAATACAAAAGATTCTTTTTAATTTTAAACTTTATTTAAAGAAATAAAGCATAATGGTAAACTATAAATCCCAAATTTAAGTTTTATAAACTAATTAACAGTTGCTATATAACTATAACTATTTGTGTGCGGGGTATATTAAATATATATTATATTATATATATATAATAAAATCATATTTACTTAATAAATAATATTCATATCAAATAAAAATTTAACCCTCTGACTTCATTCATACATGCTAACAAATACACAGCTTAACTACAGGAATAGTTAAGAAATAGCAGAAGATGTAGTTCACTATTTTTGGAAACCTTTCTAAGAAAATAATTTAAGAAAAAAGAGTAAAGAATATATGTACAGTAATTGTCCTGTATAATATCACCGTATAAACATCTATTGTTAATAAACAGCACTAGAAATAATGAAAATCAGAAGCAATAGCTAAAGTGCAACATAACGGCATTTAAATATAGCTAAACAGAGACTTAGAAAAATATATCTACATTAATAGTCCAATGTAATGCTACCGTATAAACATCTTTAATTTTAAAATACATCCAAAACTATTTAGTTATAGTTACAACGTCACATACTAACTATAGTCAGTTATAGTTTATATTACAAGTAATATATTAAAAAAAGGTTTCCTGTCTCAATATTCTTGCCACTTCTGTACTTCAGGTGTTGCGATGGTTATACCAAACATATATATAAGTATGTAAATATGTTATATTTGCCATGTGAAGCAATTGTATACATTTGAAATATTGTATAAAGAAGAAGAAGAAAAAAATATTTTCTGTTTTATTTAATTGAAAAAATATTATCCTGAAAGTGTGGATGTACGAGAACTGCGGTTAAATTCATATTTAAACGTTTTTAGCCAAGTTTTGCCAGTTTTCTGCAATGTTGGGTGTTGTTTTTATGACTTTGTATACAATGGGATAGTCCATCACAGTATTGAAGTGTATAAAGTACAGTGCAAAAGTTCGTTTCTGGTAGCTCTTTAATTATTTTTGAATTCCTGATAAGTAAAAAAAGAAAAAAGCAGAAACAACACAAAAAATAAATGAAAAAAAGATATAAAAAAAAATTGTTTTGAAAGGATATTGAAATTGTAGGATTTGTTGTCATCTAATTTTTTGTTTTCAACGAACAATAAAAATTAATATATAAGAAAAATAAAATTAATAGAAACGAAAGTGAAAAATACAAATTATGAATGTTGTTTTCTTAGTAAGAAAAGAGAAATTACAATGGAAATGGTAAGTCTTTAAGATAATAGACGATATGTCTATTTTTAAAAATTAAAGTTTACTGTTGCTTCGAGACATACATTGCCAGCAGAAAAGTATGCAATATTTTCTTATTGTTTGATTATACATTTTTTTGTTACGTTTTCATGACATTTGCAATTAGTCACTGTCGCTCACTCCACAGCATCTTAGCCACATATGACAAAAAGTTTGGTCTTAATGACTTACCGAGCTAAAAATGGCTTCTTGAGTGTACTTGCTGCAGCGTGCCTAGTGCCACTGACATTGAGAGCGGCCGACCAACCCGTCAGAGTCAGTGACAACATCAACATCAGCGTTTAATTATGCATCAGTAATTTTACGTATGTTTCTGTTAGCCATTGCTGTCATTTGATACTATTCTTCTGCTGTTCGGTTGCTAGCTACAGTGCTAGCAACAGATCCAATTGTTGTCTTTTACCTGCAATATAAAAGACAGTTCATAGTCATTAGTCTTGTTGATGTTTGCTGCTATACATTTGATGTTTTGAAGTTTTGTTTATATCGTCAACTCGTTTAAACGCCTTAAACTATGCTGTTGTTAAATTGTTGCAGTTATTTTTAGTCAAGATTGTCTGTGGTACTTTGCTAGTAATTACATGTCGGAATTATATAGTCAACGACAATAACCACAACAGCAGCAACGACCAACTTTGTCATCAACAATTACATTTTCATTTACTATTTTGCATGTCAGTTTATACTTTTTTGAATGATTTTGGTACGTGCGTAACCGCCATCTATTCAATTTGCGTTGGTTATATGTGCTATGTAATGACTTTGGTAGAACAGGTGTAATAATAGATAAAGTTAAAGAGATTGAGTAAAATTATATTTACATTACTTTTTAAAAGATGCGGTAATTATGGTTTTAAACTTTGTTACTGCGAAATTAATGTTATTGATAAATTAAAAGCAATGACTGTCATAATAATTGCACTAAACGTTTTTTGTTTGCTAACAATATATAGAAATTTAAAACTGCACTGCAAAGAAGTAACATATGATATAAAATAAGTTATCCGAATATTTGTATGTGGTCGATAGTTGTGAGAAAGGGAACAAAGTGAAGAAAACATTGATTCACCTCAGACTTTAGTGATATGATTATGATGAGTTACCATTGCTGTGGTTCAAATATTTTTTTTATTATATTGTTAAATTGAATTGAAATATTTACTAACATTTTTTAAAAATTCAAATTATTATTAATTAAATTTAATTAATCAAATTTTAAAATTTTATTAATAATAATCGTTATTATTACGTTAATTTTTCTTGTTGTAAAAATTGTTATTACTATTATCTTAAAAATAAAAGTTATAGCAATATATATGTTTCTATTTTTAAGCTTTTTAAATTAAAGTTTTTAAATTTTATTTAAATTCTATTCTATTAAATTCCATTCAAATTCAAAATTCAAGAATTGTAAATACGTTGTAACCTTTTAGAAAAAGGGAACAATACGATCTCCTTTTCTTTCTTTTTATTGTTAACCATTTTTAATTGATATTTTAATATTTTAAGTACAATTCTTCTATGTAAATTATGCCCCTCATAATATAAAATAACTAAATATAAATATGTCATTTTAACAATTATAAATATTTTCATTTTTTATGTTGGTGAAGACTTGTCTAAAACTAAATAAAAAACAGTTAGATTGTTTATTTTTATTTTATATAGTTATTTTCTATATAAATAGGTTGTTTATACTAAAACAATAATCAATTTACAAATTTATTTTTTAAAGAGGTTTTTCGAAACAACAAAAATTCATTTTTTTATTATTTTAATTAATTATATTTTTGGCTAATCATTCAGCTGTTTCGTGTATTCTTAAATACCCATTGTCAGTGGTCTTGGAAATATTTCTTGTATTTAATTATTCGTAAATAATTTTTTGAGACTGCAAATAACAGGAATTGAATTCGTGCCCTGCTAAATTAGAAGCTCAGAGTCAGCGCAATTAACAATTAAATATACGAAAAAATTATGTTTCAATCTATTGTAGTAAAATAACTGATGCTATTGTTGTTCTCTTTCCTATTAGTAGTTTGGTTGATGTTTTTTTTAGAATGTTTTTGGGAAAATTTTTCTTAGACATTTTGTATTTCCGTTAACGCTTTTTGAATTCTTATTAATTTTAATTCTATTTATATATCCATTTACACCATTATTGATGTGTTGTGTTCTGAAAATATTACAAAAGATTGTTAACAGTGTAAATAAGAATAAGTTTAAAATAAGAAATCTTTAATTTGCTGTTGCTAATATTTTAATATAAGGTATAATAATTTTTGTTTAATCGATATCGTTATGATTACTGAATTTTTTATACTAGAGTATGTCCATACTAGAGTGTGTTCCTTTATGCAAGGAAATGGTCGAAAACTCTCTAGTAAAGCGATTAAAAAACAATGTCACTAAATATGAATTCACTTAAATATATTATTTATCAACATACATAGTGTTATTAATATCGGAAAAAGTCGAAACAACATTTTAACAAATAAATTTATAATTGTTGTTAATTTTTTTTAATATCTGAACTTTTTCCTTAAGTAGTTGGTTTTTACTACTATTTTTTTACATTTATACTGCCCGTGACAGATTTATATTCAGTATTAGGAATTCCTACTGTTCTACTCTGTTCTTACATTTTTTTTTTTTGTTTTCAGTAAAAAAAGTTATAACGATTTAAATAAAAATTGATGGCAATACTAAAAAAATCAAAAGATTTTATTGACATTTCTTTGATTTTGTTGATTTACTCGTTTCCGTTTCTTTTCACTGCTAAATATTTTTTCTATTTTCATTATATGGAACAGAATATGTTTAAAATTATATCACATATTAAAATTTAGGGAAATAAAGCGTACGATGTGATTGTGAAATTTTATAACTAAATTAATTCTTTCTATAGAACCATTTTTGTATCTTACAAGTAGAGATTGCACATATTTCTCAATTTAATCTCAATTGTTGAAAATATATTTTATTTTCTAAATACATTGATAACACATTGATTCTAAGAATTTATTGCATATCTTCATTTTTCGTTAATCAAAATCTATCGTTTTAATTTGGCCATTTACTAATACTATTCTTAATTTAAAACCCACTCGAAATATTACTTTCTTCTACCTATATGAAGCCTTTACGATTCTAAAATAAAAATTATTTATAAAATTATAATAATAAAATTATTTATTATTGTGAATGTAGAGGATTTCTTGTATATTATGACCGAACATTTTTTAGACTGCATTACCTTTTGTTGTATTGAAAAGGAAATTACAACGATGTAAGGGTTGCTGCTATAGTTTGTTTTCCTTCCGGGTACAAAATACAGCGAATGCATTATTTTTACTAAGGCCTTTTTTTCAAGTATATTTTGATGTGAAAAGTTCTATGCACTTTAGCAGTACAAAATATTTTTAAATTTTATTTTATTTTTATTTCAAAATAAATTTTTTCTTTAGACGCTATAAAATTCAAAAACTTTAAAATTAGATATTTTAGCTTTAAATATATGAAAAACTTTAAAGTCTGCTCTTTTTTAGCTTATTTTAGTAATGTGAATAATATTTATTTATTTTTAAACATTTTTTATTTATTAATAAATTATTTTAAATATTACTTATAGTAAAAGCATATATAATTATCGTAATATATTTTAAATAAATTATTAAAAAGATAAAAGAGAAAATATAAAAGATATTGGTAATAAATAAGACCTTTTTGGATTTGTGTAGTTTTAAATTTCTATCCTTATTGTGTAACAATATTAAAGGCTTTTGATTTAAGTTTGATTTAGTTATATTTTAATTATATGATTTTGACATATTTTAATTAAATTAAATAATACGATTGAATAGTTGACTCACGTTAAGTTTTGCTTTGAATTAATAACTTATTAAGTAAAGAAATTTAGATGAAATATGGACTCATCAAATACCAACTCCATTAACGCTGAAGATGTTATTATAAACTGTATCTAATTTCTAAGACTCCTACATTTAAGCTATAAAAAACTTTTCAAATAAATAATATATTTAATAAAAGTAACCAATTGAAATACGCATTATACTCCATTTAGGTATATAATGAAACTCCATTTAAATCGCAGAATTGTTCATGGGCTGAATGGAAAATATGTCAATGAAAACTTTGAGATAGGTTCAAATAGGTTTAAAAGTAACAATTAAAGAGCTTACGGCAACGAGAGTAAATTACAAAATAAATTGCTGGGTAAATATATCTCTAAAATAAAGACGGTAAATACTTTTATTATCAAACATATTAAGTTCAATTATATGCTGTAAACTTTAAGTATGTTAAAATAAAGTAAATAAGAACTATAAGGTGTAATCTTAACATACACCATGTATAGTGAGAAGAAATCCAACAAACATAAGGAAGAATTATCAATTATCAATTTTATTACCAATATTTTAGCGTAGAGTGATTTACTTATTTTTCTGGTAAAGAATTAGAGCCTCAGTTACATTTGGCAGAGCAAATGATTAGTTGACGAACTTAATAAAAAAACATTTAAAAGTTGGTTTTTTAAATTGTTGTCAGTATTAAAAGTGTATCAAAAGTATTCAATAAAAAATACTTGAAACCTTCTATGACTACTTATTGATAACATATATATTAAAAGCCAAACGCTTGAATTTTCTTCGTTGATATAGAAGGATCTCTCACGATGTGACGAAGTCAGTGAATCCGGGAGGCTCACAATCATTCTGTATACTTAATTATTTTCATTTTATAGAATAGAAATATTTAAATCAAAAATATTAAAAAAATTTTTTCGTATTTTACGTTCTTTCCGCTTGAATAGTATCGATAACTCCTAAAAAAAGTTTATGGTAATCCTTTTTAAGGTTTTAAAAAATTTAAGCTACTCGTATTATAAGGAAATGTGTAATGCTAGTTGAGGTTAGGTTGAAGTGATTGCCTTGGTCATTCATTCACACTTGATCTCAAATAATTGTTTTCTGTGATACTACGGATAATACGTTGATTACTATGCTGGTATGGGATGAACCACCAAAATAAGTGTAAAGAGTAGTTAAAGAGAACACATAGATATTCTCATCATAAAATTTGTTATTTTAAAAGATTTTAAAACTTTTATTGTACATGCATGGTTACTGACACACTATATGAAACACATTTTCTTTTTCCTCTGCGGAGCCGCAATTATAATAAAAGTCATTACGAGATGGAGCAAGTCTCATTCCATAAACACAGTGACTTTTCAGCATCGAACTTTTACATCGAAAGTTCTGTGAACCTTATAGATCTATTGTACATAGCCTTGATCACTAACCTTGTATGTGTCGGATAGTACTGAGTAGATATTCCGATTTAGTTGTAGTAGCTGACTGATAGATGGTATACACTACAATGACAGAAATTTAGAATGAACAATAATAGTACGCATGTTAAACATGAACAACTTTGCTTTTAGATAATATATTTTTTTGGTGTATCCGGGTTTGCGTATATTACGGTAATGACAATAATATTAATTTATATATCTTTATCAATTTATACTTAATATATAAAAATAGTAAAAAAAAAATATTGTTTCGATATAGCAACATAATAATGAACTGAACAATATAATTAATAACTGAACTGAACAATTGTAATAATAAAATATTTTTATGTACCATATAAATCATATCAAAGAAGTTTTCAAGAATATTCAATTCAAACATTTAAATTTCTTTAATTAAATCTTAGTAGTAAGTAAATGCATGTTAAATTTGATTTATTACTAATTAAAAATAGTTTATCGGTACCATTTTTGCACCAAACTAAATTAAAAATAAATTAAAACTGCGCTGATGACGCACATAGACTAAAATAAGTTTAACATGAAAACTATTTCTTACTTTCCTTAAAACTTTAAACATTAACACCATATTGCCTGCCTGAGAATACTAACCGGGCCAGTGCCACCTTTCCCAAAAGTTCAAACCCTACGCAAACTGTAGTCTCGACAAAATTTTAACGATAATTTGATTCTATCAGAATTAATCGATTTTATGAGTTCAGTACAGATGAACGCTAAAAAAGGTTGATTTAAAAGTAAGCTCGGAAGGAAATTTCAAACAAAACGAAAGGACTAAGTTTATGTTTGTTAACCTTCGTGTAGCCGCTCTGCAATTAGTCAATGCTACCTACCAACACACCCTGCTGGGTTTGTTTACCTACTCATTAAATTTTCACTATTGTCAGAAAGTGAACTTGGGTTAAAATACTTTTTCAAACTTCATTAAATCAGTATGCAAACATGTCATTTAAGTTAATTCCATGTTCATTATATCAGATAAGAAAAATTTATTATCAAATATAAAAAAAAACTTTTTCTTTACTTTAAAGCAATAATTTTCGTATTGTTTGAAAGGACCTTTTTTGGGTTCCACATGAGATAAAAAACATTAACTAGAGTTGTTAAATTAATTTGATATCTACATCATTTCTAAAAAAATTTTTATAATAAATCTACATTTATAACTAACTGTGTTCAGTATTTTTAATTTGAAAATGTGTGTTTGTATAGATATAATTTTTTATAGATATAAACTTTTATATCCATATAATTTTTTATATAATTATTCTTTTAAAATTTTTTCCACAATTTTTAGTGCTGTTAGCTCTCACTTTTTTGTGTTTTATTTTCTATTTTTTTTATGCATCTATCTACGTTTTGATGTGCTGTTATTTAGTAATTTGTGGTTTAAAAGTATTGTAAATAAATAATAGAAAATTGTTTTGGCCCAAGAAACTATTAAGAAAAACAACGCTTAATCCAAAATATATTAAATTATCAAATTAATATAAAATGTTGACATAATATTAAAATCCATATTCAATGTGAGTTCAATGGTATCATCATATATTCGTTTTTTGTCAACTAAATAGATTCAACTTTTGAGCTAAAAAAGTGCTTAAATCCAGCGTCGTTAAATATGTTAATATTTTATCATTTTTGATAAGAGACTTTAAATTTTTGTCCTAAAATTCGAAATCGCATGATTCCATTGAAGACTTAGCTTCTACTTAAGCAAAAATATTATAAAAATTTTCTCTTCTACATTTCTAATAAAGGTACTTATTAAGAATAAAAATAGGTGTATGTGGTTACGACTACTATCTAACATATGGATAAAATTTAAATCAATTAAAATTTTTAACTTGTTTTAATAACTCAATTAATCTGAGATGCAAAGTCATAAGAATTATATGATAAAAATTAAAATCAACATATACATTAAACTAGAAATCTTCATGGGTTAATAAGAAGGAAAATTTCCATCTAAAAACAAACAATATTTTTTTGTCCATATTTCTTAAATCTCAAGTTCATTCTATCCATAATCAGCACCAGTCGGAAAAAAAGAAGGATTATATCTAGAGAGTAAATCAAAATAATCTCCAGCTATTTGAATTTCATATAAATAATGTCTAAATTGTCAATATTTAATTTATTTAATTAAAATTAAGTAGATAATTATTGAGCATTTTTTTTTTTTGCTTTTCAAACAACAATATGAGGTAAATATTTTTTATATATCCTTTAAAAGTTTTTTTTAAAAAATGTCACACCACAAACTATGTAATTTTATACCCGAAAGACGAAAAACAATTAATACACTGTTTATATCATACCAGTATTGAGAAATCTTTTCAGTTCTTAAGTTATGTTATCTTATATGCCTACAAAATATTTATTCCAAAATATTCTAAAAGATAGATAGGTTTACACTTTGCACTAAATGGTTCTATATATATTATATTTGGTTGTCTTTAAACTATTATTGAGAAACTAATAAATTCTTTAATCTGGTATAGCCCCATATTTCAGACCATATTATTGTTAGTACATAATTTTGCATACAGAATTATGAAATTCTTTGTCTATTCATTCATTTTGGCATCACAGTCCATGATGTACCATTGTCTTCTCTACAATTCGCCTCCATTCTTCTCTGCATTTCGCTTTCTTTCTGTATTGTGTTATTCTCATCGTTCGTATGTTGTCTTCTACATCTTGTAACCGTCTTCATCGCGGTCTTCCTCTTTTTCTACTCCCCACTGGCTTTGTCTCGAAAATTTTCTTAGTCATTCTTTTGTTACTCATTCGTAGGACGTGTCCATATCAGCGCAACCTTTGAGCTTTTATGTATCGTGTTATAGTTTCACCTTCGTTCAAGACATTCAATTCGTCGTTATACCGTATATGTACCGTCTTCTAAGCACATCGGGCCAAATATTTTCCTGAGTACTTTTCTTTCGAATCTCAGTAGCAGGTTGTTGTTGGTAGATTTAAGGACCCATGTTTCGTAGCAGTTGGTAAGAACTGGTTTAATGACAGTTTTATATATGCACAACTTTTGTTTCTTTGATAGTAACGTTGATTTCATAAGCAAAATATGGGCAAACTATGCTGTTAGCTGTTTGAATACGATCTTATATTGCAAGGGTCGCAACTTTACTTGTGCTGAGAACTACGCCCAGATATTTAAACTCGTTTATAGACTCGAAATTGTAACTGCCTATTCTGATGTGGCTATCTTGTGGAAATGTCATGTATTTAGTTTTTTCTTCGTTTATTCTAAGACCTGTTTGCTTTGTAGCTTGTTCTACTTGATCTATTTCGTTGATAGCTACATGTAGAGCCAGATTGAACAGGTGCGTCGATAAAGAATGTATTTTCTGTTGAACTTATCGAAGGCTTGTTTAAAGTTTATAAATAAACAATGTATGTTAATGTTGAACTCCAAACATTTCTCGAAAATCTGTGACAACGAAACATTGGTCTGTTGTTGAGCGACCGGTTCTATAACCACATTGATAATCGAAAATATTTTATAGGAAACATTAAGAAGAGATATACCTCTGTAGTTAGCACAGCTCGTTTTGTCGCCTTTTTTATAGGAACTATTTAAAGTATTAATTCATGTATCAGCTTGTGAAGCTCTTCTCCGGCGTATTTGATCAGTTCAGCATTTATAAAATCTTCTCCCCACGATTTAAAGTTTTTTAACTTCTCTATTGCTCGTTCTGTGTACCCAAATATAGGTTCCTCTAGCATATTTTCTACTGTCCATACGGTATCACTAGGGGCTTCGACTTCATTGCTATTCAACAGATCGCTGAAATGGTGTTTCCAAATATTTAAAACTTCTTTTCTATCACTGATCAATTCACCATTTTATTTTTACAAGCTGTCAAGTGCGGTTGGAATATGCGCAATTGTTTTCATATTCTGCGGCACATTGATCTTGTTTGAATTGTTTGAAAATTTTGTTCAATGCTTTCTAGTTCTTTTCTAAGAAAATCTTTTTTCGTATTCTTTTTTAGCTTCTTTTCTTTTTTCTTGATATTTAAGCAAATTCTGTCGGGTGCCATTTTTAATGTATATTTTTCTAGCATCGTTTTTTGCTTTGATAATCTCTCTGCATTCTGAATCAAACCATTCATTGGTGGAGTGAGTTTTTTGGCCAATAGTTTTGTTTGCTGCGCTATTTACGGTCGGTTTAATGCCCTGTTAGCTTACTGTTTCGTCTGATTCTCTTATCGTTTCTTTATTTTCTTCTAGTTTGTTCTCAATTTTTTCTTGGTAAGCGGCTCTTGCAGATTCGTTTGTTATGGTGGCCTCGACGTTCCAATGTTTCTTATTGTATTTTTTGCGATTTTAGCTAATATCCTTTGACGAATACACGCAACAACCATATAGTGATCTGAGTCACATTTTGCACCCCGGTAAGATCGTGCGTCAATAACTGAAGACATATTTCTCTTATCTACTAATATGTGATCAATTTGATTGGTATCATTTTTTCCTGGTATTCTCCAGGTTTGCTTATGTCTACGCTTGTGCTGAAAAGATGTACTACTTATAAATAGTCCTGGGGATTCGGCAAAGTTACATAAACATAAACATTCTTTATCTATAAATATAATTATTTTTTGCTTGATTTACTTTCCTATGGCTTGAACCGTAATATATGCTCAAAAACAAAAATAAAACTTGATTTATTTATACAATAAAATTAAATTATTATACAATAATAAAACAATATTTTGTATAAATTATTTTTGATATAAGTAATATAATGTTAATATATTTCTGTTCTTTTTATAGGTTACGTTACATGCTCAAAATGGCCTTAGCCGTCTCCTTACGGCGTGCTCTTCTAATGCTACTGTCAGTAACTGTTTTTATACTTATGGTTTTATATTGGAACCAAGACGTTATAAAACCGCAAACTTTTTCAAACATCTTAGAGAAATCAATGAGAACTCATGTTGACTTTCATGAATTTCCTTTGTAAGTATTGGACTTAAAAAACTAAATAATTAAAAATAAAACTAAATTTTAATTTTTGTATTATCAATAACTTCTATTCGAAATATAATTATAGGTTTAGTAAAAAGAAATCCATTATTTTTGCATATATTGAAGGCTTATTTACTATGGTTAAAATAATCTGATTTAGTTCAAATATGCGCTGCTTTGTTCCATAACTTGTTGTCATTTTGAAGGTAATTTCATTATTCCTCTCTAATATAAATCGTCGTCCCTGTTGACAAAAAATTGAGAGTGTCGATTTTTACAAGCCTGCTTGAAGCGTATTTTTCATCAGAAAAATCGTCTATGGGCAGGGGCACGAACAGATAGTAATCACTTGGTGTCAGGTTGGAATTATAAGGTGAATTCATAAGAACTTCCCAACCAAGCTCCCGAAATTTGGCGAGTCATAATCAATGTATGTAGCCTGGCGTTATCCTAATTGAACACAATTCCTTTAATATTGTCCAAATTTGGCCTCTCTGTCCGTCAATCATGACTTGGCCACCGTTGCTACCGACTCATCGCGATTCGATCACGAACGTTTTTGCTTGACGTTGTCATAAGTGATCAAATTTTTATCACGAGTTCCCAAACGCTTCAGAAAAACTACAATAACTTCAAGAGACTTTTTTCAGTTTGTCTGTCAAAGTTTCCTTACTAGAATAATCTGCTAAAATTTCTTCATTCACTTTTTTATTCTATTACACATAAAACTGATTAATATCTACACTATGGCTCACCCCTACTTAATGAGTGTTATGTTGAGTATTAATTTTAATTTCAGCATTGCACATGTGTTAGCATTAATTGCTGGTAATGGCGCATATTTAGTAGTAAAATGTTAACGAGTTCTGTATGTAATCATTACTTCTTCATTATTTCATTACTTTATAACTAAGAATTTTGTATACTCTAATACTTAAATAAATGAATTCATTTCTTTACTCCTCGGACTATAACCAATTTGAGTTGTTACATATTTCTCATTTTATTATCTAAATATATAGACTATGATCTAAGGTCTTAGACACTAAATTCGGTACAGACTAATAATTTCCAGTAGAACATGTATAAATTTTAATATTACTTAAACTCTTTTCTTTGCCATATAACATATCCAATGCCAGTTTAATCATATTTATTATTATTGCCTCCATATTATTGACATTCGGTACCTCATATTATTTGTATGAAACACGCAATGAAGAATGTTTGAACTTCTGGTTCAATGTAATATTATTTTATATACAAGTTTTTAATTCCATTGTGGTTCTTTGTTTTTTCTCTTCATAATATTATTTTTAATAATAATGAATTCTTCGGTTATAATACAATAATATTATTTTCTTTTTACCTACATTTAGACCAACAGAAAAAATGTGGACATACAAATGTGAAGGGGACAGATGTGTGCGTTACCATTACTTCACAGTTGGAAATGGAGAAAAGCGTGTTCCATTTACAACATGTGCAATGACTTGTAGCGATATTAACATATGGCCACATCCAACAATTAAAACTGGAATTAGTTCAAAATCATTAAAATTCTCAGTTGAGGTTGTAAGACTGCATCTGGACACGCCATTTGTTGGTGTGCAAAATCTCTTCAGAGAAGTGTTTGCATTATTTTTAAAAGACTTACGACATATTCAGAGACTGGAATATCAAGATTCCGACACAACAACAAGCGATGATGATCCTAACGTTGTTGCACAGCGACATAGGCGGCATCAAATCGACATGGACAGAGTTCTAATGAAGAAAAAAGCTGAAAATATAGCCACTGCCGCTATTCTCTCAAATGCGTTTAACTTACGAAAACACTGTGATATTGATGACCTAAAGATAAACGTATCTATACGTAAATTTCCAGATATTAATTTAAATTTTGAAACCGATGAGAGCTATCAGCTTCACACAAGTTGTAAGTAAATAATTATATATTTCGTATATATCTGTGATATATTCTAATATTCTTGTTCTCATGCAATTTAGTGGAAAAACGTCAATTGAATGTGCACATCACTGCCAATTCATTTTTTGGTGCACGTCACGGACTTTCTAGTTTACAACAGCTTATATGGTATGACGATGAAGATGACCTCCTTCGTATACTC
>NC_051847.1:56203037-56232438 GCF_002237135.1 Teleopsis dalmanni | reverse complement strand
ACTTGTATTAAATAACAGTAAAGATATTTATACTTCAGGATAAGCAATAATGCCCTTAAGTTTATTCATTTTTTGTTCCAAGAACTGATTGATTTAATTAAATTCATAACATCTTATCTTTATTTTAATAGAGATAAATTATTTAAAATTTGTGTAATTAATAGCATAGGAGTTATCTTTCTAATGTAGTCTTGTATGCGTGTGTACCTCAGTTGGTTATTCATCACCTTTACTCTATTTTACCTGTGGATAGTTTTAAGTCACACTAAGAATGACTGAATACGGGACCTTTATGAAATGATGAATCTATGTTAATGTCTTTATAGATGCCGGTTTTTATCCGGTTTCATTGTGTTTTTAGGTTGTTGAGTGTTGGGTTATTGTCACTGTCATTTATGTTGAACAGTTTCAGTGCACGATCTTTAAAGTATTTTTCGACTGAATCGACTCTCAGATCTTTATGGATATCCGCTCCTCTTATGTACCACTGACCGTCAACTAATTTTTTTAAGACGATATTTTGCCCTCTTTGAAGAGCTTTTAATGTGGAGTTTGGCGCTTGGCAGAATGCAATACTACCATAGAGTAGTCCTGGTTTCATAATCCGCTTGTATATGTTGACTCTATTCTTCATATTGAGTTTTTTGCTGCTGATGAGCGGGTGGAGTGAATGCATTTTTTGGGCAGCTTGATTTCGTTTGGGCTTAAGTATGCTTTCCAGGAGTGTCTGTTGTCAAAAGTTATATGTAGGTATTTAAGAGTATGGATTATTTTTCTGGTTCATCTACCTTTAGTCTTGTGGGTGCTTGGTAGCGCTTCCTGGTAATGAAAATTATTCTACACTTTTTAAAATACTGGACGAGCACTTCAATGTGCCCCTGTATGGTGTTAGTGAAATTGCAGATGTAGTAAATTAGCTCTAAAGAGTGAATAAACGGCTGCTAGATAAAGATATAGGTATAAACAGGTAGCAATATTTAAAGCCAAAACGTTTTTGATATTTTGGTTTAATTATTCGACAATATAACAATCAAAATAAGTTATATTTTGGATAATCTGTTCTATGATAATCTTAGATAGATTATCTAGATATCTGGATTATCTTGATTCTGGGGTAATCATCTAGATTGGTAGTCATATAAAATAAAGAAATTAATTTAAGAAGATCCATTACAAATTGGTTTTATAATTATGTAAGCAATCGGACTATTCCTTTAGAATTTTTAACGTTTTTTGATTGTTGCGACTGAAAGTTATTTATATAATTGATAATGTTAATATACCAGGGTACCAAGCTTGTGTCAGAGTTTCGACTGGACGAACCAAAATAAGTTTCAAAATTTATAGCTATACGGTTTGTGAAAATGTTCTCCAGATCTATTTATTATTCAGGTGAAAACGCAAATATAACGTTTAAAGTCGGTTTTGTTTTTTTCAGAATTATAACTTTTATTTCGATCGTTATTTTTAGTAGATTTCTATATGTATTTCGGAAAATTCGCTTTTGCCTTCATTAGGAGAATTCCTAATATTGTTGGACGTTTAAGCCAGATCAGAGCCAGATTCAGATCTTGAGTTAATGTTGCATAAGCATTAATTTTGAACTTTACAAATGCAATGCTCATATCATCAGTGAAAGGTATTGCTCAATATTCGAGAAATTCGTCACCCACAGAAAAATGTCCGCTTTGAAAGCTCTGAAACTAGTTCAATACGAAAACAAGCGATAGTGCATTTCATCTGTATACTATATGACACTGTTTAAATATTTCCACAAACTTGAACGGCAAACTGAATCTCTTGTTAACATTTCAGTATTAAGATTTTATTTTGACTGCTTACTGTAAAACTTCAAATGGAATATTGCAATACTATGCCAAATCAGCTAACCAAATTCATTGCCAGCTAAGTAAAGTTTTATTAGTTCCTCTGTATATTGTGAAAAGATTGTAAAACGAAAACCTAACCCATATCTACAATAGTTGAAAACTATAAGAATAATAAAATAATTAATAAATGAGTAATGTGTTTTTAAGTAGTACAATTTTTTTTGGGATTTACAATAATGTTAAATTTTTAAATTTTAATTTTTTATTTAAATTTTGTTAACTTTTTAAATAAGATGATGCCCTTTTCATTTAATTTGGTCAACTTCAATATATTGTTAAAAGAGCGTGAAATTCCCATTTCAACAATACAATAAATGCTATCACTGGAAAAAAAATTACAAAATGTTGAGGTCATGTTCGTATGCGTGATATTTAAAATATCTCCATTTCATATTTGGTTTTTTTTCGTGCTTTTAAATATAGTGCTTACTCCTTTAATTTTTTAGTTAAACTTTTTATTTCTTTATTTTGATAAATAAAAACATTTATATATTTTTATACAAAATTTTATAAATTTTTGTTTTTTATTTTGCATATTTTACAACTAATTTGGTTCAAAAAAAGGGACCATATAGTCAAAGATTCAGTTTAAAATTGCACAACAAGTGCATTAATTTTAATTCAAATATATTTTATAAAACATATATAAAATAGTAGAAAACTTTAAAGTATATTTAATAACATGTCATAAAGTATCACAAGAGTGCTTTAACGTTACTCATACGCACGTCGGTCCCTTATGGTGCATTAAATATAAAAACATTTATTAGTTCGTTGTGAAATCAAATATATTACTTATATTATATTATATTATATGTATTAATATATATTACTTATCTCAGTTCATTTTTAATATAAAAATTAAAACCATAGCAGTTTATTATATTGTTTAAAATAATTATTATATTTTTTATATATTAACTAAATTATCTAAAATTTATATATAAACTAAATTAATATATTAATAATAACTAAAACAGTTGATATAGTTAATTTATATAACGCATTTGTTTTATCATGAGAACTGTTTTAGTTATTTATTAGTTAGTAGTGAAATAAAATATATATTTCTGATCCCAGTTAAATTTTAATATATAAATTAAAGCTATAGCAATTTATTATATTGTTTAAAATTGTTATGGTTTTTTATACTAATTAAAAATAAATATATTAATAATAACTAAAACAATTTTAGCTAATTTATATAAAGCATTTGTTTTATCATAAAAACTATTTTATCTTTTTTAACCACAATTGAACTGCTTAAGTAGTTGTTTTCCATTAGCAATGGGTACTTCTCATTGTAGTACCTTTAAGTATAATTGTTAAATAATTAAAAAATTTATTTCTACTAATGAAAAGTAGAAAATTAAAATCGACACTTAAGAAATACTTTTGAAGCGATTGAAAACTTTTTCTACTTTTATTTGTCACACTATTTTCTGCGAGAAATGTTTTCATTTTCATTTGTAATGAAAAATAAAACAAACTTTAAAAGTGCATTTCATTTTAGAGAAATTGAAATGTTTTGACAGCGTTTCAAATTATTTTGCCAATGTTTTTAAAATTTAAACATTTTAAATATCTCAAATGCACATTGTAAACGAAAAGCTACAAATAAAATTGTTTCAATAGATTACAAAAATTAAAGTTGGCAGTGAAGTGGTAAATCTGACATATATATAGTTTCTATCGAAAAAAATTTATGTCAGAGTTCCATGGTGTTAACCTTTTTAGGATATGTGTCATATTTCAATGACATACCAACCATTGCTCTACAATTTACAAAAGTTTTTATGTGACAAGTTTTGATATTTTTAAAACAATATATTAATATTAAACATTACTTTTTACCAGAAAAAAATAAAGTTGAAGAAAAATAATGATTAAGATTTAATGGGAATAAATCCAAAGAAAATCAGTCATTGACGAAACCCGTCACGGGGAAAAACATATATATTTTCTCTAACAGTAAAACAGCACTCCTATCACTACGCTCACCTCGAGTGATCTCAAAAATAGTGTGGGAATAGCCTTCAAGTTCTGAAAGACGTTGCTGAAAGAAACATGGTTCACTTAATATAGATTCCAGGGCACAAGGGATTTGATGATAGTTCACATAAAATTAATTAAATATATTAAAACCTAAATTATAACTAATGAACATTTGCAAGAACAAATGTTTATTTTTTATTAAAAAAATAACAACATCAGTAGAAGAAATGAAAAAGGTATTGATTATGAAAGAATAAATAAATCCTATAGAAATATCCCAAAAAACATCTTCAAAGTATCTAAATGCTTTTAAAGAAATAGAATTTAAGTATAAATTTTCTTTACAGTGCCTACAGATCTTAGTTGAATCGAATTGTTATGTCTAATACCATTAGATCTATTAACAAAAAAGAATTTTATTATTAACAAATAAAATATTTTATTAATAAAATTATTGTATGAACGAACTTTTTTTTTGTTTTGATAAATTTTAATTTATTACGTTCAAAATTGATATTAAAAATAAAACTTATTCCATCAAACGCTATAAATAAAACTACACAAAAGCTTTTATATTGTCTTAGTACATCTGTCCAAATATTTAATAAAAGCTATTGCATTTATTACTGATAGACGGATTGAGTACCCAAAAAAGAATAGCAAATAAATAAATAAATTATATAAAACTAACAACATGAAACTTTTCATATATGTATATGAGAAAAATCTTTGGTTTGGTGTTAAAATTTAACCTTAACAAAACCTTAAAATGCTCTTAAAAAGCTTAGAAACCTTTTATAGTTTTCTAACTTAATCAGAAATTCAGAGAAAAATTGCTGTATAATTTAGAGCAACTGATTGATCTCATTTGGTTTACATTGTCCAATACAATCGCCAGACAGGATACCACTTAATACAAATCAGATAGAGACTCCTCTCAGCGACTACTACCGGCACAAAAGAAAGAAATATGTGTATTTCGTTTAGTTTGTCACATCTATTAACTCTTTGATTCTCCATTATTAAGAATATCTGACAGAGCAATTGATTGATCTTGTTCGTCTTACATCCAATACAATCGCCAGACAGGATACTGCCTAATGAGCAAATATGCTAATCAGGTAGAGACTCTTCTTAGCAACTACTACCGGCACAAGAGAAAGAAGTATGTGTCATTTGTCTACTTTGTCACGTCTATCAACTCTTCGATTCTCCATTATTTAAGATATGTGCAATATAAACTTTACAGAGATTGTTCATTTTATTGAAATAATACAGTGTTTTATCAGTGTGATATTGAAATATTATTGCTTAAAATTGTTAAGTTCAACGTGTCTTGAGATCAATGCTGCTGTATCATACTAAGCGTGCTTGTTAATGCCAAAATCAGTCGTATTTTCTGCAAAATGAGCTGCCAATGATATCTACCTATGTATAATATCGGTGATACTTACCGCATTTTAAAAAATGCTTTATCCGAAGTAAAGGTACACATATATTATAAGTACATCAATCCATCTTATAAGAGTTTAAAAATGTCTCTTTAACATTCAAAATGAATGGATTGTGATCTTTTTATTATACTAACATAGGTTGTTCAACAGGTCGGATTTTTAATTAACATATAGAAGTTACTATTTTTTAGTATAATTTTTCCTAAATATAATATATTTATTCATCAGAATATGGAATATATTTCAAAGAATAATATTATGTGGATATTAGTTAAAATAAATTCGATATTCTAATAAATATATGTATTTATTCCTTAGAACAACAAATTTATTCTAATAAATAAATGTATTAGACTCCTTCGGATGTAATAGTTTTCAGATGATATATGCTTCTCTGCATTTCATTTTCATTCCTTCATGTTACCTCTTTATTTGAAAATTGTTTTCCATGAAAGAAGTTTTTGAGGTGTGAAAAGAACCAAAAGTCAGAGGTAGACAAATAGGTTGATTATTGCAACAATTCGTATTTTAATTCTTTGATAAAAAAAAGGTTTCTTAAGTTGTGTGCGTTGTCTTGTTGGAAAATAATTTGTTTCTACTATAAACTGACTCTTTTTTATATGAATTCTTGTAGTCAATTGATTCAACATAATATAATATTAATCTGAATTAATTTTCATCAGTTTTGTTTAAAAACGAACGCTGAAGACGAAGTTAGTCGGTACGTATCGTAAAAATCCACTGCTTTGGGTTCTTGTTTTTATTTAATTCGTTCCTATCAAATACACAGGTGGGGGTGGTTGTGCATTTCGCTTTGACTTAAGCTCTTACGGTACGTACCGACTAACTGAGCCTTAAGACCTTCTTGGCTGGTTTCGGTAATGTCGGAACCTTACAAATATTGAATCTATTTTCAAAATTTTTTTATTTAAAAAAAAAAAAAAAATAATTATTGCTAACCACAGTAAATCAATATATTTATTTTTATAAGCAAATATAAATTTTATATTTTCTAATCAAAAGTAAACAAAAATTGTAAAAAAATTAACATTTTTTTGTTATAACTTTGACATGTAATTATTCATGATTAGACATTTATGTTATTTAGGTTGATTACCATAAAAAAACTGTTTGTTATTATCAAAAATAAATTGTTAAACAAAGAACATATATAGTTTATATATATGTAAATATATAAATTTTCTTATTTTTAATATATTATTTTAACACATGTTGTTGTTTTTAATTTTGTATTTTTTATTGAAATTTTTATTTTCAGTTTGAAAATAGAAAAAGTTTTTCATTTCATTTCATTTATTTTCTGCGAACAAAAGTTGTATTTATTTTCTTAATATTTTATAAAAACAAAGTTTTGTTTTATGTTCTGCATATTTTTATTAAAATATTGTTATTTATTTTACACTTTTGTTTAGTTCAATTTGATTAAAACATTGCAAATGCCAAAAACATAAATCTGATGTCAAATACACAATATGCAGGAAATTTCCTTCAAAAAATCTTACTATTATATCCAAAATAATTTACAAAAGTACAAAAATTGCTTTTTGGTATATTAATTTATGTTTTCAGTTCAATAAAAACAAAAAATTACTAGATATTTAAAAAAGGTGTTACTATGAAATACTCTTTATAAAAACAAGATAGTCCTTCGAAATGAATAGATTATAATTATTTCTGTATGGACTTCTGTTATGGCAACTATGGGTAATGATAACGAAAATATAGTCAATTTGATGAAATGTTCAATTCTGCTCTCACTGCCTATAAAATGCTTCGAACATACTATTTTACAACTAGTGGATTGCAGAATATCTTATGATATTCTTGTAAGAAATTTACCTCTTATTTTTATTTCAATGGGATTTGACTTTGGTTGATAATGTTTTGCTAACAATTTGTTTTAGTTTCGTCTAAGAGGATACTTAAGACGTAAGACCTAAGATCAACCTATACACTCAAAAAAATAATTTGATTGATTTAACCTGATTTTAAATATATCTCAGGTTGAAATATTCTTACTCGACGTATCATGTAGGTTCATCCATACAACATGGTTTTCATATCTTCTTTACCATATCAGCTAAAATTTCTCTAACACAATGATAAGGTCAATTTAACTAGTATGTGGTTAGAGCATATTAACTCTTCGATTCTCCATTATTTAAGATATCTGAGAGAGCAACTGATTGGTCTCGTTCGCCTTACATTGTCCAATACAATCGCCAGATAGAATACTACCCAATTAGCAGGTATACTAATCAGGTATAGACTCTTCTTAGCGACTACTACCGGCACGAGGGAAAGAAGTATGTGTCATTCGTCTACTTTGTCACGTCTATCAATTCTTCGATCTTCCATTATTTAAGATACTACATTAGCTAAAATTTTTCTAATAATTAACTAGTATGTTGTCAATTTAACTAGTATGTGGTTAGAGTATATTTTTCTGAGTGTAGGTTAATCACACAAAACCTTTTTTAATATATAGAAAAGTTGCTTACGTTGGCCGATATATCTTAATCTAATTAAAAAAGTTATTATATATCTATATAATATCTATTAAAATATGGTATTAAAATTGAAATGCTGTGCGTAGTCAATTTGTCTCTATATATATACACATATGTGCTAATATGTTTGAATTTTTTTTTCTTTTGTAGGAAATGGATTTTTAATTAAAAGTCTTAATTATAAAATTAATAAAAGCATATAAAAGGAGCAAATTATAGGTTAAGTTAAGTTCAAAGTTTTGTTCAGTTATAAATTAGTGAACAAATGATTAATTTGCTCACGTAAGCATAAATGAATAAGTCATTTATTAAACTATAATTACTTTTTCGTATCTAATACACTTTTTCTCATTTGTCGATAGTAAATTGAATAACTGATATTTTTTTATTTTTTTTACACAAAATTATTATAAATTGCTTTGTCTATAGCAATATCTTTAGTTTTAATTGTAGTACTCAATGAATTGACGCACCTTAACCTATCAGATGATTATAAATACAAACTAACATTGTCATTATTTGCACTTAATTAATAAAATTTAAAAAGAAAATATTTTCTTTTTGCGTAATTTTTATTATTTTCTATATTAAGAATAGAAAAAAAATTTAAATAATTGAAATAGAAAATTTATTATCTGAAAGTATCTTTTCAACATTCTTTTATGAACATTCTATTAAAATATTTTAAAATTGAAAATGTTTAGGGGGTGGTTTTTTACCTATATTTACCTATAATTTTTATACCGTTTAGTTCACATTTACTACTAATCTATTACTTGACAGTCTTGCCAACAGTCTTCGCCTCTCAAACGATCGATTAACTACATTAGTTACAAACGCAATTTTAATAATTCGTTCTTACCCAACTTTCTTCTCAACACTTCTTAAGAAACTCACATTGATATAGCATAAGCTATATGTTTCACGGAGGAACAGAATCTGCTGTCATTATCAACAATCTAACGTTCTTATCGGAAATACTATTTCTGACCAAAGTCTAATAGGTTATATTTTCCTAATTCGTTTCTGTGTCAAACTTCTGAAGTAATATGCATTGACGAACACTTGAAATATTATTCTATGAAAATATTTCTTCTATGGTCATAATCTACCACCTGATGTTCTCCACATCAATTCATTCTCCGATAATCTGCTGCCATTATGATACAAACCACAAATCATTATCATCATCTTTTTTATTGAGACTGGAAATACTCTCACTTGCAAGCTCCAAGACTCCCGATCTTGGAGTCTACCACAGCTTTAAGTACATTCTCCCTTTAAGGTAATTTAATTTCTTTCTTGTTATTTTTTTTTAGGAAAATTTAACTAGTTAATTATTAAATGTATCTAACTAGGGTGCCATTAATTTTCGAAAGTCGGAAAATTGCCCGCGGCACCCCCCAGATCGGTTCATTTTAGTAAAAAAATAATCTGTGTGAAATTTTAGTTCAATTGGATAAGTGGAAATGGTGCCCCAAGAGCCTCAAAGATTGGAAAATAAGGATTTTTTCCATAAAATTCATCTTTGATTGCTTATATCTCCGACATATTTAATTTAACATAAAAACTGTCTTCCTGAAAGTTATAGATCTAAAAATAAACAATTCACTCATACAAAATTTTTCTGTATTTCTAATAGTTATTGAATAAAAGCAAATACAAGCTGAAATCCCCTATTAAATTTAGGTAAGTTCAATGAATGAATTGTCTACTAAATTTGCTAGAAAATAAGTCCAATACTTGTATAGATATATACATAAGTGAGTTTCTGTATTATTCATTGGAATGCGAAGTCAATTTTAATTCAAAGTGATTACATTAAAAAGTGTACAAGTCTGAAAGCCCAAATGTTGAACTATTTTAACGATTTCAGAAGTTTTGGCCGAAAATAAACGTTGATAAGTTTAGAAAATCGGCTTAGAAAATGAAAAAGTAAGAAAATCGTTAAATATGGATGATGTGTTACGAATTACAAGTTTCCTTTATAAGTTTCGTAAGGATAACCAACTAAGAGATGATTATAAGGAACTTCTAGAACTTGCATTAATGTTTTTAGGAGAAAAGCCGAACTGTACCATAAAGTATCGACCTCCTGGAGCTATACATCATGCAAAATGGATGGTGAAAGTCATGCATGTATTAAAAATATTTTTATTTAGGAAAGAGTTCAAATTATCTACAGAAGAAGAAAATGCTCTTTGTGATATATGTAAAGTGTATGTTGAAGTATGGTTTAATGCTTTGTCATCAGTCAAAGCTCATTTTCAAGATTTTAATCTACTTTCTATTCTCAGTCAATATCAAAAAATTGTATTTGGTATTTAAGCTCAAAGCTTGTTCATTTTGCTTTTTTGGATTTAAATATATCACCTGAGACAAAGAAAAAGATAGTTTCAAATTTGAATATAGATAGTGATGATAAGGAAGTCAGGAGAGTATCAATAGATCGCGCAAAAATAACTGAAGGTAATAAGGATACTTTGCTCCAGCAACGTTAACTAAAATAATAAAAATTATGTCGAACAAACCTAGAATTAGTACCTTTTTATTATTAGAAAGATTAAATTTTGGAAATATTGAATTTATTTTAAATTTTTTAGAAATATTGAATTTTTTGTAAAGCTGAAGCCGACAATTACATTCATAGTACTTTCAAAGTTAGCAATCGGGTGACTTCAACTTATTTTTTGTTTTATTCAATAACTATTATAAATACAGAAAAACTTTGTATGAGTGAATTGTTTATTTTTAATAGATCTATAACTTTTGCGAAGACAGTTTTTATGTAAAATTAAACATGTCGGAGATATAAGCAATCAAAGATGAATTTTATGGAAAAAATCCTTATTTTCCAATCTTTGAGGCTCTTGGGGCACCATTTCCACTTATCCAATTGAACTAAAATTTTACACAGATTATTTTTTTAGTAAAATGAACCGATCTGGGGGATGCCGTCAATCGATTTTACGAAAAAAAAATTGCCCATATACCTTAATGGCACCCTAGTATCTAACACTCCCATCTGTGTCATGATGCTGAACTAAGATGGTAGTTTTTTCATCATTCACTCATTAAAAAGAAATTAATTCACCTTAAATTTCCGTATAAGTTGAATACATATCTTTTTTGTGTTTTTAGGAAAATTTAATTAGGTAAATATTAAACCTATGTACCACTCCCATTAACTGAAACTAAAGCAAGCAAGATAGCAGTGTTTTAAAGGAAAATACCCAGAAAAATTTTTGACGCATGAAAGAAAACAGAATATACTCGTATCGCATAAGATACAACTACAAGCTAGAACGGCTAGCTAAAGGTGATACAATCAACAAATTTATAAAAATGCAGCGATTAAGATGGATTGAACATATGATAAGAATGCCGGATATGAGAGCACTGTTTCAGATTTATGAGAACGGAGTAGGAAGCAGCAAAAGAAGAGGGCGACCAAGAAAACGATGGAAAGACAGTATGCAACATGATTTAGAAGAAATGAAAATAAGAAATTGGAAAACAAAAGCAAAAAACAGAGAAGAATGAAAGGATGTTGTTAAACAGGCTTAGATCCTACATGGACTGTATAGTCACGGATAATGTTGATATACCACTCCCATCTGTCTCATGATCCTGAACTAAGATGATGATAGATTTTTCAACCATTCAATCATGACAGGTGATTTTAGTGGGTTCATGTTTTACACAGCGGCTTTATTAAGAGTACTTAATATGATTACAATTTAGTGAATGAATTTGTAAACATTTTGTAATTTTCAGTGCTTCATATTGGAACTGATTCGGGAAACCGGAAAAAGTCACTATATTTGTGACACCAAAAACCAGAATTGTGATGAAAAAATATACCAGTTTCTTTCAGTTAATCACAGCATAGTTCGATAGGTACTTACTCAAGTGTATTTCTATTCAGATTTTCCAGAACGTTCGTTTAACGTTATTTCAGTTACTATAAAGCCAAAATTGTGCCAAGTTTTAATTAAATTTAAAGCCGTAGTATTATTTGTCCAGAAGTTTTGTTATCCTTTAATAGTTTTGTTGCAATTTATTTATAAAATATATATTCATAAAAATTAGTTGAAAACACTTTGGATAATTTCTTATTCTCATTTATTAAACTTTAACTATTTATAGCACTGTCAGTATCATACACAATAAAATAATTTCGCAGTAGTCTTAGTTTACTTGGATTAATTAATTCCTATTGTTGTGTATACAAATTTTATTCTATGTAGATATAGAATAACAAAACAAGATTATTATTATAACAAAACAGGAATATATACATTATGGCTTTCATTGCAAAATATTCCAGTAAATAGAAAAAACTTGTCAATTAAAGTATTTACGAGTATATTATTAAATTTATTATTTGTAGGTAAAGGATACTGAAAATGACATTCTTGTGTTCGTTTCGTTTTCGAATTTCTTTAATTACAAATATCTTATAAGTTCGGTTATTCAATTTCAAGATTTTCTATGAATTTACTTATATACATGCGGCGTGTAACCACAGCTTTTGATGGCTCATTTCACAAGCTTTTGACGTGCAGATTGTGGGGAAGTACATTCGAAGGGAATACTGGTGTTTTGTATGCTCACATCATTTGACTCATTTCTCTATAGAGATATCAAATATGTTTTAGGTGATTTGTAATAAAATCGTTGGCATCATCATAATTTATTCTTTTTCATTGACTTTTCCGCACATTTTTGGTTTTATTACTTCCGAAATATAATATTGATTTATAAATAATTTATGAAGTCTCGTATTTTTACTGTACTTTTCCAATTCGCTGAAATTAATTTTCTTAGATTTCTTATGCAGATTGAATATAAAGTTGAACAATTGTGTATAGGTTAGTCTATAAATGACATTTTATAAAATATTCCTATATATGTATGTACTGTATAATAAATAGAAAAGAAGTTAATAAACGCAATATAAATAAAATATTAAAATGTTTAAAGAATATATTATATTTAAATAAATTGCTTTTTTTTTTGGTTTTATTGGCATAGTTATTTAGTTGATTCTTAATTTTATTGTTATAAAACGGCGTATGTGCGTTATAAGACAAAAAACAGTTACACCACAAAAACCAACTAATGTACTTTGTTTACGTTGAAGGATAAGGCACCTATTATAAAATTATTGGATGTGCTTCAATAAATTTTGGTAGAGACAAGGAAGTTTACATTTTTATGTTTATTTACAAATTGCATTAAACACCGTTTTGTTCTTCATGAGAGTTTTGGTAGATTTACCCAATATAGTTGTCTTTCTTTTTCCTCTGCTCCGTTCCTTTGCTTAGACCACAGAAAGGTTTTGGGCCTATCATTATTAACACCATTCCTCTTCTAGCGAGTTTGTCTACCATTTCATTGCCTTGAATACCGGCTTGTCCTGGAATCCATATTAAGTGCATCTGAATGTTTCAGCCGAGTATGCTAGTGACTTGTTACAGTAATAAAAATTTTTTTAGGTGTAATTCATATATATACATATGTCTACTAACTAGTCCAGTTTTTAACTTTAACGTGTTATCTGACAGCATTATTAAATATATATATTATCCGTAAACTTAAACAAGTATATCATCCGTTAATAAGTGTGCTTAGTATTTAAATGTAATCGTTTAAATACAAAGAGCACAATAAGGGAGATATGAAGTACTCTTATTTAACAACTGTCTACCATTATGTATTATTATGTTGATTGGTATACCATATTAATACAATGTTAGGTTTCCAGATGACGACTTTAGACTAAAGTCGCAATATCGATAAAATAGAAATTGCAAAATAAATCGTGGTTTCTTTTATTTTAGTTTCTTGTGGTTTCTTTTTTAATTTTTATTTTTTTTAACAATAAAAACTGTGACCAATTAACTTGCAAAACACTTTATTAAAATCATTAGGTTATAGAATAATAAATATTTGATTATTTAACTATATAATAGAGTTAAAAATTTATACTATGAAATTAATTATTTTCGTAGATATTTCAATATTTTACACAACTAATTTAATGCAGTTATCCTTAGAGATTCATTGAAAATTGCTTTAAGATCAAAAATAAAAAAAAAACCCCATTACTTTATTTTAAGATACTCCTAAGCATTTTAGTTCAACTACTTATAATAAAAAAAAAATAATATAAGAAAACACCTACATTCTTTAGTAAATGGAAACAAAACAACCCACGTAATAATTGATGGTGAGACGTTTACACCTACATCAGAATGGCGGTTAAACCAAAGTCAATTATGAAAGCTCTGGATAAGCTTCCTAGACAATCTTAATATCTTGTCAATATTTGCATTTTTGGTTATTGAAAATACATTAGTTAACTAAAAATATCGTTAATAGCTTAATTTATAGGTTATTTTAAGAGAAACTCTTTCAAAATGTCCAAAATAATTTCAAATTGAATTTCTTTTAATAAAACGACAAAAAGGATATAAAAAGTTTTGTTGATATCACAAAATATTTCTGATAAAAAATTTAACATTAAAGATAAGAAGACATATATAGCGTAAAGTTAAGTAAATGTAGTAATAGGGGTTTAGTCAGAAAAAAGAAAGAGTTGTATGGTTGGGAAGAATATTTTGAAAATGGTTTGGACCACAAAAAATAAGATAATGAAAATAGTAACAGACTTTTCCAATAAACAAAAAAATGTGTGTCATCGTTAAAAAAACATAGAAATGTTAAAGCGAACGAGGTAAAGGAAATGACATCTAAGTTCGTTAAAAATGTATCTGCAGAACTAAAAGACAATATGCTTTTATTAAAAGACAAAATAATACAGAAATACGGAAACTTATGCTGAGTGAGTGGAAATCAAATATATGCAGAGTAATCAGCCAAAAATCCTTAGATATACTGGCAAAATCAACAGAAATTTAAGTATAATTGTATTAATCTATGAAAAAAGAGTAGAAGAATAGGTATTTTGTGGAATCTTTAAGCTGATTACAGCGAAAATGACGGTGGTCTTTTCATATCCGCAAGTTCAATTATATTAAGCGAGAAAATAGCGAAACAGATATTATTTACGCGTTAAACTAGAGAAGAGGGGGTGAGAATAGAAATAGTGAATTGACAATGTGGTAAGGACTTTAAAACTATACAGGGTTAGGCGAAGTGTTACTAAATACACACAGGTGTATCTGTCAAACTAATATTGCCCACTACTTAAAACTCATACGAATGACAGGTATTTATATTGTTTACAAGCTACCATAAGCTATAGGCATTTGCGTCTAAGTTTTATAGAACAAAAGTTATTCGAAATGAAATTCAAACGTTATAGTGTGATTGGAAAATCACAAGCAGCTATTGTTCGTGAGCTCAAATACCTCAAAGTAAATAAAATGTAAGCGTATCGTACCATAAATCTTATAATATTACAGGCAGCGTCACCAATCGTTATGGTGGTGGACGAAAAAGAAATAAAGACTTGACTTCAACGGAATCCACGTCATAATGGTAATACAATAGGTAAAGAACTAAAAATACCCCAGTGAAGCATCCGAAGGATATTTCAAAATGAGCTCAAGGTAAAGTCTTATAAGTTCCAAAATGGGCAAGATCTTACACGAAAGCAACAAAAAGTTAGACTCGAAAAAGAGCAAAGGAGTTATTATGCTTACACATATGTAACAAATTTCCAAAGATTGAGAAAATATTCCAATTCAGCAGTTCAAAAACTCTCAAAATAGTCGTGTTTAATTAACTGAACGCACTGCCGTTCACTGTCATTTGAGACTACGATTCCCCACCTGAAGTAATTTTCAATCTCAAGTAATAGTATAGGTAGCTGTGACCGCGGATGGACACTCTCCAATCGTTTTCATTGAGCCTGGTGTCAGAGTCTATGCGATCTATTATTGGGAAAATGTTTTGAAAATGTTTCTTTTAAAGCCGTAGGCACGCAAACATTTCGGTCGTACACCATGAACGTTCCAACAAAATTCCGCACTATCTCGTAAAGCTAAATTTGGTTTTAAGCAAAATTTAATTTATTGAAATTCATTTTTTAACAAGTAACCCATTGAGTCCAGTACATTAGAAATAACAAAATAATAGATGATAAATGGCAAAACAAACTAGAACGTCCAATATTAAAACAAACCTATACTTGCTCTTGGAGTCTGCGTTTGGAACCAATATTTATTCTAATGGATTATTCCATCTGGGCCATTTTGGAGAGCAAGGTGAGGACTTAAAAATATGCCAGCATGGATGCGCTGAAGAAAGCCATTGTTCAGAATTGGGCCAAAATACCGGAAGATCATATTCGTGAAGCATGCAACTCATTTTTTAGCCATAGTCAAGGCAAAAGGTGACCACATTGAGCTGAATTGAATGGATTCTAAAATTGTGATTATCCACAAAATTTCCACAAAATTCAGTAATTTGAATCAATAAAAAATAATTTCACACAAAAAAGATATGGGCGCTTAAATAGGTAACACTTCAATAGTTTAACTCTGTACATGTAATCACCGATTAGTTAGTGACCATATTTTTAGAGGGAGCAAGTGAAATTAATTAAAACTTATAAATAGCTAAAATGTCATGACATTATATGGTATATAAAATCTTCTAAAGAAAAATTTCATCACATCCTTTCACAACTTTTCAATAATTTCATTCATTTCGATTTCTTAACCTTGTCTATGTAAACCAGGAAGTCAACATCATTAATTTAATTTTAGTTTCTAGATAATATTTATTGTATTCTTAATATTAAATTAAGCAAAATTTGTATTTAAAACAAATTTCGAAAATATATAAAATATTATTAAAAATATTAAGGCACAAAGCGCTTTAAAATTGTAGCGTCAAAAAAATTGGCGGCTGTTCAGATTTGTAAGACTTTTAATTCAAATAATTTCATATTTTGAATGCATATAAATAAGTGCATTTGTTTTGACATATTGACTTTAAATAATTATTCCAAAATTGTTTGTATCACCAAAAATTGTATCTTTTCATTTTTCATTTTTCATTCTTGAAATGTTGAAATATTTTAACCGCATGCCAACCTTCAAGTTGAAATTACTTTGTTGCTGTCAATAATAAAATACCATATTCTGACTTTAATCATTAAAAAATAACATTTGTTTAATGTATAATACACCTTTGTTTAGTTTAAATATTTTATAGAGAACTGATTTTTAACAGATTTTTTTTAATGATATTAAGGGTATATATTAATAAGCAATCGGCTTAATGTGTTTATTCTATTGATATTGGGTTTGATAAGTGGTATTCGGTGCTATTCTGCTTCGTTTGAAGTATCATACGTGGCAGGCAACTGATTAGTTAATTATTGTTAAATAATGTATTAACCCAGTTATTGTTAAAACATAGCAGGAATATTCGTTATATTATAGAATTATACTGCAATACTATAAAGTCAAAAAATGTGCTCTTTTCATAGTGGGGTTCTATTACAATGAGCTTTCGGAGCAGAAAAAAATAATACGGGGGCATGTCAGGTACTTGATTGATCACATTCGTTCAGTTTTTGACAAATACTATTATACTGATTTGTGGTTTCAAAAGTAAACGTAAATAAAACACAACTATGATTGAGATTTTGATCAAATTTTTGTTCCAATATATTGTTTACATTTTGGCATTATGTGCGAAATATGTCATTTAAATGTACTTCATGGGATATCTTAGAGTACTGCATCCTTTTTAGATAATTTTCGATGACTTATCAGCTCCTAGGTGGAATTAACTCTGCCATATCTTGACAAATGTTCAAAAAACCACATATATTTCATATTTACAGTATAAAGGGACTTTTTGTGGATGAAATGATCTTTCGACAGTTACTGATGGATTTTTAATGGCAAAATGCGACAATATTGTTTGTTAACATGTTTATTAAGAGAAAATGATTTTCTGTTCTATTCTATTCTATTCTATTCTATTCTATTCTATTCTATTCTATTCTATTCTATTCTATTCTATTCTATTCTATTCTATTCTATTCTATTCTATTCAATTCTATTCAATTCTATTCAATTCTATTTTATTCTATTCTATTCTATTCTATTCTTATTCTTTCTATTCTATTCTATTCTATTCTATTCTATTCTATTCTATTCTATTCTATTCTATTCTATTCTATTCTATTCTATTCTATTCTATTCTATTCTATTCTTTCTATTCTATTCTATTCTATTCTATTCTATTCTATTCTATTCTATTCTATTCTATTCTATTCTATTCTATTCTATTCTATTCTATTATATTCTATTATATTCTCTTATATTCTATTATATTCTATTATATTCTATTCTATTCTATTCTATTTTAGAATAGTGGCTTTTCACTGAGGAATAGTTGAAGCGAAATGTCGTCATTTATTTTTAGTAGTATGTGTAACATATTCTCTGGTTGGTGAACAATAATTATTAAGATATGACAAACTTTTATCCAAGATGCCTTGGATGGCATTTCTGATGTATACAAAAACTCAAAAATACTTAATTTAAATAATAAATAGATGTTAATGCATTTCAAAATCTTTTAAAGTTGGACATTTATCTTGAGAAATCCAGTAGACACCACCTGATACTGTTTGGAGTATACGTGGTTGTAAGTGAGTTTCACCTGTGGCACGCGACTGAAGATATGAATTTGGTACCATGGAGGTCAGGGCCCATAGCTTCGGCTGTACTGAACAATAGAGGTCGGCCGCTTTAATAGTAGTATCGTGATGGCTATGGTTGAAACCCAATATTGCACAGGTAGAATGACTGTATTTATTTACTTTCATTCGATGTGCAGTTTGGTCTTCTAACCGAGTGTTGTGACCAATAGAACAGCAGAGGTGTTAAATATGCTTCGCACACTTCTAAGACTGATACTATATCCAATTGGTACTGGTGAAATTCCAAAGGGGCTTTTATACCAATATATGGTGGTGATTATCTTCATGGCAGGTAATCACGTTTATACTTTAGGGGTATGCAGAAGTAGTTTACAACTTTTTATAGTAATAATTTTGTTTTTTTACGGGCTGATTGGTCAATAGTTAAATAATAAACTTCATAAAAAATTTTTTTTTTTAAAAGATTTTATTTTAACCGATATTTCGATTATAGTCTATAGTCATCATAAAGGGACTATAAAATTTTGATACAATGTCCTCTTTTGGATTTGTTTAAGGTGTTTTTATACAACTGAGCACAGTATTGTATGTCAGTTTTATAGTTGAGTCTGGTATCACTAAGAGTTTAGACGATGTGTAGCATTTCCAAGAAAAAGCGTTTTAGTTGATTATTTTCTTAGTGTAACAGCTTTATATTATCAAGGTCCGGGTCATACTTTGATGTAATACATTGTGATGCCAGTACCGTTTTTGACTCAAAATTATTTTTATACTTTACGTTGTGTTTATGTCCGGCTATACTCGTTTTCAACTTGTTTTTTGTTGTACCATCATATACTTAGTTGCATATGTTGGATCCGTCATCTTTGCATCTGATTTGATAATTTACATTGTGTTTATCAAAAGTGTCTATTTTCAATTTAATAGTAGATCTATATCTATTGATTTAAACACTTCTTTAATTTCAATACAATGGGGAGTGGTTAATATTAATAATATAATATCTACTGACTTTTATATTAGTAGATTTAACGTTAGTTTAATTGTAGCATTTATTATTTTAAGTGTATCTTTAGAGATTAAAAAAATTATATTTATACTAAAATGAATCTGTGAAATTATTATTGTTATGTAGAAAATAATAAATTTTTTAAATTATTTGTTGCCCAACTGTTCATTCTTATTAATAGATTTTTGTTTTGATTTTTAAATATTTAAATAAATGCTAAATTTGGATGAATAAGCATAATTTACATATTTCCATTTTTATTAATGAATTTGTACAAAACTGCTGAAAAGACCTACAAATAGAAAACAAAATTCAAAATATAGCGAATTCATGCGTTACGCTCTAAAGAATTTTATATTTAATATTTAATAAAATTTAAAATTCAAACAAAAATATACAAATGGTGTTGTGATAGCCATATTGAAAGAAAATTTCTATAAAATCGAGAAAAATATTTTAAAATATATATAAAATAAAATCACTTAAATTAATTTATTTGGCATAATTTAATAAAATTCAAACAGGCGAAACACCAGCAAATTTCTACTGTGTGAGAGGGCTTAAAATCTTCTAAAAATTTGTATCTTAAATTATTTGAAAGTTCATAAACTAATTTGCTTACTTACTGTGCATTATGCCACTGTGAAGAAAATTGATTTAATTTAATTCAAGAAACTTTTGTTGCCGCTGCTTACTTTCAACTTGGCAACAACAACAAAAACACTTTAATAATATCGACATTAATAACAATCTTACTAAATAGCTCTTTATCTCATTGTGTATTGTTGATTTTTTAAATAAAATGCGTTCAGAGAACTCGCAACACATCACCGGCCAGTAATGGACGAGGATTCAACGAGTTCAAAGTATCTCAGTGAGTGGCTGACAACTACTTCAAGATAACATATTTGTTTTTATTAAGTAATTTAACTATTTATTTGAATAAAAAACAAATCGAATGATGTGAAAATATGTGTAGGTGTCTTAAACTTGTAAAATATTGCGTAAAGTTTGTGGTGATAATGTATAATCCGGAATCTAGAATAAGAATATCAGTGTTATATTTGTTCAACGAAAATCAAAGCTGATGTTGCACTTATAAACTACTACACTTAGTGGGTATTACTCTAAAGACATTGATAAAATGTTGTTAGTTTTGGACAAATTAATAATGTACTTATATAGTTTATTATATAATTTGATGTACTACATTATTTTTGTATTTCATTTTCGAGTATTCCATACAAATACACCGTTTAATAAACTAGTTAATTTAATACCAACTGATTACCACTGATAATCTTAAAAAGTCAAGCTCATAATTACTAACTCCATAGTGATTGCCTAGATTCGATCCAATTTAACAGTAGAATGAAATATTTAATATGCACGTATCTGCACATACCTTTTCATCTATAGAATGTGATTATTTAAAAATCAAAGTAAAATATCCATACGCAGCAAGAGTAAAGTAAGTTTCTTATACAATCAAAAATACTATTAAAACGATTATCCTATAACTACATAGTAAGCAGAACATTAGAAGTAGATGTTTAAAGTTAGGAATTTCAAGCAGGGTGCAGGACTCTTTTACCGACTTTCTACCTCTTTTTATATGCAATACTCCGGACCCCTCGGAGATGATGGGAGTCCTGTCGTATATTTATGATTGACTAATTTTTGTCATGGGCTAGGACACTTTCGAAGTTCACAACAAAACGAACGTATACCTTCCTCATGTAGCTTCAAACTTTAAAGAAAAAGACTCCCGTATCACACATTATATACGTTGATCTATTTTATGGTATGGTATTATGTTAATAATTAATTCAATATTATTGCCGTCGAGTACAAGCATGTGTTAATTATTTTCCATACGGAAGCAGTACCTTTTTAAAGATCACGTTAGTATGGCAACATCAGGTCTTTTCAAGAAACATTACAAAGCACATTTCCTATACAGCAAGTACTGTTGTATCCCAAATAAGGTCAGGATACATTTACGTGCTAATCAGGTAGTAGTTGTAAGTTATAAATATAGCAATTCCATAACTAATTCAAACGCAATAAATTTTTAGCTCTGTATGATTGAAGTGGTAAGGTTTTTTCACCTCGACCACGGCTTGATTCAAAAGATAATAGGCCACATCATTTATCACATCCCTATTCTCATACAAAACACCTTTTTCCCTCAACAACTCTCCATCGCAATCCACGTATTTGGTATGTAATTCTCTCATGTCTTTTGATATATATCCATGGGAATTATAATAACAACAATCAAAACTAAAATTACTAAAAATTGCAGAGAAAAGTTCATTTTTCTTGATAAAGATAATTCTGTCTAGAAATATGCAAAAATATTACTGCATAAATTAGTGATGCTAAGTTATATCAAACTCATTATTTTTTCTAAAGTTTATACAATAAATTAAACGGGACATATAGATGGAATTTATGCCTACAACAACATTGCCGTGTATTATCTTGAATCAACATCCAGAAAGAAAAAAGACCAAGGAGTAACGGCCTTGAGTAACTGAGTACCGGTCTATATAGAGGCTTTATTTTTCTAAAGTGTGACTAATTTTATTAAATATAATTATATGATTACATATATTTAAAAATATGTTTAATATATTAGTATTAAGCGTAGTTGAAGAAAAATATTTGAAAATCTTAAAATGAATCGCCTAAGTCATTAATAAATTACCTATTTAATTAGCGTTCGAATTCAATTATGTGCTAAATTATCATAATAATCAGCTAATCAAAATAAACAAAACAATTATACAGCAAATTAAAGAAATTTTGTTTAGACAAGAAGAAAACAATTTTTAAATATTTAATTAAATATTTTAAGTGCTTTTGTTTAACTTGATTGGTTTTAAATGCTCGGGGGGAAGGAGATTATAAACATAAAAAAAAGTTTATGAACGTGGCAAAATAACTGCAAGTGCGTATATACGAAAGTACTTATACATATATTTCATTTGAAATTTATGTTCATATATATACATATACATATATACATATATGTTCAAATGTTGAGATTGAAACATTTGTACAAAAACACCTAATTGAATTGCTGCAACATCTGATGGACAGTTCCAATTTATTTTTGGCCACAAGCAAATAGACAAGCAATTGAGCAAATGGAAATTAGAACAAAATCGCCCTTCCAACATCAAGTACAGAACTAAAATGTTACGGATTCTATTAACGAAATCTACTGGGAGTAGCAAATACATATGTTGAACAATTCAAATTCGACACGCTAACTCATTTACGCCAATGATTTCAAATTTTTTGGTTGTGATGTGTAGCATCACAGAATCTCTGGTATTGCACTTTACAATTGCTAAACAATTAGTTACTAAATTAGCAGAGCAAAACTGAAGTGATATATAATTAAAGCCAAAACCTTTATTAACAGAATATAATAGTCTCAATACGTGCATAAAATATTAATTTTTCAGTTCAGTTCAATTCGATTTTTACTTCTAATCATCCATTCATAGTTAGTACAATGTGGCTTGCTCTTGGCATGAGGATAATAACGTTTATGTGTCAAATATAATTGATTTCAGTAAAATGACAATTGTTCCCTAAAGTAAAATAGAAACTAATTACAATAATTAACAAATTGAAATGCAATTTTACCTTGCAGTTCTTAAGTTTAGTATTTTGAACGAAGGTATGTGTAGTCCAGAAGAAAATGATTTTATTTATTTCTGAATTTGGATTTTTTGATCTAAAGAATAAACATTTCATGAAATACAAATACAATACAAATAAGTTAAGGTATCTGCTACTGGAGCATAGGGCCTCGTTATTATTATAGCCGAACTAGAAAACCTACTGTCCAAAACAGATTTAAACAGAAATGTCTAATTCATTAGTTCTATTAGTTTCTATTTGTTGCCTTTTCTGTATCGTTAAATGGATAATGTAATTTAATATTTTTAAATTGATTTTTAAATACTTACTTAGTTGCCCTTTACAGTCATGAGTTGTTTTTGGTCATGTCAAGTAACCTCTCCCATTAATGACATGCTCATTACTCTATTAATGACTTGCTCATTACTATTAATAATGAATGGCTTCAAATTATTTGCCAGTTGCTTCTTTCACGGATAATGTGGACGTCTTTTCCTTCAGCGGTTGCCGAATAAAAGCATGGGAAGCTACATAATTTTTACGTTATTTAACTATGTCGCAGTATAATACATAAAGCTGTACATTCTGTTAAAATTAATACTTGTATCGAATCATAGATCACGGAATCATAGATTTGACGTAGAATTTTTTTCTTAAATAGTTACTTTTGTAAAAGATCGTGTCAGATCTGTTGATAATCACTTCAAATATTTCATTACATACATCATAAGATCCGTCTGAAATCTCATTTTGTATTGAATATTTGGGAGATTTTAATGTTATATGGCTATACGAGGGCTGCCTTTTACGTCTAACAATTTGGTGCCAAATTGGGACCGTAATGCAGATGACTCATCAATTCATCTGCTTTACGTTTTTAGTGCCCAGAAACGCTTTGGAATGAGCTCATGTGTGGGAGCTCGCTTTGTCGTGGTGGAGGATAATCTTTCTTTAACGGTTGGTTTTCCTCAATTCTTCGAAGATTTCCGGAAAACAAATGGAATTAACTGTAAGGCAGCCTACATATAACATTTTTTATATAGCTGTAATCAGCCTTTTTATTATATTTGATAGGATATCCAAAATCAGATTTACCAGTATGGGAGCTCACATTGTCGTGGTTGAGGATGATTTTCTTTTCACGCTTGATTTTCCTTAATTCTTCTAAGACTTTTGGAAAACAAATGGTTGTGTAGCACTCAGAATTAACTGTAAAGCAGCCTACGTATAATACAGCCGTAGAATACCAAAATCAGCCTTTTTATTATATTTGATTGGATATCAAAATCAGACTTACCGGTATGAAGTGAGGAATACTTTTAGTCGTATTGTTGAAATCTGATTTGAAATCAGCAAAAAACAATAATTTGGTTATTGTTTAATATGTGGTGAATTTGGAAGGTTTTAAACGATACTGATAAACTCCAATTAGTTTATTGACGATTGACTTGAATCTCTCACAGAGTTTGTTCGGAACCATTTAATTTTAAATTTCGATTTAATAAGATTGGTAAAATCCAAAAAATTAAAACGTTTATTATTATTTTGTATTTTAATAAAAAAACGTTAATTATGTTAAAAATAACAATGCAATAAATTATAATAAACAATTTGGTTTATCTTTTCGCTTTTTAATTTTAAAAAGGCTGATATGCAAAAGTTGAACCTTCTGAAAAATTTACATATGGAGTAAGAACGCATAAGCGCACGCAGCAATACATATTTACACAGTTTTATTTTCATAAAAAAAAATTATGATAAAAATTTTATTAAATTATATTTTTTATCATAAAATTACCTCTTCTCGTATATTATCAAAAGATATCAAAATGATTTAAAACATTAAGTAACACGGCAAAATTTAATTTTGTTTTTCTTGCTTTTATTTCAGAAATGAAACATCTTCTGAGCGCAACAAACATTGAGAAAGTGAAAGTTAGTACTGTTAAATAAGAATAAAAACTAAGAGTTATAAAAAAATTTCAGTAATTTATATATATATTAAAAAAACCAAAGAATATAAAACAAGAATTTTATAAATATGAAATAAAAACTTGTGCTATTTAAACGCGATTGCCACAAAAATGTGCAACTCAAGACAGTTCCTGCCGACGTAGTAGGAAGCTCAAGCCAAATAAATGTGAAAAAATAAAATATAAAAGATATAAAAAATTTTGAAATAAACTTTGAAGCAAACAAACTTCAACTTCCAGTAATGGCGGAAAAGGACTTACGTGAACTTGTTGATATGTTAAGTGACACATCCGCGACAGATTTGGAAAACGTTTTTGCCAACTTTTCAACAGAAATGTTGCACCGTGCTAGTGATGCGTTCCAGAGTGGCACAAATTTCGCTACCGAGTTTCTACTTGCTGCTGATTCCTTCATCAACAACACACTGGAGAGAATTTGCTTGGAGCAACAGCAACGCGATGCAGAACAACATAAGCCAAATGACTCAGCTACCAATATCCGGCTACATGTAAGTAGAAACTGTAGTGGTAAATCCTTTTTATTTTATTATATTTACTTTTTTTTGGCTTTAAATCGCAACTATTATTCATTTACTACAAAGGATTTGCATATTATACCACATTTTGCTTAAAGGGAAAATATTTTTAGTTTGCTTTCTTTCAAATATGACGAATCCTCGTCAATATATACATCAATATAACAAAGAAAGAAAACTTTATATATATTTTTAATATCAATCAAAACTTTAAGAATGTCTGTAACAAACCATTAAATTCAAGGCTGAATAATAACTAAGAACTTTATGTTCCTTTTAATTATCCTCAGGATAAATTTATGTGCTCACACACGTGTTATAATTACATTAACCTTACAAAACTCAAACCGAAAATAAACTTGAAATGAAAAATAAACTTCAAGTACCAGAATTTATGCTTCAATTATATATATCCGTAGGATATACCATATTACAAACTTAAAGGGAAATAAAGCAAAAATATTTGGGCGAAATAATCATGAAACTTGTCCTTTTACGACATAACAAGATAATTTGGCATTGAACTAAAAAAAAATAAGATTTATCTTTTCCTCATGATAATTTTCTTTAACAAATAAAAAATTTATTAATTTTCTTCAAAAAAATATCAAATTTAGTTATATATTCACTCAAAAAAATAATTTGATTTATTTAACCAGATTTTAATTAAATCTCTGTTCAAAATATTCTTATTCGCCACATCATATTGGTTTAACCATACTACTTGTTGGTTTTCATATCTTCTTTATCACGTCAGCTAAAATGTCTCTAAAAAAATGATCAGGTCAGTTTTACTAGTATATGGTCAGAGCATATTTTAATTAGTCTGCGTAATATATAAGTTTGACAACGAGAAAACTCAAGCCCTATTTATAACTCGTAAACACATCCAGCATCTGCCGAGAGTGACAGTTGGTGACATTACGATTAATTGGGAGGACAGCATCAAATACCTATGAATCACGTTTGATAAGCGGTTTACTTGACACAAGCATATATGCTTATATATACAAGTCAAAAGAAGTAGTTGCCCATAAACACTGCACTGCTTAACCACTTTTCAAACACAATAAGCTTAGCGTAAATAACAAAAAGCTGATATACAGCCAGATAGCTATAGAAAGCTGCCAAGTCTACTATCCAGAAGCTGCAAGTTGCAAGTTGCTCAAAGTCAGACTCTCCGAAGACTCTTCAAAGTGTCTTGTTATACCCGCATAAATAACATGCTAAGAGACTTTAGAATATATTGATATTCAGATGTCTGAGTTGGTGAATCAGCACGTTTACTCTATTTTATCTGTGGACAGTTTTAAGTCACCCTAAAAACGGGGCTTTACGGGGCTTTATAATATGATGGATCTGATGTCTTTGTATCTGCCTGTGTTTATCAAATTTCGCTGTATTTTTAGGATACTGAGTGTTGGATTATTGTGACTGTCAATTGTATTGAACAGTTTCAGAGCACGATCATTAATGTATTTTTCAACTGAATAGATTCTTTTAAAAAATACATAAGGGACACAGCCCTGAAGCTATTAGCGAAAACTGACAGGCTGTCCTACTTAGCACCATCTAACCTCAAAATAATCTCTAGCCGCACGTGGTAGTACGCAGTAATACATAAGGATAATAGAATAATACATAATACATAATGAGGAATACATAAGTCAGTGAAAAGGTGGGACGCTGCAGAAACCTCCCAACTATCAAAGGGTAGAAGTGCTCAGATGCACTAACTCGAAAAAGACTACCTAAGATTGTAGAGTCAGCTTGCATTTTCAAAATACTTCAATCCATAATACTGGCATACAGAATATTTTTACAAGATTACTATCGTTCAGTGTTAATTTTATTAAAGTTGTGTGTTTTCAAATTATTCTTTAAAAATAAACATATATAAACGTTTTAAATATTTTCATACAACAAATATTATGTTTGTAAAAAACAAAAAAAAAACGCAGAATATACTATGGGTACGACATAATTCGAAGGCTAAGTAACAAGTTCCTTTCCGAAAGAAGACCATTATTCAGTAGACAGGGTTTAGTTTGTTACATTTTAAGACATTTTAAAATGCAGTACCTTCTAACTGCAAGATGTTTTTTTTTTTAATTTTCGATTATCTCCAAATTTATAAAGACTAATCAACAATATCATATTTTTTTTTTTTTAATCTCCGGATTAGCAGACAATTGAAATTTCTGTAATATTTCAGGCCATAATGATCCGTAATGAAACCCGTTATTTCATTACAAGATTCTCCTTTTGAGAATTTAAGAATGTTTTTGTTGAAGTATGGTTTGATCAGTATTTAGCTTTGTCTAACTCTGTCCTATTAGTTTTATACTGGTCCAGCTTAACCCACAAAAGGGTTGTGGACCTGTAAAAACAGTTTTTAATGCATTTCTCATCAGCTTGCTCATTACCTAGAACTTCCTGTGGCGCGGAACTTAATAAAGACTTATCGTATTCCGAGCAGCAAGTACTTGTAGGAGCTCAAAACACTTGTGGATCTGTTTTGACTTGAATGTCCAAGAAGTTAAAAACAATATCATCCTATTAATAGATTTTATAAATTATACTAGTATTATGAAATTATTTGTGTTAACATATAATTCAAAATATAAGTATTTATAAATAAAAAAGTTCAATTTTCCTGTTCTAGAGGAATATATCCAATCATATGAAAAATAAGCTATAATAATATAATTATAAGATATAAATAAAAATATAGCCTTTATAGATTATAAAGAGTTAATAGCTCCCTGATTCTGGTTTGGCAGCACTATTTCAGTAATATATGTCAAACAAATGTGTTATCCAAGAAATTATCTGTGTAGTTTAAGCTCTTTATCATTTTGCAACCAATACTTATTTTGAGTACATTTTAAGTTCAAAGATTTTAAAATTATTATTATTAATTCATATTATTAAAAAGTGCCTTTCTATTTTAATAGTCTGCGTTAGCAGCTGGCTGCCCCGTGTCATTTGATTCCGTACTTTGTTGGCCAAGAACACCACCTGGAAAATTGGCGGTTCTTCCATGTTTCGAAGAATTTAAAGGAGTTCACTATGATACCACACGTAAGTTAATAAAAATTGTAAATAATTAATGTATATATATTATATTTATGTAGTATATATATAATACATATTTAATATATTATTCATGTAGGTATACACATATAATAAATATTATTTAAATAATGCAAAATATTGCATTTATATTATAATATGTATATTATATACAAAGTTTCAACAAAGTAAAAATAAAGTTGTATTTTTTACCATATATCTTAGTAACTATTGAAAATGGGATCCTTTCCCTAGAACTTAAATATATTTTTGATTCTGAGATCAGTGTATTGCTGTTAGCACTTATCTTTTATTATTATTTTATTTTTTTTTTTGATGAATTGACTAAATTATTAACTGCGACTTGTATTCAGTTATTTATATAACAAACAATTCGTTCTTATTTATACTTAATACATTTAAGTGAACAAGTGTTATAAGTGTTGTTTGCAAAAATACATCTGTTCTATATACTTCTCTTGTAAATAATGAAAACAATGTAAATATTTTAACATAACAAAACTCGTACAATTTCATAACAAATTTGAGATAGTTTTAGAGAAAGATATTATTTACCTGGACACAAATACACAATATTTTATCATATATAAAGTGTGTTCTT
>NC_051847.1:56192614-56202937 GCF_002237135.1 Teleopsis dalmanni | reverse complement strand
GTATTAAATTATTAATTAGTATCGGTTAATATTAAGTAGTCAATTTAACAAAATTTATTACCAGTTCGGAATTGATTTGATTTGTTTTGATTGAAATGTGAAAATTAATGAGTTTTAAAAGGCGCACAAAATAAATCTATTATACACATGAAGAAGGGCCTTTCAAAAATTTTGCAATATACATATATTAGCCAGAATATTTTTAACAGGAAATGAATAAATAATAATAAATTAGTATTTATGAAGTTGTCAAAGTATTTTGAAATTAAACTTATGTTTTTTTAATTACTTATTTAATAAAACTAGCACAAATTATTTTAATTGTATTACTTACGCCATTAAAATGTTCTGTTTCCAAATTTGGCGCATAAACTTTGGCAATGGACCAAAGAAATACTACAATTGCTGGGCAACCTAAAAAACAATATAACAAATTTGTTAAAATAAAATTATCAAAAAATGGTACTTAAATTTCTTTTAAATAATTTATACGAGTGTAAACAAGCTGTTCTATATTAAAATACTTAATTTGAGGAAGTGATTTCTTTACATAAAAAATAATAATAAAAAAAGTAAATGGAAATTCAACTTAAATATAATACATAATAATTTTAATCACAAAAAAGAATAAAATATTTTAAATATAATACTTAATATTTATATAAGATACACTTATTTAAATAGAACAAGTTGTGAAGAAACTATTTATCATAAATATAAAAGCCTAATTTTTAACCAATACATAGATTATTTTACAAATTTTTAATTCAGTATTGCTTTTATATTAATTTATTTCAGTTAAGTGTGTTTCCAATTAAAGTTCCAAATTTATAAAAAAGAAAAAATTAACATACTTCAAAAAATCATTGCACAAAAGACACTCTAGCAACACAAAGAGGAGTCAATAATTTGACATATTTTAAGCTATCTATAAAGTTAGATATGCTGAATGATATAAAAATGAATAACCAATAAATATTCAACACTGACCAAATTACCGGCCCCTTTCTACACAAAAGGGAGTTCCGAGTGAGAATCAACCAATACACTTTTAAAACACAATAGAATTGAAGTATCTCACGAACACAAAATGACAAGTATCTCACCAACACTATACAATATCTTAACTGCAAAAATAGATACATGGACACTTTTATTCTATATACAACTGAAACAAATGTCACAAACTTAATACAGAAGAACATATATACATACAGATCCGAACATATGAATTTCAATTCATTAATGACTTTTATAACCAGAAAAAATAAAATTATTGATAACAATATAGCGTGAGGAAACTCCCCAAAAGATCTGGGTTTATTATTATAAAGTGGGGAATACTAAGCAAAGCAATTTATATTGTCTATTGTAGTAGTCTCAGATATCTTAACCACTTCTTAGAGTTTTAATAAATATGAATACCTTACGTGATCCAAATGTCATTGGGAATTTGAGTTTAATCTTAAAATGGATTAGGCTGCTATTCTCAGTTATAAGTATTTACAATAAAGCGGTAAATATTTGTCTCTATGAAGCCAATTTTGTGAAGATAGTTCCAGTGTCTTGTAAGAAGCAATATGCCAATTCTGATATCATTTTTGCTCAGTGCTATAAGTTTTTTTGAGACAATCTGGATCAAGTAATGAATCCTTAAAGATTTCTATTTATTAAAGCTCATCCTGTCTTCAAGGTCTGGAAGCTACCACAAAATAATAAGATTTCTATGTTTCAGTTTATTGAGAAACTATAGTTGTTCAGCATATCTAAATGAACTCTAATTAAGTTCAAGATCTAAGTCCTGAGAGAAACTTTGTAGGAAAACCTAGGTATATTAAGAACAAAACACTTAAACACGAGAATGGGCATTGAAATAATATAGAAGGGTTTTCGTACTTTATAGCCAAAGTGACACATAAATACTGAATTTTATCGTGTAACACTGATTGAATCTTATTTATAAATATTGTTATAAGAAAAATAAAAATTCAGATAAAAAGTTGGAAAAATAAAATTAAAATAAAATATATTAAATATCTTTTATAACATAATATTAATGTTTGTAAAAACGTGTTTTCTTATTTTCTTGAAAGCTCTTTTATTATGGTTAATGATAAAATTGATCTACTCTTATCGGACAATTTTTTTAATTTTTCGAAAAAACTTCTCCCAAAATAAATCTATTTTAATAAATAACATGCTATATAAACGAAATAAATTATTTAAAAGTTTAGTTTGACACTTACCCCAACCAATAAATGCGTACATTAGAAATCTTATATTCTCACTAGAAAATGTCTGGACTACAAGAGTGTACAAGTACAGACCTGAAAGTAAAAAAATATATTTGAATATATGTATTGTAGTTTGGATTACATATATAAGGAAGGGTTTGATATAAGGAATAGTTCAATTTGTAATTGTAGATAGTAACTTAATTAACAAGTTAATACCTACAGTAAGAATTTTCTTAATATACATTAATACGTACGTAGAATATTATTTCATTCAATTGATTTGTATATGATTCGGTAAACACTGTAATGTGAAATTATTTGATGGAAACAACTTCTATATATGTATACTTATATACACATATATAAGCTTCGGCTTACTACGCTTTCTAGCACTGGGGTTATCAAAATTACACTGTTTCCAATAAACCCGATAGCAAATTTAACTAAAAGGCTAATATTGTACGAGTATTAATATTGTAATTAATTTAGATTTTATAAAACCAATTATGCATCTTGGTTAAAAGATTAAAATAATTATCGAAAATTAAAGTTGAGAACTGAACGCACTACTTCAACATTGTTACATATGGTTTTTCATACGACAAGGAGTTGAAGATGACAACCATTGCGCTGAACTAAGCAAACGTCAACCTTTTAAAGGACTAATTTAGTGAGATATATACTAGACGAACATGTATGAAGAAAAGTTAAAAAAAACATCTAGCATAAACCATATAGGATTATTACCTGAAAATTGCTAGTCAATATTTGAATTTCATACTGTCTGGCTGTCTGACTTACTTTTATTCCTGATATTGGAGTCAACTATCTCCTAAAATTCATTAATGACGTAATGTAAAGCGTCACTTACTACCTTTAAGGACTCTAATATGGTATTGCTATGAATCTATTAGGTCTATGTCTGGTTTCAGCTAGCTAGCATATTAAAAAATTATTGATTTAGATACTTAGAGCAAATGGAATGAACATTATCCATAATATGACAGTATTTATTTACTCGTAACTGAGTAAGAAGTAAAAACACATTCAAAATCACGTACGTCAATATTTTCGGTCGAAATTTAGCAATTGTATTCCTAAATAAGCTTAAGAATACAACTTTAAACCGAATGCTGTTGAAGTTTTATTTGGGCACATAATAAATAATGCATTTACAATACATTAAATATTTTACAAAAGTAATTGCAAAAAGAAACGTACATTTAAGTTCCTCTCAAAAAAAAAAAATTCTTAAAGACTATGAAAAAAATACTTTTTTAATGTTCCCAAATTCATCTTAGGAATAACAACTCAATAGACTTGGCGACCTTTAACCAATTAAAACATAATTAAAAAAAGTTGTCACTACCTCAAAAAGGTATGAACGAAAAATATTGAATTTTAATCTATAAAAGGTTATCATGGAAGCGCCAAATTCTCACACCGAGTAAGGCATCGAATAAGATGAAGGCATGGGAACAGATAAAATTTCACGTGCTCTTCTTATTAATATTTAATAAATTCAAAACTAAATATTGAAATTTTTGTCCTTCAACTATTAAAAAAAAATAATTGCAGAGTACGTAGTGTGTTAGAAAAGATTTGCATGCGAACATTAACAGACAATTAACGGTGAAAATATTTATTCGATTTTATTAGTGAGTAACCATATAAAAATCTAGAAAGTAAGCTTTGATTGAGTTTTTCTTACTGTTTTAAAGTGTTTAAGTAATATGATGCACAAACAATTGAGGTCAATCCAGATTCGAAATATTGTTTGTTTCAATTTATTATACTTTTGTTTTATATAAATACTTGTAATAATAAATGATATTCAACACTATATGATTTTCAAAAATTTTGAAACAGCTCATTGTGATCGAGCATATTTAAGCATTTAAATACATTTTGAAGCTCAAGTTTTTATATTAGATGTAGTAAAAGGAAATCCAATATTTCCCCAATAGATAGTTTTAGTTATCTGTATACTGCGTTGTATAAGTTCGAGTTACGCTAGATGGCGTTAGAAAGATGAGATTTCGTATTAAAAAATCTCTTAATAGTTTGGTAATTGGTTGACTCAGTTTGTTAATTTAATGCTATCCTCCCAGTTTATTACTATATCTCTCACTCTCACTCTTGACGGGTTGTGTATCCTCTTACGTGTAATGAACAGATTTAATGTTTGTTATTTACACATTATTATTTAAACATATTATTATTGTAAATAATCAATACATAATTATTATTGATGCAAACAATACATAATTGTGTAGTAATATGTTTTACTTAAAAGCGTAGCTTTCTTGTTATATTATTTAAACGTATTATTATTGTAAATAATCAATACACAATTATTACTGATGTAAATAATACATAATTGTGTATCTTAATAATTCTGTTAATCTTAATATACTTATTTCTTTCTATGTTGGTCGCGAAACTTTTCAAATACCCCTCGTACACATAAAAGATTTATTTTTTTTGTTTCTTTTTACGTATAAAAAAAATTGAAGCTTACCTTCTACAAACATCCAAAAGAAATTCGTTAAATTGAAGTAATGAAACATCATTACCAATGTGATGCAACCAGCTTGGCTGGCATGATCTGTCATCTAAAACGTACAAAATTTAATAATTAATTGCAATAAATAAAATACTTGCAAAAGTTTTTATACAAAAATTAAATTCCAACTTACAACTTGCAAAAAAAGCGTTAGGATCCATAATAAAGCAGCTAAAATGTAAGTTAAAAATAAATTCGCATGAATTGTATTTCGAAGGCATTTCAAGTCTCTGGAAGTCACAAAATAAAAAAAAAATAACGAGAAGAGAAACATTATTTGAAAATTCAATTAAATTTAAATAAAAATAAAATTTAAATAAAAATAAAATTTAAATAAAAATCTAAACATCGAAACGAAATCAGATGCCACAAGTTACCGTTTCAGCATAAAATTAAATGACATTTGGAATATTTCGTAAAATATGGTAAAATGGTATTTCATCAAATAAGGATATTTGTGTTTAAATATGAAAAAGGATACTCACTTAAAACAGAGAAAAACAATTAAAGCTAAAATTAATGCTGTAAAACTTATGAAATAGCCACAGCAGTATATGTAGGCGGGTAACTCAATACTGGGTGCAAAATCTGGTACCGGCATTGAAGGTGCATGATGGCATTTGTCGTAGTTCGAGTAACTGTCCCAAGTACCATTCGGGAAGCAATAACGTGTAGCGTTTTCTGCGGAAAATATAATCAAATTTTTTTTATATTTATTTTTAGGTTTTAATATGAAGAAATCTTAATGCTAATAAAATTTCTACTGTTTGCTATTTGCTATAATAATTTAACATTCACTTTCGTACGATAAAGAATAAAGAAGATTTCTTATCGTTCACTGTATCTTTAAAAACCAATAAAAGGTAGAAAATCTTAAAATATTTTATTGACTTATTTGCATTGTACAAAATTAAATCATTTGATTAAGCTTCTGCAAATGTTTTGCAAACATTGTAAGGAGAATTCGAAAAAATCTAACACCTAAAAATTATGAGAAAAGCAAGTGTTAATTGGCCAGTCAAGGGTTAATTAGTACAAAGTTTGCCTATGCTTTGTAAAAATATGCATAAATTTTAATTTTTTGTTTTTATTGTTTGAAGAATTTAATTTTACTTTTTATCTGCAATTGTAAATTAAATGTAAAAAAAAAGCAAAATAAAAAAATAATGCCTTTTTTATTCAACAAAAATTGTTTGCATTTTGATAAATTTTTGATAATTTATTATTTGCAATTTATAATTCAACATGTTTCTTAGGCAAATAATTAAATAAACAACACCAGTTTTAGTTATTTTTTTTTTTTGCTGTTTTGAATAAATTTGTTTTGTCATTTTACCACCTTGTCTGTTATTATTTTATGTATTTAGAATTTGATATTGTTTTTCTTTAATTTTTTTTGTTGAATTGTAAATTTCGCACCTAAGGGTGATGAGAGTGGAAGCTTGCGCAAGTGGGAGGCGGCTGATCCGATGATGGCTATGCCTGGTATGAAATGTAATCATACGCGTAGAATTGCTTTATTTAAACAGCAATTTTTGCCTGTAAAGCCACAAATAGTCACAATCCAAACAAGCAAACAAACAAACAAACAAACAGGCAAGCGAGCGGAAAATAAACAGACAAACAAACAAACAGACAGACAGAAATTTAAGCAGACATTAAAGATAAGCGGACAAAAATGGTTAAATTATCCAAACAGTACAGAAATTTTTTATGGTTCGAGTAATGATCAAGTTGCGCGCTATTTTGGTCATGAAATTAAAATGACAATCGGTAAAGACCATGAACCCATTACGTACAAACTAATATTTCGACTATCCTTGGCGGGGTAATTATATACAGGATTTATGTGAAGGAAGCGCTAGTAAGTTCATTGCACCCCAATTATTAAATATAGCTTTGAGTGAGTATTTTGTAGTGACTTTCATTTATTCACTGCTCAATTAAAACAAATAATTTTTGCTAAAAGTTGCAGAAATTAAAGGGACTTAATTTAGTAAATTAAAAATTAAATTTTACAATAAATTCTTCTCTAATCTAAATAACAATGTCAGCAAGAATATTTCTTCCTCACACTTGGAAAAAAAAAAATAATATTTTGATGTGATTTCGCTTTCTGATATGACAACAGATTTGTGTAGAGTCAACTATTTTGAGCAAATTTTTCTACTACCCTATATGTTCTTCGATATATCTAGAGGCCTCTACGAGTTAGCGACGACTACCGCACACTAATCAAGTACGAGCTGTACGAGTTTTATCACGACATTGATATAATTCAGCGTATTAACATTCAGCGGCTTCGCAAGCTTAGTCATGTCGTGAGAATGGATGTAGATGCTCCAGCGAAAAAGATGTTTGAAGCAGTAGTTAGAGGAAGAAGGAATACAGGTAGACCGGAGTTGATGTACTAGACTGGAGAAGGCGGGCATGCAGCAAAGGCGCCGGAGAAACATGCTGTGTCAGGTCAAAACTCAGTAACGGGTTGTAATGACCAAATAAAGTAATATGTCGATATAGCTTATTTTTTACAAAAATCAAAGTTTAAGGTACCATATTATTAACATTGATTACCTAAACAAAACTACACAGTACATCCAGTGTCAACTATTATACTTGCTATTGGTGGTATTTTTTTGGAAAGTTTTCAACATTAAGGTTCGATACTTGAAAAATAACTGAGTTATATTGATATGTGACGTACTGATAGAACAAAATCGAAAATGCTTTTCATAAATCCATTGTCAAATGCTTGTATCCGCAAAATTAGAATTATGTGATTTCTTTACTTATTAAGTTTATTGAATTGAGTGCGAAATGCCTTGTCTAAACAGTAATATAATTAATAATATTAAAATTGAATATTTTTGTGAATATATTGCATCTCTCAATTATTACAACGTATTATGGCTGTTCTTACAAGTTCTATAAAATAAAATTCGTTGCGGTTTGTTTGGAGTTACGTACAACGCGTTCTGGCTATTTTTAGAGGTACCATAACGCGAATTTCCCGATGTAGTTATATTTAAACCAGCCAGAATGCCAGGTTTAAGTATAGCTGCATCATGAAATTCGCGTTCTGGCTGTTTTTAGAAGTGCCATAACGCAAATTTCACATTCCGGTTATATTTAAACATGGTGTTCTGCCTGGTTTTAGAAGTTTCATAATGCGAATTTCACAATGTAAATATTTGCAAACTACTGAAAAGAAACTGGTCCTTTTTTGCATATTGAGCGATTTTTGCTTCTCGTTTTTACTTAAATAAGGTAGCAAGAACGCCACAGTTTCAAATCAATGTGTGATCAAATAAAAATCATCCTCTAAACAAATTACAAATACAGATAACTGACTAAAAAGATTTGGCAATTGCAGAATCAATAAGAATTGATAATAAAAAGATATTGAAATAATAACAAGATGAATTTAAATGAATATTGCACTAGAAATAGTTCTTAAGCAATTATTGAATTTAAAATAGCTGCGATAATTAAATAAAAATTAAAATATTAATAAAAACTTAATGCAATAAATTGTGAATAATAAAAGTTTTTAATATAGGAGGAAATAAAACCAAAAGGAATACTTACGACCCACTAGCTGACAATATGATAACCATACACAAAAAACAACAATGATGCCAACAATACAAAACATATTGCATTAATAAAATATTTATGCATAAATGTGCACATTTACGCTGCGTGTAAAACAAAATTAAAGTATTGCGCTACAACTAGTATTTTTAGTTGATGAGATATTAATTTATTACATTATATTATGAAGTTCTTCATTTATTTGTAAATGTAAGCCGCCGAAACAAATGCTACAAATTATTTTACAAAGCATTATGGTAAGAAACTTATAGAATATTAAAGTTGATATTGTTATTTCGATTTATCACAATAAATCGAAATTACACTACTTTTTAGAATAGGCATTTAAAGCTTTTATTGTCATTTAAAACACATGTGTATATGTTGGGGTTGGGGTAATAACTGACATTAATGGCGTGACGGTCAACGTATTACTCTGGTTATAAAAACATGTAATTTTATTTTCTTTACTCTATACTTCATCATTATATCAAATAGTTAAGTTAACTAGTTCCAACACAAACCAATTAGGTACCTCACAACACATTTAAGTCTGCTAAATGATCTCATTATATTCATGTAATGCAAATCCAATACAACCCTGCGCTTAAATTGTAATAAATCGAATATTATGATAAAATTGCAATAGTAATTTATTGTGTTTATAACAATTGTTATTACAAGGCATTTATTATAAGGCATTTATTAGGCATTTTAGTTTTAAATAAAGGTGTGGATCAAATGAATTATCCTTATAAATAAACCAGACATACTTAATTATAATACAATTTTAATTATTCTTTTTTAATTATAGTTCGGGTTTATTTTATACAAAAATGTTAATATAAACAACTGACAATTAAAAAAACTCACCATCAACTACGAAAGTAGACAATGAAAATATTTTGTTATTCAGAGTTATTGTATAAATAGCAATGTTAAGTGTTACAACGATGGGAAATTAAAACATGACACACAGTTTCGTTCTTTATATTTAAATATTTAAAATTTGCAATCAATTAGTCCTTGACTGCTATTTCGGTAAATGTTAATTAATTCACATATGTTGTTTTCGACTTATAACGTGTCATTTTGATATATAACTACATAAACTTAAAGCTTGAAATTTAATTTGAAATTATTTTTGTTTTTTCATTTTTTTTTGTATTTATATTAATTAAATTACTTATTAATTATTATTTTTTAATGAACACTATAAGTCAAAGGATTTGAGAAGAAAATGTAACATGCAAATTCAAATTTGCGACCATTATTCAATTATTTAAAATTTATCTTATTAAAATTACTCCCAACTGGGTTTGGAAAGAATTAATGCGTTACATTTAAGATCCTATAAACAAATACCTTTTGTACTATTATTATTACTATCAAGTAGAGAAAATTTTGCTATGCGAGCTAGAGATATATTTATTCTGACGCCCATCTAAGAATTTATTTCGTTTATGCATTAGTACCGGGTAAATTCTTATTACATATTTTACGATCTCATTATGTTCCATACAAATTCTACAAGGCCCGTTAAAGCAAATTCCCAGGGTCCCAGTTTGTGTGGTGATAATTCAACTTATCTTTAATTTCAACTACCCATTTGCAATTAGTCTTGTGTTAGTCTCCACACAATATAATAAAAAATTCCACACGATTCCTATATCCCGATCGACAAAGAATTTTAATGAAGATAGCACTTTTGAAATTTTTTTCAATATTGCTAAGTTTTCAAAATTTTTGGTTTTCTATTTTTATATAAAAATCCCCAACAACGATGAGACTGGCGCGTATATTTGTTGTTACGCCTTGTTTGTATAATCAATGTAAAACTTGTTATTACTGATTGGCACTACATGGCTAGATTGTGGAATCAAAGTAACAAATTTACAATTTAAAATCTCGAGAAATAAGTTATAT
>NC_051847.1:56178019-56192514 GCF_002237135.1 Teleopsis dalmanni | reverse complement strand
TATCCTCTACAACAACTGAACTCATATGCAAATGTGTTAATTAATTGCAGGACGAAGTTGTTATCTGTAGTTGTTTTTTTTTTATGTCAGCTCCTACAAAATGAGTTATCAACTCCGAAAGCGGAATTTTTGTTCCTGTTCTGCAATTATTCGTAATTTATGGGGTCAACTTGGTTTGTTGTCTGTCGGAAAATTATATTTTGTGATGGCTTTGGTAGATTAGAGGTCAAAATAAAGTGCAACAAATGTGCTTCATGATTAAATATTGCTTAATTAGAGAAATTTAATTTCTATCATAAAATCAGTTTTTAATTTACTTAATGAGAGCAAATTCAAGCATGTACTGCAATACACATAACAGCTTTAGCAGAGTAAAAACGTGCTAAAGCTTACATTTTTTCACCCAAAAGACGAGTCCAAGCATGTCCAAGCATGTACTGCAATACACATAACAGCTTTAGCAGAGTAAAAACGTGCTAAAGCTAACTTTTTTCACCCAAAAGACGAGTCCAGACAACTGCTATTGTCTTTTTCTGGGTTCTTGAGTTTTCACTCCAGGTAAAGGACATGTTTAGAGTTAAATAACAACTAAATATAAACATAAATTTTTTTGCAAGTTCCTGATCAATATCGTTGAAGCTTCAGCCTCATAACGTTCTCTTAGCCTTTCTCTACTTATCGAACATTATAGCTTTTGATTTTAATCTATTCTAAATTTTTACAAAGCATTATTTAAAAACAGTAATATTGGTGAAGTTTCTGTAAGATTAAGCATATCACCATTTATGTAGGTATATTGGCATTTTGAGTTAATTTTCTTTAAGTTGTATAAGTCCGGGTTGTTCATTTGATAAGGATGATGTTGGCAATATTGTAAACAAATCTATTTGTAGATCTATTTGTGTTTGTAGACAGAAAGATTTGTATTTGTAACTATTCTAATAGATTGTCAAAATATATACTGCATATGTTTAACCTTTTATTAAGATTATTGTAGTATGTGAATAATACATAAATATTTAAATAAATAAATCTGTTGCAAAATGTTAAACATGGTTTCCAAGTAAATTTCCTTATATTGGTTATTGACCTGAAGATAAAAATTAAGAAGATAATAATGGATTTAAGTAAAATCGAATACTAATTTAGAATACTGTTTTAATTGATAACTAATTTTATTAGTAAAATACTATAAAAAGTTTCTATTTATAAATTCAACATCACAAAGCTTCGGCTTAATAAAAATTTAGTCATTTAGTTAAAATTTGGAAAATTTGTGGTGACATTGTCGTGCAAACAAAGCGTAGAAATAATCATAAATTTCAATACACATCGTCACCAGGTTACAACTCAATAAAAGACTTATAACCTTACTAAATTGCAATTAGAGAAAATCATTTATTACACAATTTTATGTTAATGCTCTGCCCTTGTCTTGTTGCTCTCACTGCTGCTGCAATCCTCCTGTTGTTTGTCGTCACATGATGGTCACAAAAGCGAATGATGCCACTCGCACCACAATCGCGTGGAAACAAGTTGAATGAGCAATTAAAATGGCATTGTCACTTGTAAAAACCAAAACTTTTCGTGTGGTTACAAAAGATTTAATTTTATGATTATACAAGCAAATTTCACTTCATTTACAACAAAACATCCTTGCAATAACTTAAAGCCAATATCACGAAGTGGAAAGACAATGAGAGACCATGGTAGATAGCTCTTTAGTGATGATAGCGTTCAATTAAAAGGAACGCTATATTCAAAAACTATAAAAGCTATAAAAAATATGAAAATTGATAACTATACATACATAGAAAGAAGATAATTTTTACTACTATTATTGAAGTACTCAGAAGTTTATAGAGACTCTGTGAAGGTATTTTAATGAATTTGGAAGCAACAACATTTAGGAAATTTTTACAACAATAATTATCAGAGATTAGATTAGATAGATTAGAAGATCTAATCTATCTGTAGATTATAATCTTAACTATATAGTCTAATCATTATGCAATGACAGAATATAGAATATTCTTTATAGAATATGTATCTATGATTTTTAGAAATATGAGTGGGAACATTCAGATGATAAGTGTCAAAATTGTATGGCAATACGTCTATAAATCATTCATTAAATCATTATAAATCATTATAGCCGCTTAAATTGGACTATTTTTAATATTTGCAAAATAATGGAAGAAAACTAAATTTGCTGGTTGAGTGAACATTATTTTTTGAAGGAAAAAATGAAAAACAATGAATGAAAACCAATATCTTTGCTTAAGTTAATATTATTTTTTTATAGAAAAAAATGGAATAATATCTCTCAGCGATATTGATATAGATAATGTTAAGTTAACATTTTTTTTTTATGGAAAAAAATGAATATTTCGATAATACCAGTATACCATTCATACCATTCATTGTTTTTATGGAATACCACTTTTTCCTATGTCAAATGTCATTTTTTTATTTTATAATCTACCAAGAGGTTAATAAATTTTAAAAATGTTTGCCATTTATTATTTTTTCCCTCTAAAAATAAATGCGTTCCAATTATTTGATATATATGCATGTCAAAAAACCAGTTACGATCACTTGATTAGTCGATAGAGTGACACGCCTTGACATATATACCGAATCTATTCTAAGTAGCAATATCGGTTTGCAAGTAAATTACTTAATATTAGTTATTGACTTTACTATATAAATTGTGAGTAAAATAATGGATTAAGGTAAATTGGAATACTATTTAAACTGAAAAAATTATTACTTGCATTGGAATGTATCTATATAAATTCTATTACAAAAATATGTCTATTTTACGATTAAATTATATGAAATCTTCCGTTATAACAGAGAAATAATACATGACTTCAAGATTGCAGCGACAGCAATCTTACGATTACTTTTTAATACGGACTCTGATCGATCTAAACTAAAATCATATGACATGTTTAAAAATTTTGCCACAAAAAGTAGTTATATAGTAAAATATTTTAAAAAATACTCTGACTATTTAAATCAATTGTTATTATTTTCTAAAATATTAAAAGTTTAGATCATGAGTTTCTTTATAAAAACTAATGGGAAATAAAACTCATCAATTAAATTAAACTGAATAAATCAATTAAGCCCTGCTAAATCTTTATTCTTTGTCACTACAGTCCACTGTGAGCCTTCACCTCCCTACAGCTCTATTAAACACCCGTATTAAATCAAAAGGTTATCGAAAGGGATTCCCTTTTTTATAAAATAAAAGGAAATGCTATTTGAGGCAAATTTTTAGACAGAACCATTACTGGATGCATGGCCATGCCCGTCTACATGGTTAGTTAGAAATGCAGTTATTTATAGGTAAAGTTAGAACGTATCTTTTAACAAATCATATAAAAGTTGTGAGAGAATATAAAAAGTGCATCGTTCTTATCAAATCGTATAAAAAATTTATTTGTTTACTTAAATGATACATGCAGATTTATTTCTATCCAAAGTTTATGTTGAACTGAATTTATTAAAAAAACTTTTACAGCAAATTAACAAAACTCTATAAAAATATGCCAACATAAAAGTCAAGTACAGCTTTGGGTCAGTTGGCTAAGGAGCGTTGACTCTAAGCTTCAAATTCGGCAGGATATGAGTTCGTTTCTTGGTACTTGCAGTCTCAAAAAATTATTTACGAATTATTAAATACAAAAATTATTTTCAAGACCACTGATGATGCGTATTTGACAACACTCGAAACAGTAGTATGGTCAGCCAAAAATTCAATTAATTAAAATAATATAAAATTAATTTTTGTTTTTGTAGTTCACCACTTTTGGAAAAACCTCTATATTTATTATTTTAATTATTATAATTTTAATAAAGTTTGGTTTATTTAATGAAAAATGAAATTTTATTTTACAAAAATTTAGTCGAACCAAAAATGCAATTTAATCGAAACTCGTATTTATATCTTTCAAAATAAAATTGACCTTGTGAAAGTAAAATAAATACGTCATAACTTTCTCAACAGCCGCAGACAAAATAAAAATAATACCATAAATGTCATGTAATTGAGTTTAATGGATAGCAAAATATTTCATTGTAAATCAAAAATAGGAAAAAACGGATCATATATAATTGTCATTAGCTACGTCAAAATTTTGGGAAAACCCCTAATCTGAGACAATGCAGGGCTTTTATGTGACCTGTTAATTTTAATGCATGTAGACTGTAATCAATTTCATTATTTACGATTATTTCATGTTCAATTTAAGGCAAATAATTTATTTGATAATACATGACACGAGTCATCGAATCTATATATTGGGGGTGTGATTTAGTTACGTATGACTATCAATCAAATTAACCATTTAACAAGCAAAAAATCATAACAAATCTGCTTATCAATAAATTTACCAGATATCAAATAAACATGTTTGAAATGCTTTTTTTTCATGTCTTATCATAGAACTTTCGTATCAAAACTTATTTCTCCAAAAAAAAAATATCCTAAATTGTAAAATTATGTACATTTTCCACCCAAAGTTGCTGGTTGACTCACCTCTATTATTATTTTTATTAAAGAAACATGTATCAATTTCGGTTTGAGGTCACATTCTGGTTACTTGCTTAGGCCCGCAAATTTTGAAATTCGTATATTTTTTATCTTTTTTATTTTTTTTTTTTTGCTTCAATTTATATTTACATTTTTTATTTTATTTTGGTTGAAGCGAGATTTTTTATTACTGTTTTTATAGAAGAAAACGTGGCACTTGTTTAAATTATACCCGAAATGGCAACCCTTAAAAAGGACACGTTATGTCTTTAAATACGTTTATGGCAAAGCAAAGGATTCTACTTGGTGGTAATTGTTGAGTGTAAATTTGCTATCAGTTTTTTTCTTCGCAGGTGTCCTACGTATTTTAAAATATCTTGAAAACAAATTCTTTGAATTTAGCCAAAATTAAAATTTATATAATGAACGTAAAAGATATTGTATCTGATTTCTATAATTTGAAAGTATTTGAGCTAATCATCATTTAATTAATATTTACATTTTTATTACAAAATAATACAGTGTTAGTGTTATGTTAATCTTAATATGAAAATTTCTGAGATATAAAAGAATAAAAAAAAATTGAAAATTTATCTGCAAAACTTATTTATCTTTGAATATGTATAACTATATGAATCAACTATGATTCGTAGAGTACAGATGTATTTCCTTTACATTCGGTTAGATTCCTCAAACTAAATAGATCTGAACTAAACTTAATCACTGCGTTATTAACTGGATTTAAGTAACACTTTTCAAAATTTATAGAAAAATAATACAAATATTTTGAGTTTAACCTTAGTGTGAAAATTCGTCAGATATGATAGAATAAAGAATATTTTGAAAATTTATTTGCAAGACTTATTTTTTTTTTGAGTACGAACAATTATATGAACCAACTGAGAACCGCTGTGGGCATAAGTATCTCATCAAATAGATCGAAATTCAAATTAATCATAGGCTTCTTAACAGAAAAAGTTTTTTAAGTAAAACTTCTCAAAGTTTATTGCAAAATAATACAAATACAAATTTTACTCTTAGTTTGAAACTGCTTGAGATATGAAAAAATAAAAAAAATTGAAAATTTTCTATATATGTAAAAAAAATTAAAAATTTATTAGCTGAACTTTTCGTAGCAGTTATATAAAGCAATTATGGAACGCAGCAGACAGAGATATTTATTTATATAAACTTATAATGAGATGATTTAAATTAATCAGTGATTCGTTATATCGAGTGTTCTTCAAACTAATGCCGATTTCGATTAGTAAATCTATGGTAACTTTTTTGAACGAGATTCGCTTTTAGTACAACTCTTATTTTCGATTGGTAATTCTCTAGCGAAATGTATAACGCTCGAGATTAATTTATAACACTTTAGATGTTTTGCTAGAATTGCAAGATTACCCAGAAATTAACAGCTGTTTTATATGCCTTAACAAATAAAAAGTGATATATATATATATATATATATATACTAGCGGACCCGACAGACTTCGTTCTGTCAAAAAGATTTAGAATGTGGCAGTTTTTTGTTCTTACCTATTTTATAGTCGGGACAAAAAAATCTCCTGAACAGAACAGTTACCCCCTGTTGTGTGGGGTACAGTTCGGGTGACCAAAGTATTTTGCATTCCAAGAACTTTTTCCACCCTTCTAGAATCCACTAATAAACCCCGACTAGGATGTCTGCCAGAGGGTTTTAAACTAAGAGGCGAACTTAGGGTTCAAACCTGATTGGAAAATAATCTAAAGGGACAGTGTAAACCTAAAAGTGACAAATATATAAAAAGTTTGGTAGCTCGCTTGGATAATGAAGATAATGATCTGCAAAGGAAGTCATGGGGATTTAATAAACATACCTACAATAATCAACAACTTATTATAACACACAAACTCATCTATTCTGGTTATGTTCTTGTCTTCTTATATGTAAAAATAAATCGAAAAATGTGTTGGTAAGCGCATAACTCAACAACGCCTGGACCAATTTGGAATTAGCAATAATTCGATGTAAAACCCATCAATGGACGTCAACGAATATTTAAAAAAAAGAATTAACCAAATTGGTCTAGGCGTTGTTGAGTTATGCGCTTACCAACATATTTTTTGATTCATTTTTATATATAAGAAGATGAATATAATATCTGAATATTTAATATATATATAATATGTGATATATATTAATTTATATAATATATGCTACATGAATTTATGAAAAATATAAATATCAACTACTAACAAATGCAGGCTATACTCAAAACAGCTGTATGGTCAGCCAAAAATTCAATTAATTAAAATAATATAAAAAGAATTTTTGTTGTTGTAGTTCATTATTTTTCGAAAAAAAACCACTTTAATAAATATTGCAATATTATATAAAAAAATAAATTTACTTTTAAGTAAATTGAGATTTATTTGCATAGGTAATTGGACTAATCCAACTTAAGATTTATTAATATTTATAACAACACTTAACACAATGGGTCTATAGGCTATAGGCTTGGGATCGCTGTTATAACCTATAATAAGAATTCTTTTATTTGTGAGTGTATTTAAAATTTACTTACATTTATACTTAGCCATTTACAAATATATTTAACAATAATTTAAACAAGAATAAAAGATTATCAAAAGAGATAAAAAATATATATAAAGAAAAATAAAACTGATCTTAAAATCATAAATTTAATATACTATGTGGAAATAATAATAATAAAAATAAATATATGAAATATTTCTAACGTTAAAAAAAGTTTTTCATAAAAATTGTATATTTGATATATAATAATGCTCTATCCTAAAATCCTAGATAATTATGAAAATTGAAGAACTTTTATTTAATGCTCGTTACATTATTAAATTTTACTCCAATAAAAATAAAGATTTTCATTCTAAATGCCTTTTAGCAAAAAATTAAATTGATTATCTATTTAATTGTTATATTAAAATCTTAAAAAGTTTGCTTAACATTTTAATTGAAATATCCAAATTGTTACAAAAGAAGTTGAAGGGTTGTTTTATTTTCTGCTAAAAACGACTCACCGAGCAACTCAGTCAACTCAGTCTCCAACACATTTGACGCAGAGGAGAGTATCACCTTTTAGAATGTTCACTATGGAAAAATTAATTATGAACTGAACTTTATCTCATGCGGCACTCATAATTGCAGCCCACCAAATAGAGTAGTTGAAATGTACTTGTATCTTACTATGAATGTGGGTTTGTGGGTTTGAGGATTTAAAGGAGTCATGCTAAGTTTTAGTTAAATGTCGAAACAAAAACTCAAGTACATACTTAATTACGCTGCAAATCATATTATTGACATTTGATGTGGTAGAGTAGTATGTTCTCCTCCATATTAAAATATAGCAGCAGTGAATTTATTTGACAGTTTTGCAATATCCGCCACTCAAAACCAAAACCAAAACCCTAAATTTTGCTCCAATGCATTTTTTACGATACAAGTTTAAATTTTTAATAGTTTTTAATTCTAATTTTAAATATTTGACGTCATCCACAATGCGTACATTCAATGGAATGCCTATAATTATTGCATAATTTGATACATTAAATAGTTTTGTTTACTATAAAATATTTATAAATTTGCTATATATTTAGGGTACTATCTAGAGGTACCTAACGTTTGATTATTAACTTCCTTTTTTTTTAAATCGAAAAACACTAGCCAAAGGTATCAGCTCTCATTGTAGTATTCGGCCATATAATAACCTGAAAGGTGTTTGATAGTGTCTTTTTTCATTTTAATCATCACAAACTCTGTATTAATTTGGAGACATAAATCACTATCTCACTCAGATGCTGACCAGACATAGATATTTTTGCAAATATCTGTGCCGCATGGGAAAGGCGAATTTACCCGACGGTATTTATGGCGACGAAGGCAGAGAACATCTTCTTTTACTGTAATAGGAAAAGAATTAACATTAAATTTCTGTCACTAGAACAAATTTAGAGCTCTTCTCTAGATTTAGTTAGATTTAGTTATATAGTCAATAGCGAAATTGGTACAATATGACTCTTCTGGTCGTAGTACCACACTGTTAGGCGATTTCACGTCAAAAATTTTAATAATAAAAACAATACTAATAATAAAAACAATAGCCCAGATTAGACCAATAATATAGTGGAAAAGAGGGGAACGAACTGGTGAACGATAGAGTCATATGTGATTCAAGTCCTCAAAGCGAAAATATTAGACTTAGAAAGTAGAATAAGAAACTAGGCTAATAACTAATGCAGACACTAAAAAACTGCGGTGAAAAAGTAGAGGTCTAGACACAGTTCGAAAATCACAAGACTATGGCTTGAAATGCCAACATTAAAGAGACTTTCCTTGAAGTAATGCGAAAGCGGTCCCAAGGGAGAATAAGTATCGCCGAAGAGGGAGTGTTTTAGTTCGTATACTACATAATAATTTTAGGGAGTCAGGCACATCATTCGACGACGGTTGGTCTGACGATGTATAAACCATTCCACCTTCTCACCACAACAAAAAAATAAAACTGTATTAATCGTTAAATAGAACATAATTTCCTTAGACGTATCAAGCAAACATTCTCTATACGCTGATGACACAGGTTAGGAATGTAACTTAACTTCCTTAAATGGAAAGAAGACGTGCCTTTGTTTCCATCTGACCAGATGAGACCCCTTGTCTAAACTTGTGGTCAGTTTCAAACCGTTACCGATTTTCTGTCAAAAAAAAACACATATTATAGTTTGTTTGACAGTTTGTTGGACTGCTTATCGGTAAGGGCCAAACGATTTATTGAATAACATAAACTAAGTAGATTCTACTTTTATTAACAGGGTTATCTTGCAATAAACTTGGATTAAATCGGTGAACAATAGTTAATTATGATAAGATAAAGGGTATTTACTGACCAACTACTTAAACCAGTCACCCATATTCTCATACTTAGGTTATAAGCTAGTGACACGCATTAAAATCTGATGAAGTTCGCAAATAGTTCGATACTCTGAACCATTGGTTCGATTAAAAGCTTTTTGGTTCAATTATGTTAAAAAGTATAAATTTTGGTTCAATTATACCAAATAGTATGAGATTCTGGTTTAAAACCGGTTCAGTTGAAAATTAGTTCACAGCACTTCTTGTAACAGATGCACATGATCTTTATAAATATTTTTGGAAGGTTCAATGGTACAGTCTTTTTATTTACTTTTCATGGTTATAGTTACTTAGTTAGTTGTGGTGGAGGGAGAAATGAGTCCTCCTCAATTAGCTAAAAAAGCTGTTTTGAATCTACGAAACTTCATATTAGTGGTAGTAGAGAGAATGTCAAGCTAGAACAAGCCAGAGGCTTTTATAAACGCAAGAAACTGGCCAATGCTAATGCTAAAGATATCGCCGAGTGTTTTGAAGAAGGAGCCAGCAAAAACTTAAGCCTTGTTCTAGCTAAACCTGGACATAGACACATCAGGTGTTCTGGTGTCCTTTCTTCAAGAGTTGGTAAACACGCATTGCAGGAGATACTACATATAAATAATATGTAGTATCTCCGTAATGATATAAATAATAATAATGAACCGTAATTGATTGCGATGCCATCAATTAATTTCTTTTTAAAAATAAAACTAAATATTTTAAAAAATGCAACTAAAATAAATAAAACCCACAATGAGAATAGTTTTTATTGCATTGCTATAAAAATATTTTATATATTATACTGTGAAGTAAATGCAAATTGAATGTTGCAAGCTGGTCGCTAGTCACTTGATGTTATCCTTTTTAGAAACACCCAAAAGGACACTTTATGCTATCAATAAAAAATCAAACTAATTGCTACCAACTCTGCACTTGTCGAACCAAGTTACAATGTTGAGTAACGTAAAATGAAATACTGTAGCACTCCTCCGTACAATTACGTCTATTGAAGCCTTCCACAGTTATAATATGCAGAATATCCCTAGAAATATATGCTCTAAGTTACAATAAAAAACCAAAAGTCAACATTAAAATAATTCACGTTGCGACAGAATCGAACCTTTGCTACCGAAATTGTATGCAATAAGATTGTAAAAGGTAAAATGATTCCAGTATCCGTAGATATACATTAAAAAAGGATATACGTACACAATAAAATAACGTAATATTTAAAACGGAAGGATGTGCGTACAGAATAAACAAATGTGCTACGCTGTGTTGGATATGTCTTTTATACTCTAGACTATACTATACTACATACTACACATATGACACTTGGCACATGTCTGTAAGCAAATATATATCATATATTTCATATAAACATTACTTAAGACAAACATCTATATATATGTATGTGTGTATGAAATGTATCTGACATTTAAGTGGAGTTTCTGCATGGGTGCAGTTTTGTGCGTAAATCGATGCCATTGCTTTCTTTGGAAGCTATGGGTATGTTCCAGTTTTCAACTGAAATAATTTTGATTTTTAAAAATATTGAATGTCCTGTCGGTTATCTAAATATTAGATATATTTTAAAAATAAATATTCTTTTAGTTATTTTTGTTGGATTTTGTTTAAACGTTAAATTGAATTCAATGAGGCAAACAACCAATTCTTATTAATTTTGTTCGACAAGGTGGGATGTGAGCTCACCCATATTTAGTGCTTATGATCTACTACGCTTTACCTATATTTCAATAATGCTAATATTTAAGTGATAGATAATTAATTTTTCACATTTCTACATTTATAAAATATCATAGCAATTTTTTAAATTGGCTGCAAGTTTTTATTCGATTATTACTATGACATTTCGTAATTTTCGCATCTTAACCTAACCGCATGGTGTGGAACAACACAACCTTGTTGCAATTTATGCGTTTATGGTCATTAATTAGAATTTTTTTAGATTATAATGTAGGTTAAAAGGATTAGGATTACTGACACCGTACACACCTATTTATTTTTAGATATTTTCGAAAAATGTCGAAATTAACAACTAAATTAAAAATTTAACTCTATGAAAAATATCGATGTATAAATTTTGAAGAATTGTTGTAAAACATGATCTCATATAACAGGATTTGAACAGTAAAAAAGAAACAAAAACAAAAATTTGATTAATTTAATGAAATTTGGTTGACCACAAAACACTGTTTCGAGTATTGCCAAGTACTCATCATGATGAGTAAGATAAGACACATTCGATAAAAAAAAAACAACGTCAATAATCCGATATAATTTAAAATAATATATTTAAGTCAATAAATAATTTTGAAAGCAATAAGTGTTCTTATGAGGCTTTTTGATATTCTAATAAACTAAATAAGATATGTGAAAGAAACGTGTAAAATCGTATATAGAGTTATATGATGTAATCCTATATCTAAAATAAATAGTTTGAAACTTAGTAATATTTTTATACTAACTATATTAATACTTAATTTGATACACAGAATCTCATCAGAGGTATCAAGGTTAATATCAGTCTTTACAGAGCACAGTATCTCCTGCAATGCGTGTCTACCGGCTCTTGAAGAGAGGACACCAGAACACCTGTTGTGTCTATGTTCAGGCTTGAGCAGAACTAGGCTTAAGTTTTTGGGGGCTCCGTTCTTTAACACACTCAGCGATATCTCCAGCATTAGGATTGGCCAGACTCTAGTCGTTATAAATGTTTCTAACTGGTTTTAGTTTGACCATTTATTACCCATTATTACGAGAATTTGTGAATTCAAAACGGGTTTCTTAGCTAATTAAGGAGGATTCGTTGCTCCCTTCATTTCAACTAATTAAGTGACTAACTATATAAAAACTATTATATATAAGTATAGTATATAAGAAATATTTATTTTTGAGATTATTAAAAAAAATACTTTAAACTTGGTGGCTCAGAACTATGAAAGTAAATAAAGAACTATCGAGGTTAACTAAAAAAACCAGTACAGAAAATAAAATGAATAGGCGAGAAAATGATTGGGACGTCTATGCATTGCATAAGCTCGGTGATGATATTCCACACGTTGCCCTTATTTAAAACCCCATAAGGAGCCCAGTAAGGACGTTAATGTGCAATGTCTTGCAGGCATAATACACACTCAATATGTAATTAAATCGGTTGGCTGTTAAATCTTAATGTTATAAACTAAATGTTATAACCTACCTAGTAATAATCAAGTATTGATCTAACAAGACCCAGTGTTATTATGTTGCCCTATGGTTTGTAGCGGTTTTGTCAATGACGTATCAATAACAAATCGAGTTTTAACACTCCGAAACTAATTCTATTTTTTACCATTATCCATTTTCTATTAGAATTAAACTCACGAATTGTTTTATTTGTAATATTATTTTGTTGAAATTATTATTATTAAAATTGATGATAATGAACTAAAATTTTGGAAAAAAATATTATATTGATTAAGCTATGATTTTTCCTCCTTAGATAAATTACCTCCCCAAAATACTTATGCTCTTAATTGGCCTTTAATAACTCACGTATCAAATTTGGTTTTATTCAAATTTTTTGCATTGCTAGCATTTTTGGTTCAATATAAAAAATATTCGCAAGATACGGATGCGATGTGAGAAAATAAAAGAAAATGTATCTTAAGGATAAAATAATTGAGTGTTAATGGCTGCCCTTAAAAGCAAATAACTGTTTTTCGTAATGTTAATAATTTTCGTTTATTAAAATAAATAACTTTTTTATGCTTTCATAAGCACTTATAGCTTCTGCTTAGTTTCTACATAGTTAAGATACAGACCAGAAACCGAATTCGTGTTATGCATAAAAAAGTAAGCAAACGCCTCTGTGATTATTTTTAGATTAACCGATTTATTGCTGAGTTTTCTAATTATATCTTGTTTGCATTTGAACGTGAATAGAAAGTGTTTATAATAATTTAGATAAATGTCATATATGCGCTTATGTATATGTTATATGCAGTGGAGCTGTTTTTTTGATATATAAATATTCTATAGTCTATAAGAGCGCAACTAGTGAAATTGGATATATTAAATAGTATATAACTATATGGAGTTAATAATAGTAAATTGTAAACGGCAGATGAACTTGCAAAGCAAGGATCAAGCCATAATTTCTGTGGCCTAGAGCCCAGAATACCACTAAGGTACAATATGCAGAAGCCTATGTCTATAAGTGGATAACCTCATTTCATCTAAATAGATGGAGAGAGTTGAGCACTTGTAGACAGACCAAACTCATGTTGCCAAAACCGTGGGTCGCGGAGCAATCTAAGCTGGCTGACCTCACTAATTACTGGACATGGGAACTTCAAGTATCACCTCAAAAAGATAACTCTTGCTGAGGAAGACACTTGCAGACTATGTCTAGAAGAAAAGGAAACAGCGGTGCATATATTGTGCCAATGTCCAGCACTGGGAAGTAGGAGGAAGACTGTCTTGGGACACCACTGGCTTGGTGATGACTTGGCAGGAAACCTCAAGCTAAATGAGCTGCTTGCATTAACAAAATATGTAGTTATGCGAACGGAAGTCACTTCAGCTTTAACTCAATAACAACATCCGAGAATCGAAGGACGAAAAAGGACCCAAGTAGTTTCGTGGTCTACTATGACTAATCCGCCAACTCAGTGGGGCCACTTGTTGGACAGTGCGCTGTTCAAACGTCGCACTATATATATAAATCGTAAACGGTATTTACTTTTATTTACAAAATATAAATAAAAGAGCACAAAATGAACATTTTAGTTATTATTGTACAAAGTATTTGTTGTTGTCTGTATTTAAAAACACTACAATTCACCATTTTACTGCAAGAAACCACATCACTATCATCGTGCATATAGAATTATAATCATATACGGTAGTGATTAACTATCGTATGGCCTCTCTATTACCATAAGTAAAACCGATCATATTGTTCGTCTAAGTTTTGCGAAGTTGGAAAATTTATTCATCTGAGGAAATGATATTTGGCAATACTGCGTTCATGTAAGC
>NC_051847.1:56157744-56177919 GCF_002237135.1 Teleopsis dalmanni | reverse complement strand
CGCGATTGTGGTGCGAGTGGCATCATTCGCTTTTGTGACCATCATGTGACGACAAACAACAGGAGGATTGCAGCAGCAGTGAGAGCAACAAGACAAGGGCAGAGCATTAACATAAAATTGTGTAATAAATGATTTTCTCTAATTGCAATTTAGTAAGGTTATAAGTCTTTTATTGAGTTGTAACCTGGTGACGATGTGTATTGAAATTTATGATTATTTCTACGCTTTGTTTGCACGACAATGTCACCACAAATTTTCCAAATTTTAACTAAATGACTAAATTTTTATTAAGCCGAAGCTTTGTGATGTTGAATTTATAAATAGAAACTTTTTATAGTATTTTACTAATAAAATTAGTTATCAATTAAAACAGTATTCTAAATTAGTATTCGATTTTACTTAAATCCATTATTATCTTCTTAATTTTTATCTTCAGGTCAATAACCAATATAAGGAAATTTACTTGGAAACCATGTTTAACATTTTGCAACAGATTTATTTATTTAAATATTTATGTATTATTCACATACTACAATAATCTTAATAAAAGGTTAAACATATGCAGTATATATTTTGACAATCTATTAGAATAGTTACAAATACAAATCTTTCTGTCTACAAACACAAATAGATCTACAAATAGATTTGTTTACAATATTGCCAACATCATCCTTATCAAATGAACAACCCGGACTTATACAACTTAAAGAAAATTAACTCAAAATGCCAATATACCTACATAAATGGTGATATGCTTAATCTTACAGAAACTTCACCAATATTACTGTTTTTAAATAATGCTTTGTAAAAATTTAGAATAGATTAAAATCAAAAGCTATAATGTTCGATAAGTAGAGAAAGGCTAAGAGAACGTTATGAGGCTGAAGCTTCAACGATATTGATCAGGAACTTGCAAAAAAATTTATGTTTATATTTAGTTGTTATTTAACTCTAAACATGTCCTTTACCTGGAGTGAAAACTCAAGAACCCAGAAAAAGACAATAGCAGTTGTCTGGACTCGTCTTTTGGGTGAAAAAAGTTAGCTTTAGCACGTTTTTACTCTGCTAAAGCTGTTATGTGTATTGCAGTACATGCTTGGACATGCTTGGACTCGTCTTTTGGGTGAAAAAATGTAAGCTTTAGCACGTTTTTACTCTGCTAAAGCTGTTATGTGTATTGCAGTACATGCTTGAATTTGCTCTCATTAAGTAAATTAAAAACTGATTTTATGATAGAAATTAAATTTCTCTAATTAAGCAATATTTAATCATGAAGCACATTTGTTGCACTTTATTTTGACCTCTAATCTACCAAAGCCATCACAAAATATAATTTTCCGACAGACAACAAACCAAGTTGACCCCATAAATTACGAATAATTGCAGAACAGGAACAAAAATTCCGCTTTCGGAGTTGATAACTCATTTTGTAGGAGCTGACATAAAAAAAAAACAACTACAGATAACAACTTCGTCCTGCAATTAATTAACACATTTGCATATGAGTTCAGTTGTTGTAGAGGATATTGTAGATGTTGGGGAAGAGTGAGAAAACTGTTCTTTTAATAGGATTTCCGTTTAATCGACTACGACTACTCAAAAGTATGCTCAGATTATGAATAATGATGATGATTTTTTGAAAGAAAGGGAAAATAAGTGTTTAGTTTAGATATGTCATCACAATGTTTAAGTCACATAATTTTCTAATATTTGAATGCGTTGAATGCCTTAAGAAGTTAGCTTGTAATATAACACTGAATGCTGTTAAACTATTAACACAAGAAAAGTAATAAAAATAATAGTCTTTTTTATAAGCAAAATATTAGACGTAAACTACTTTATGGCTGTGTTACTTATAGTAATGCTGCTCCATTTACTATTAGAAAACTCCAAACTTAACAGAAACTTACATCAGAAATAAAGACACACACAAACACTTGAGAGTAGAGAGTGTACAAAAATATATCAAAGACAGACCGCTAAAATTGTTCGATTCTGTGGAAGCGCATACTAATTCAAAATTCCAATCTCCTAAATCAAATGCAATAAATATTTCGTCAGGAATATATGCTGGGCTTCAAAGTATACTATTATAAAATCATCTGAATAACGACGGAGCGCTTATAACAGTGAATCAATGGTCACAGACACTACTGAGTAAAAGTGCTATAGACATTAATTCGTAGTTGATCAAGCAAAGAAGAAGAAGAAGTAACCTTGTATCTTTCCGTAACAATCGTTCTAAAAATAGACATTGCGTAAAGTTTAAGAATGTAATTTCGATATATGCTAAATACAACTGTGCGTTGTGTTGAAGTAAAAAGGATCACAAGGAACGGAACTGAAGTATGATAATTCTTTCAATTGTTTTCTTCTCGACTAAAATGAATTGTACACGTATTATATATAATATACATCCCAAGTCGTTCACATGTCTAAGTTTATTCGAAGTCTAAAGAAAATTTCCAACGGAATACATATTTTTTTTCCGGTTTTATGAAATATTTTCAATAAAATTTCAATAAATTAAAATATAAAATCATCCGTAGTGTCTATAGTAATATTGACAGTTTGCCACCATTATGGACCAGTAGAGTATTGTCCCACAAGCAATGCTAATTATGGTTTTCATGAATTCATATATGCATACGTATTAGGAGCCATTTTTTTGTAGATTGCAACCTTTGGAATTTATACGAATATATCGAAAAATAGTTTTTAGAGAATCAAACAATCTCATATTTTAAACCGTTTACAAAAAGACAAATAAGTTAAGTCAAATAATTAGATTTGAAACCATTCAAATGCAATCCATATACGGCAAGCAGAAATTGTATATTAAAAATATTCAACTTTTATTACTAAGATTAAAATCTTTATAGGAAATTAAAAATGATTAAAATGAGAATTATAAATATTATACAAGTTTAACAACTTGTATAAACTTTTATATGTACATTATATAGGGCCATATCAAAAGACCCAAAGTTGGCTCTTTTGGGCTATGATGAAAATGCATGTTATGCAGAGTGACACAGAAATTGTAATCATTTGCTTTTAAAAGGCACAAATGTTGACTGAACAGCACTGCTTTGCCTAAGTGACGAGGCACAGATAGCCTCGGTTCTAATGACCAAATTTGAACTGACATTTGTTTTTTTTTGTCTGACTCTCAGTTTTATAATTTGCATTGAAAACAACAACAGTTTATATTTTGACGAACCCATGACTCCCTACATAAATGACCCATAGTTAAAACTCCGAAATTTCAAATTTTAAATCTCTAGCGAAATGTACCATATAACACTCCAGATTAATTTATAACAGTCCAGATATTTTGCTAGAGTAGCAAGATTACTCAAAAATTAACAACTGTGTTATATGCCTTAACAAATAAAGTGTGATATTATTCGATATATGAATTTATGAAAAATATTAATATCTATTTCTAACAAGACCACTGATGATAGGTATTTGGCTATACTCGAAAAAGCTGTGTGATCAGCCAAAAGTTCAATTAATTAAAATAATATAAAAAGAATTTTTGTTGTTGTAGTTCTCTACTTTTCAAAACCTCTCCAATATCTACTAATACTATAACAAAAATGTTAGATTATTCTAAAAATTTTTGATTAGGCAACAAAATTTGACAGATTGAGAGTAAATCTAGATTAAACCCAGATTTACCAAGCGAAAACGCCATTAGACAACAAAGGTTCAACATTACTGTCATATGAGTAGAAAAATCTGCAAATAACTCAAATAACAAATTAACACCAAACATTTTTTATCCGAAGGCGAACAGTTTTTTATTCAATGGTACCGAGATTAAAAACAAATAATTTGCTCAACCAAAATTTTCATAAATTTAATTGTTAACAAATTTAAATTCTGTCATCATTCAACGTTTTCCCCGACAAACCTACAAACTGACCGCCTTTCTGTTAACTATAAAAAGACTCACATTCCACGTGCATTGCTTAACTCACATACAAAACTAAGAAATCTACATTAGCCATTCCCAGGTGAGTAGCACTTCGCCACTGACAGCCGCCAAAATAACAATTTTGCATCATTTGTTCGCAATGTGTGTAATTTTGCACCACTGCAGACCAGCTTTGGAACACTCCTAAAGCCGAATCAGCACAAACGCTACAACCAACAACAAAAATAATAAAAAAAACAATAACAAACGTGCTAAAATCCCGAAGGTATAAAAAATATATGTACTCATACTGGGGTCTGTTCGACGTAGCATTTGATAGTTATAGTAAAAATTACAAAACTAAAAACAACCGAAAGCAGCAAAAACAAAAAAAAACAACATCAAAAACAACATTGTATGTCCCCTTTGTGTATAAACAATAATGTGTAATTAAATTCAAAACATTCGTGTACGGAGGATGGGGACAGCCGCATATATATAACCTCAAGTGTGTGCATTGCGCATATGTCCGTTTGGGAAAGACTGCTGGGCGCATTACAAGGAGTTCAGAGTTGGCGTAACGAAGCGTGGATAACTTGTGTCACATTGAGATCCTTCCAAATGCTAACTTCATTTATAATTGTTATTTCCGCATTGTATAATTAGCGCTTTTAAGTTTTGAAAAATGAAACCATTCATAATTAAATTCTAACAAAAATAAACAAAACAAAAAAAACTAAACAGTAAAAATAGTGAAAGTTGATAAGAAATCTATTAGAATTATTACGCACTTGTTGGCATAGATGACCCAGAAATAAACAAACTGGGACATCAAATATGTAAAGTACATAAAGATTACAGCGCTCTTGTAGGCAGAGTTGGCACAGAAAAAAAATATATTGTTAAAAATTGCGAAAGTGTTATTATATATATATTATATATATATTATATTATATATATATATTAATCAACAATTTTTATAAAATATAAAAATTGTAAACACTAAAAATTTATGGCAAGTGTAAGCATTTTTATTTTATATGTTTGGCGATTAGTTGTTTGCAGTGGCAGGCCATTAGATAACTTCCATGTACCTCAATTAGCGATTTTTCGCCGTTTTGCTTCCACATTCCTCGCAAGAACCCTAATATAGAAGAGTACAGACTAAATCCATCGCACTGTATTTAGATAATTCAATAGGTCTTTCGTCTTCACCGATGAACAGTCTAATAAACTATCAAAGAAATATGTTTCTAAGAACCTATAACTTCTGGACGCCAAAGCCGGGCATTCACAGAAAACATGTATTATAGTTTCTTTCTTCTGCGAGCTTCCACAACTTCTGCAATGAGGATTATAGTACTGAAATTAATTTATTTATTAATGTATTTGAATTTATTAATAAATAAAATGCTCATATGATTTTTACGGATGATAGGAATTTTGCAACATATTTCCAGTGAACATTCACAATAGACTAACTATTTAATTTGGCCGCAACTTTTGGTGCTTAAAAATAAATAACCATAAAATAAACATATGACACGTAAAAAAAATTCAAAAAAATATGCGATTGAATTTTATAACAAAGTTTTTAATATAAATATACATATAGGCAATACGAGATCGTGAATAAATTCGTTTATATAATTTTCAAACTTCTAACATCACTAGTTACTACTAAATGAGTAGTATTTAAGATTGTTTTATTTTTCTTAAAATTGTCTTATAATATTTTGCTTATATTTTAACGATTTTGTTTTGTATTTATTCTTACAGTATATTCTATATGCGTATTATAGAAATTATAAATTCTTTAATAAATAATTAACGACACACAATTACTAATCTGTCAATCATCTTCACAAAATGTTTATTAAAAAAATTACTTTTTAAAAATATTTAAATTTACTCATTCACACACGCAACTGTTATAAATAATAAACAAACCCCTCTGTCATCTGACTGGAATTTTATTTACATTTTGTTTCAAAAATCATTCACAATAGATCAGTTTTAAGATTTGGTATCATTGTAATGCGAGTGGCTTATTCGTTAAGCGGTTTCAGGAAAGTAGCCTTATATTTGCGATTTTTGTTTTTGCTTTGCATGTTAATTTTTAAGCGATACGTGTTCTATTGGAACATTCATATCAAAAAAATATATTTGTTGTTGCTTTACATGTTTTCTTTCGTAAGTTGCGAGTATTTTTTTGCTGCTCTGAAAGAAAAATTACGGCTACTATTACAATTAACTCGTCAAATTTGCAGCATTTTTCATACAAAACCTATACACAGATACTATCTGTACTATGGTACTATCGAAGTTTAATCATTTATGCCGTAAACATTTTATTATATATTAAACAGTTCAATTACTGTTTCTGAAACAATATACGTACACATTATTAAAAAAATATTATAGAGATATCCATGACTTTTAAAAAAATATACATATGTATCATAATGTATCTTTTTAATTTTTCAAGTTTGATATCGTATGTTTTATACTTTTTAAATAGTTAGTTTGCCAGTAATGTTTTTGAAATAAGTTCAAAATCAGTTAAGAAGTCTATTTATACATTTTAATATTTCTGCAATGGTTGTACATATTTTCAACCACATTAAGGGTTATTTCAAATCCCATTTCAAGAACTCCAAGCATTCTGACAAATCATACCGGTACATTCGTAACAAAACATGGACCAAAATTCTTCGTAAGCAGAAAGTTGACATTATTTCTATTAATGAACTCGCAAATTATTTGAATCACTTCAAAATTATCTCCCGAGCAGTAGTAACAAAAAAAATTGATATAAGTAATCGGCAAGTTAAAGCGATACGCTTATCAAAATTTCAATCTAATCAATTAAAAAGATGCCCAAATGATGAATCCCTTCTGCGTCAATTTGCTATTTCTAATTGGAATTTTATGACATATAATCAAAAGAAGCCATACATGGATTTAGCTCACAACAAAAAGGTTTGGTTAAAACGCAATTTAAATCGTACTAAGAAAGTCCGAACACCAAAAAAACGAAAATTCAATATAGCAAAGGCTGCTACGTGCCTTCATCTGGACGATAAATACACGTATGAGAGTGAAAGTATATTAAATTTGACTGCTGAAAAAAATTATGGTGAGAAGTCCTATCATAAGGTTGAAAAACATGAGGATCTTAAGGAGTTGGTAACGACCCAATTGGCTAAATCAAGTGCTTATGGGACAGTATGTAATATTATCGAAGTCGTTGAGTCTACAGATAAGTTGAGTTCGAAACCAGTTATTGCTCGCAAACGGGCTAAACATGCTTCAAAAACATGCAAATTCCAAAAACGCTTCCGGAGAAAACATTAAAAGAACACCTAGAGCTTATGATCCAGTTTAGGTCCATGTTTTATTATAAAACAAAATTACTGATAATTTAGAAATCAGTGCAACTTTAATAAAAACTTAAAGGAGTACCAAGCAATATGTGGAGGATTCAAATTTCAAGATGTCAGAAAAATTATGAGTTTGAACAAGGAAAATTTTTATTGAAAATGGTAATCAACATAAGCGATGTATTTTTAAAAAGTTTTATTGTGAACAAATAATTGCGATGTATTAAGCATTCAATAAAAAAAAACAATTAACAATATTAATAATATACAGATTGGTTAAAAAGTTTTAAAAACAAAAATGAAAAGATGTGAATTTTTTAATAAAAATAGTATTTGTATTCAAAATGGTCTCTCGTAACTTTAAACGCTTTCCACGAAGAACCAGCTTCAAATTTCTACAGAGGTTAGAGTCAGAGAGAGCCACAAATATGGAGAGTACGGTACTTAAATTAAATTTCGTCAAAACACTAGTGTGAACCCGCGCATTGTCTTAATGAAAAAATTGTTTTTCTTCTGTAAGGCGGGTTTTTTTCAACAATTTTTTTATCTAACTGGTCCAAAAGCTTGCAATAATATGGATAAATTTATATAAAAATGGTTTGATTTGCCATTATTTATATGTGCAAAATTAAAATCTTGCCTGCCACGGAACAGATTTTTTACTGTTGTACTTGGTGTGATATTATAATTACTATTCACTATATCTACAAATATGTTACTCTACAAGTTTGCTAATCGCGTGAATAGGATTACTACTACTTTCTTTATTAAGTTGATTAGCTTTTGTTCAATTAGTTTATAATTTAGGGTGAAAATAAATACTTTTTTTTCAATAGTCATTATATTTTATTGATTTTCTTGTGGTATCATACACAATCTTTGCATTTGAAACTAGTAGTAATATTGTTTTAACCGAAAAAATTTTGAACCTCTTTTATAGGAATATTATTCATAACTCTTTAATAAACTTGTTGTGTTAGGTTGTCATCTAATCGATGTGAATTATTTTCACGGAAAGTTAGGTATAAATATTAGTAATTTCACATTACTAACACTCATACGCCATGTTGTACTTAAACACGTACAAAATATTGAAGTCATTTAATGTGGAGCATAATTTAAAAAATTATAAATACCCAAAGTCATTGTCCCTTTTTTTACAACACGAAAAAAAATATATTTTTTTCACTGCATTGTAAATAACATAATTTTCAGTCGTTCCCACAAATTATAAGAGTCGTGCGAGATAATTCAGATGTAAATGTTCAAGGGGACACGTGTAAATTGCTCAATAAAGGACCGCAAATATGTAAGGAAGAAAATTTTAAAAAGTTCTTCTAATGATGTTAACATCAACAATTATAAAAATGTAAAAAATAAACAAAGTTAATTTACTTAAGCTGGAAAAAAATATTAATGAAAGTAAATTGAATAAAACGCATAAAAGCTGCGATGTCCTTCTTGTTTTTGGATTCTCTTGAACAATGAGTGACGTACTTCGTGAACCATTCTTTTAATTTAATTTATTTTTATATTTACATTTATGCTCATATATTGTATTAAAGCAATATATGTATACATATGTTATACATACGGGAACATACAGGAAAGTACTTGCAGAAACAAGCACTTAAATCCTATCATTCAAATATTCATAATGGGTCTAAAAATAAATGCGACACCACAACTGTAAAAATGCTTGAAAATGTTGTACTAAATATGCTATTAAATTTTATATATTAAATAAATATAAAATAAATTTTATGTACATTTTATTGCACACGAAACTTGGTGTGAGCATTTGTGATGTTGCACAAGCACAACATCACAAATGCTTCCTTCTTAGTTAATAAGAATATCATCTCATCGCTATCCAACAGGTTCCAGTATATTAACCTGTCAACTACTTGACAGACCGGCGCTCTACGTCAACTCTTTACCGCCTCAGAACTCAAGACCACTTCAATGACCGAAATGTATCCCACAAAGTCGCTTCACATTTGCTTTTTGTTATTGGCAACATGCACGTTGTTGGCGCATTGTGCGCTTGAATCGGCAACAGGCACAGATCAATTTTCCGATAATTCTGAAGACAAAAATGAAGGTAAGCAAGTCCTTGTGTGATTGATGTAATTTTCTGTGTACATGTATTTGTCCTTCAATAATGTTTTTTCCTTTCAAGTTTCTTTCACATGTTGCATTTTTATTACTTTTGTCATATAAAACCATTGTGTTTCTTATTATCCATATTTTATTGTATATTTAATTTGTAATTTACTTATTGTAGATGCACTCACTGTTCATAAACGTCCTTCATTCTTTGTGGGTAGTCGCTATGGCAGATCTGGAGCCTTTGCATCTTCGGCAAAAATGCGACGTTTAAATGTAGTGCCTCGTAATGACAGATTCTTCTTGGGCTCACGGTACGGCAAGCGTACAAATGAATTTGCAGCCCCTTACGAACAGAATGGCATGGATAATATTCCCGCGGGAGTAGCAACTGCAATTGGTAATAACAACTCAAATTTTGATGACAACTCAGCAGCACCGTTCATGATGTCATGCATCTACACAGGATTGAAGAATTACTATCGCTGCAATAGCATGTAAGTTCGAGGTCATAGGGGTTGAGTAATATCAAGGATTTTTGGTTATTTGTAATTTTTAAGTATTTATTAAATACATGTAGGGCAAAAAAAAATATTAGACAAAAAAAATTAAATAAATTTCTAGAAAAATTACAGTTTCTTACTTCATTGTAGTACATAATCCGTGAACAGATTTTGATTTGATTTGTTTTTAATTTTGAAACAAGTTAATTGGCTATAGCACTGAAGAGGGTATTGAAGTAGCGACATATTAAAAATTCCATTTTCTGACTTTAAATCTGTATCTATTATATTTTTCTTTTCTTAAGAAGATACTGACTTTAAATCCAACTGATGAGATAATTTAAATTAAATTAAATTATTAAATAGAAAAATTACAGTTTCTTACTTCATTGTAGTACATAACACATGAACAGATCTGGAGATCTGGGACTGGAAAGGGTTTTGAAGTAGAAACCTTTATTAAAATTTTATTTCCCGACCTTTAATCTGCATCTATTATATTTTTCTTTTTTTAAGAAAATACTGACTTTAAAACTAACGGATGAGATGAATTTTATGTTGTGCTACAATTGAAAGTAACAGTGCAATGCTGAATATTTGAATTTTTTATCTTTATAATAATATCTCTCATTATTGTCTCAAACCCGTTTATTAGACTCCTAAAAGCAACCTTTCCTCTTCGAGATTTGATATATCATTTCATTATATATAGCAGCGAAATATTGATTCTCTAATTGTTCTGTTATTAGTCTTAAAGTGATATCAGTACTATATAGTAACAGTCTTAATGCAGATTAAAATATTAATAAACAGACATATGAAACCTACAATACTATATCAAGACGCATGGGACAACACTGGTATGATACTATGTAAAAAAAAGCAGTGCATGTTTGGCAACTTGAAAATATTGTATTATAAATATAGATTTCACTTATAAATAAATTGTTTCTCTTCTGCATATAATTTAAACGAACCTTTTTCATTGTGACACTTTTTTTTACTCGCGGTCTAATATATTCGCTTAAACGCTGTTACGTTAGTTAACTTTCTTTAAGTATCATATCATGTCTCATTATATGACCCAACTATATTATGCACCAAAAAAATTGATTCGTTATGGGGTCAACTTTTATTCAACTTTTTCAGAACGAACTTAAAGCATATAACGAGGTAGGTTTGTATTTAACTATACTCATACACTCAATCAATGGTGTGAACCTTGAAATAAAAGAATATAATCTCTATTCGTCCACAAAATTAGCACTTAACTTGTATATGGTAACTTGGGTTGTACAAAAGTAAGATTAGCTCAGCTCTACCCAATTTCGCGAGTATATCAACCAGCTAAATAGCTATACCTTCTCTATTAAGGATTCGAATTTTCAAAGTGTATATTATCAAATTAGGATCATAAAACTTTTCGGGTTGAACAACATTTAGGACTCCTTATCCAATCTTACTTAATGTGCAGAAATTTATTTCATATAATAGATTTACAGCTCATAATCTTGAGGCCTGAAATAAATGAGTTGCTGCACACATTGCTTTACCACTTAGGATTGTTTTTAACTATCCAGAGTAAACCCTGTGAGGGTCGTGTGTCAACTTGAAGTAAGCAATATACTGATATAGTCTATCAGTCTGATTTTTACCAAGTTGATTACAAGAGATGCTTTATCTCGGTTGTTTAAACTCATTCCATAGTTTAAATTGCGCTAATAAAAATAGTAAAATTATTTAAAAAAATGTAGATTGGAATATAGAATAGAATAACCAAAGAAAATGAAAAGTTTAGTGTAATCAATAGAAATAATTACTGCATAAAGTAACATAGAATGGAAAGTAAGTTAAGTTGAGAAAACAATATTTTTATAAACATCCGTGTTTAATTAGCTCAACTTATATGACAGCGGATGTATTTGAGTGCCAGTTGAGCGATGATAGTGTTTACCTCTTCTATACTTGGCGGTAGCAGCAGTTGATATCATGTATATATATTAATTTAGCCTCTAAGTCTTCTGTCAGTTGACCAAAAGCAACTAAATTTTTTACAGGACATACAACTTGCAAGTTTCTGCAACATTTTTGCATTTTATGCTAAAAAAACGAATTTTCTACTTTGCAACATACTTAATATTAGTAATATTAGTATATTAATATTAGATTATTTTTTTTATATCCCTTTTTAAGTAGAATTTCTGTGCAAACTTTTTATTTTTTTCTTTTTTTTGTACTCTACTGACTCATAGTCTGTCCAACAGTATGTACTGGATTAACCAACTCATTTTAGCCTGAAGCTTGAATCTCATATTTCTATTTATAATTTAGTTCTTCTTCAAATAGCAATCATTCTTGAGCTGATTTTCAAATTTTCTTTTCAGCGAAGAACTTAATAATATTGTTAACCAGTTGACAAACAATCAAAACGATGACGAAGGCAAATAAATTTATACGGATAGATGGCGTACAAACGGTGAAATGAAAACAATATACAATAATGTCATAACCTACGAGAAATATAATTTGTAACTCTTAACTATATAAAATATATACAAATATACAAGTACATACACATATATAAAAAATAGTGCAAACTGCAATATACAAGCATAAACATACAAAATGGCAACATGGATATATGTATTATTTATAAATAGACAAACTCTGGCGTTTAATTTCAAATGGGCTGGATTGAGATTAATGTTAGAGAGATCTATGCAACTTTAGTTATTATTTGTTTGCTGTATATAGAATATTTATGTAATAACTTATTCACTATTGCATACTTTATTGTAGCTTTGTCATTCGTATCTATAAAATATAAATTTCACTAATTAATACTATAATATATACATAATAATATATATATAATAATATATATAATATATATCTTAAAACTTACAACTGTGTAACAGACATTATTATTCAAAATAAAATGGAATTGTTTAAAATGATTGTAACTGTATAAAATATTTGTAGCGAATAAGTTAATAAGTTTAAAGAATATTTTTATTTATTATAACACATATAAAAATATTTAAATAATAGGAAATGGTGTAATAAATTAAACCTCAAAGGAGACGAAATCTCATATTAATATACATTATTAAATATTGCTATAAATAATATAAAATATATACGACGCAAATAAATATTTATATAATAAATATATATATGTACTGCATACAATAAAATATGTTATATTTATATATAAAAAAATATATATACATTTATATATAATACTTTAGAGAGAGTTTGCAATAAAATGCGTTAAACAAAATATAACGAGTTTTAATTATCTTTTATTTGAGTAATAAATTAAAATTATGTTTGAAATTTAGATATATAGAAATAAATATAGATTAAGGAAATCAGATTATACTTGCATGATAGTTATACAAATAATAGAAAATATTCCTACCACATAAAAAATACGTTGTGTGTATTAAACAATATTAATTAAATGGAATTGTCACATTTTCATGTCTTCAACCTTTTAACAAGATTTTATTTCTAATAAATCTTCATTGTTAAAGTAAAGACTCATTCGCCAAAGCATCGAAATAACCCTCTATTCGAAATAAGCGATGAGGTAGTTACCGATTAATCTAATCAAATCTGGGACTACAATAGATAAGAAAGTAATTAGTCATTGTAACATGGTTTATAGTCTTAGTGAAATAGTTTTATATTATCAGTGTTATTAGGCTGCTTTTCTCAAGATTAGAATAAATCACTAATAATATACTAATTAACTTATATTTGCTTTTATTACTGAAATATAAATCCGAAATACAAAAACAATAATCTTACTAGTCAAAGTTTATGTTTGTAATAATTATGGAAGATTATGGAATTATGGAAGAGATCGACTTCGTCAACTCTGTGACGTTTTGATTCCACATGTGTACTATTGGGTTCAGATTTCATACATTTTTATATATTAGAGCAAATAATTGTTTTTTATATGCTTAAATAGCTACAAACAGAGTTTAGAATCGTCAACATAATATTGTACTCAGCGGCCAATGGTATCTGTGTGATCACGCCTGAAGCATTTGAGTTCGACTTGTAAAGTCGCAATTACATTTTTGGATTCAATGCTGGATTTGATCAACATTCGAAATTCTTTGTTTACTTTTATTTTTCATATACCAAACTAGTGTCCTTTAAACAGTTGTAACACAATAATTTGTGTTGACACTTTATCATTCGAATATTACTACTTTAAGAATGTAATATATAGAATATTCATAGAATTAGCCAAGAAATGGGCCAGGAAGGCACATTCGAAGAATTGGTCTTTATTAAAACTGATACAAAACAAAAGTCGTCGAATCGTGGACCTGTTATTAACTATCGTCTATCGTCATCGACTATGACCATCACCCTGTCAGAGCTTTTTCTTTGTTATAAAGTATTAATTCGGGCATTAGGGGAATGGTTGTTTGATAATGTTTCGTGATATACTGAATGACTAATAATATGACATACTATTTAGTAATAGAAAAGACTCTAATTATTTTGTTTGATTCTAATTTATGCACTTTCTCGTATTAAAGCACTTTAATTAGTTTCCCATTCCATTTATAATCTGTATATTGTTGTAACACCATCATCAATGTAATACAAAGTGCATAACTGCGTGGTTAGCTTTACTATATGATTATAGTTACCACATGGATATTTTTACCAAATGGTTAGGACCACCATGTGGTTAGAATGCTTTTGTTTTTGAGCTTAAAAAACGTAAAAATTTCTTAAGACATAGAAAATTAATTGGAACCACTGTCTAACAAAAAATAAAGAAAAGAATTTGAAATGTGTACAAACCTAATTCGCGTTGTATAATATTTAAGCAACAAATATAATGTATCTATCATAGAGGATACCTAAATATTACAAACAATATTATATATTAAATAATACTTTTTCTGGAAGGCACGCATTCATCAAAAATATTTTGACCACTCATTTGAAAAATTTCTGTCCTTAAATATAATATGTAATAAGGTCATATTTAAGACCCATTTATATTATATTTCTTTCTTTTATAAAGTATTATTTTAGGTATCAATCCAATGAATAATAAAATCAATATTATAATTAGGATAAAAATATTATCCAAAAACAAGATAGACCATAACATCATAACAGAGTGACTAAAATGTAAAGGAAAATACATATACCTTCTGCTCAAAAAGTGTCCGTTTTTTGTTGTTTGTTAGCTACTCCTTAAGTAATAGACCCTTTCCAAAAATTTTTTTTTTGTTATTTTGGTACACTCTTTCTTGACATATGGTACATGTCAAGTAGTTTATTTACAACAGCTGTTAATGTGAGAATTTTCAAAAAACTAGATAGACCCCCTAACATCATAACAGAGTGACTTAAATGTAAAGGAAAATACATATATATCGGGTCAATGGTTAGAAGTTCAATGAATATTATAATTAGAATAAAAATATTATCCAAAAACAAGATAGACCCCCTAACATCATAACAGAGTGACTTAAATGTAAAGGAAAATACATATATATATGGGTCAATGATTAGAAGGTCAATAAATATTATAATTAGGATAAAAATATTATCCAAAAACAAGATAGAACCCCCTAACATCATAACAGAGTGACTTAAACGTAAAGGAAAATACATATATAACTGGTCAATGGTTAGAAGTAAGGTTAGGTTCTATAAGATACCTTAAGGAAATACTAATACAATAAAAATAAGAATTTTAAATACAATATAATCTGAAGATAATTTTAAATAAATAATAAACAAACAATAAAATTATTTATTGGAAATGTATGTTTTTCAAAATTATTTACAAATTTAAGTATTATAATTGTAAAGGGAGCAAATGCTTTTATGAGTAATTACACTTGTTTTTTGTATAATGTATACACATTTTTTTTGTTTTTTGCAGAAATGACTTTAAGTAATTACACAGGCTTGTTGTATTGCAATTATAAATGCACTAAGAAATTTAATTACACTAAAGAGAAATATACAACTTCGACTGCAGCGGTTGCAAGCGTCGCGACGCACAATTTAAATGACGTTAAAACGCATAATTAATATTACACTTGTGAGCAAAATGTATTTGTTGTTGTATAAAATATATTTAAAAAGCAAAAAATAATTAATTTTTGTGAAAGATGCCACATTAAATGCCTTCCCCCGTAAATATGTCGTATTTAATTAATTTTTATTAATTGTTAACCTAATTCGTGGTTTCACGTGTTGTATGTAAATTTCCACATGCACCAACTACCTACCCATAGCTTATCCTTATTAATATTTAAAGGAAGCTTTTAAAAGGACTTACCTCTACTTTAAATGTGTTGTGTTTGTGTGAAAATTTTGTAGAGATAATTGCATTTACCAGTAAATCGTGTAAGTTTAAGCTTCAAGTGAACATGTTTTCTGCTTCATAATGCCTACACAACTTAATGAAAAGTATTTTTGACGTAAAGAAATTCATAGGGGAGGAACTTCATTTAAAGTACAAACTCCAAACATTTTTGTCAGTTTAAGGAAATTACTTTTATTTAAATTTGACCAGCATTTCTCACAATTTCTGTGCAATTAAGACGTAGCAGCGAGGCGATAACTTCTCATTAAAAATCTTCTCGTAACGTACGTTAATTTTTAAGCCCTGCTCTGCAGCTTCTTCCTCTAGGTAACATAAACGGTCATAGAGCACGATATTCTCACAAAGTTTCTAAAAAAAAAAATAAATTAAATAAAAAATAATTTAAAGTAAGTTAAAGTTTAAAATATCATAAATAATAGAAATACAAAAATATTTATTAAAATTATTTTCGAAAACTGACAAGCTTACCAACACCGCGTTATCGAATCTCAGAATGATTACAGGCTCCCCGGAAAGGTGTGCAGATCTGAGGTAAGTTATTGCTTAGTCTGATGAAGTGATAAACAATAATCCAGTCAAGGCGTAGAGAAGAGTTATGAAGAAACCTATCAGTTAATAGAGAGTAAAAGTGCTCAAGTGCACTGACTGAACTAGCCTCAATATCATAATATAATAAATCTTTTTTTTTAAACAGAGTAGATGTAAGTATAGATGTTAATACAAAACAGTATTACCAAATTACAAAACAAAAGTTCTAATGGTATCTTCTACTTGTATTTTTTAAATTATTCATTGCGGATACTTTATTTATATATTATTTTGTGACCAAACAATTTTAATGAAGTGTTTTTTCAGGCTAATTTGTCAAACCTTTTTGTTGTTATTAAAAAATAAAAATAAAAAAAAACACAAAGAAAACCCAATTTAATTTTACCATAACTTTTTATTTACTTGATTTTTCGAGTAAATAAAAAAGTAAAAAAGTAAATAAAATTTTTAGAATAGTCATTTCTAATACCTGAAGCAACTCATCATCATAAACAAACATATTGTTCTATTAATAATTATATGTGATTATTTAATAACCATTATTTAATAATAATTTATGTAAAGGATATTAAAATTTTCGCAAAATCAAATCAAAATATTTTTTACACAAGATTTGTTTATTAAATAAGAGTATATAATTCAATCTTGTAACCAATTATCTGGTAAATAATAAATATATAAAGAGTTTTCTCACCTGTAATGTTGTTTGAAGACATGTAAGACCTTCGGCTAATTTATGACCGTTTGGATACTTTTCAATAATTTCATTAAATTTATGTTCATGAGTGTGGTTCCATTCAAGCGACTTATTTGTTTCCTTAAGCTGTACCACGAAATTCTTTGTAAAATCATTAAACTTATAATTATCATTATGTTTATTCTTTTTCTTCAGTTTTATAATTTTTTCCGATCCATCAGGATTGAGTATAGCTTCTGCTACGGCTCTTTCGAACATTTCAATAGCATGTACAGAATGCTCCAGCTCAGTACATTGTCTCCATCTCTCTCCAGTTTGTTGACATGCTAAACGTAAGAATGGTCTATTCAAAATTTGTGAAAATCTTGTGTTCATTTTAACCTCAGATTTAAGTGTTTTACTAAGAGGAAAATTTGTAAATGTTGTAGACGTATTCATTTGCATTTTATGGTAACAACACGGCATTATAATTAAACTTTTAACTTCGCTCATTTGTAAAAAAAGTTTAATAGATGTTATAGTAAGATCTCCACATGCATGTAAACCAATAATTGCCATTTTTATCGGTTCTACCAGCTCATTTCTCCGAATTATTTCTTGTGTTTCCATTTCTATAAAATTTTTAGATTCACATGTTATAGTCTCTTGTTTATAGCTGATCGTATCTAATGTATTAAACATAAACTCCAACTGTCGCTTTTTCGCCTCATCTACACGACAATTATCGGACTCCAATCCCAGCATATGAATATCCTTTTTTAAGACGCTCACAATTTCACTTAAATAACCTAAGCCTGACCCAAAATCAATAATTATACGATAATCATCACATAAGGTAGTTATTAAATGTCCTAGTCTTAATATTTCATGTTGTTTCTTTAAATTGACTTTACGAAATTTAGTTTTTATATGTGCAAATGTTATATCTGGATAACATGGATTTGAAAAACTTTCTTCTGGAATGAGTCTTTTAAGACGTTTACGAAAATTTTGTATGCTTTCTTGTTCTATCGCTGGACTTGTGTGATGAACAAATGGAAAAATGTTTAAATCATTAGTATTTATATGTAGAAAATATTTCACAAATTCTTTTGGAAATATTTCCAATATTCCGTCTTTTATAAAGCAAGTGTTAGCACTTTCGTAAATCCATGAATATTCGGAAAGAAATTCTAATGAGCTTTTGAAGTATGCTTGGGGGCTTGTATATGTCGCAGGCAACATTATAACTAAAATAATATAAACAATTTATAAAATATATATATCGTTATATATTAATGTAATATAAATGTTCACAATCACTTTAAATAGATAAAATCAAGTATTTCGGTAATAACAGATCTAGTAAATCTGATCTACACTAAAACATTTTATGATTTTCAAACAATCATTGTTGAAAATACAATCCAAAACAAAAATTATTTACAATAGCACAATAACATTAATTTAAATTATTTAATTTGATTTCTTTTTACAGTACTCGAAATAGACAATAGTAAGATCAATTCAAGTCTTACAATAGTCGAAACATTTAATATCATTGAACAAAATAAAACGACATACTACAAATATAGTTGATATTTTGTGCGATGAGGATATCGGTAAACATAAGGATAACAGATGAGGATAAAAATACGAAATTCACTAACACAGATTAAAACCGAATCATCACATTGATCGTGAATTGAATCTCAACTTTTTTTAGTGAAGGACGATTCTCTATCACTTCAGACTATTTTAAAAACGATATTAATTTAAGAATACTTAGCAAATACCAAACGATTATATTATTACGTTTTTTTTGTGCTGACACACATAGTCCATAAACATCCCAATATATCCCTACAATTATATGTAATAAAAGTTTCCAGTTTACTAAATCAGATTATTACCTGAATCGTGAATAGAAATCTTAACTTTTTCTAGGTAGAAACTCAGTTCTCCTCTTTCACCTTAGACTATATTGAAAACAATAATAATTTAAGAATATTTAACAAATAGAATATTTATTTAATTACGACTCTTATGTGCCAACATAGATTAAGAATAATTTATGCAAATTATTACTTTTGTTTGATTATATTAAATAATTAAAACTTAAACAGCTCATGTCATCATTTTTTAATCTTTACTATCTACACACATTTTAACAGTTCAATAACATATTTTCGTTCTAATATTTATCAGTACAGCTATTTTTTTACATAATTTCTTAAAAATATATTTATTATATAACAATTTTTAGCGAAAAAAAATTATACTATAGTTTTCCATTTCAAATTTGTTTCAGTTTCCAATGCCTTATTTTCCGGTCCCAATAAGCATTTACCATAGTATGCTGGCTCAGCCTTGAAATATCTTTCAGCGACATCTTTCAATTCCTTGAGTGTTACTGACAACATTCGGTTACGATACTTAAGGAACATTTCTTGGGACACACCATACAAGAAAAAGTCGATGCCCACATTTCCAGGTGCCACTGGCGCATCTAATTGCTGTAATACTCCTAATTTCGCTTCAAATAATGCCTGTTCGGTTACTTGCTCATTATGCTCCTGCAACCATTTATACGTATTATCAAATGCTTCAAGAGTCTTAGTGGAATTTGGATCACGGTAGCTAAA
>NC_051847.1:56148392-56157644 GCF_002237135.1 Teleopsis dalmanni | reverse complement strand
TAAGAAATTCTTTACGCTAATTTTCTATTTTCAAAAACAGCTGATTGCTCCGGATAAAACGCTAAATCGTCAAAGTTCGTATTCTTTTAAATTCGGAATCACCAAATATCGCTAAACACGACAATCAAATAAATTTTTATAACACTTTTCGCACAGTTTAATGCATTCTTTATTACTAGCCGTAATTTTTTCTTTCAGAGTTGTAAAAAAAACACTAAAATTGGTTGAAACAAATTGGCATCACTTTTAAAATAATTTAAATTCTTTAAATTTAAATTCAATATAAAATATAAACATTTAAAACACTAAAAATTAATTATATTAAATAAAAGAAAAGAAAATGAGTATTGAAGGACAATGGTTAGCATTTTTATTTTATATATTTAAATTAATTTATTTTTTTAGTATTTGAATTTAATTATAAATGAAATGTTCATATGGTTTTAACGGGTGGCTGGAATTTTGCAATATTAAGAATAGACTGATTATTGAATTTGGCTGTACTAAAACTTAAGACGTGACAATTTTTGCGATTAAAACCAAACTGAAGATTTTGAGAGCATTGTTGTTGCTTCACATATTTTCTTTCATAAGTTGCGACTATTTTTTTTCTACTCTTAATGAAAAAATTACGGCTACTGTTAAAAAGGAGGTGAAACCAAAACAAGCATCAAATTTTTTTTGGCATTTTCTATTTCACATTAGTATTGTTAATGACTAAACGGAACAGTAAAGATCGAAAATATAATTTCGATATATTACAATGAAGAAAACATAAATATATAAGAATTCAAAAATTATTTGTCCTTTAAAAGAACCAAATAATCCGTTCAATAATCTTATTAAATAATTATTTTTATTAAATATACTATCAGCTACGTTACGTAAGTCATGCGTGATATGCTGTGGCAAGCCCATTTGAAAATATGTGAAGTAATCTGGCAACGTAGTTAAATGTCAATTCTGGAAATTCGCGAAAAATCGTATCAATTGGTTTTAACTATTAACAAATTTAAAAAGTAATAAACTAGCAACAGTAATGGATAAAGACGACGACTTGGGCGAGGGTATTGGACCATTGCGAATGTCCTTAAGAGAACGCCCACGAAAACTCCATGCTGAACGGAAACTACGAGAGAAACATGATGAATACAAATATTTGGACGACATTGATGACAAAAATCGGGATAAACGAAAACTGAAACGTAAAAATGATGTACCTTCAAAATCCAAAACGATTTATGATGAACATGGTGTTATTCGTCACAATGGTTTAAGTTTATGCGATTGTATGACTACTAACTGTCCAGGATGTTGGTTTCCGTGTGAAAACTGCAGATCTACAAAGTGCGGTATTCAATGTCGTGTTAACAGACGTTTTTATTATGATTCCATTACTTTTGATGGTAAAGATGGAACTATTAAGAATCCTTTTTGTTAAAATGATGAACTCGAAATTTAAAGACTTTAAACTGCATGATAAATATTTATAATAAATATACAAATTGTGTTAATAGTTTCTATAAACTTAATTATTTTATATTGCAATTTTTGATAAAAAGGCAAAAACTCATGTATTATTTCAATTCATTTATACACATTTATAGTAAGCACACAGTAGTAGAGTGTTTCAAAATAATCGGACAAATTTATACCATTTTAAAATGTAATCATATTTTTAAGAATGTTTGTAAACAACTATCGAAACCACATTAAATATAAAAAAACAATATATATGACAAACTATTCCTTTGATATAAAATTTTGTTGTTATTGCAACCCGCTAGGACCTGTAAGCAGATAGAGTGGGTATTGATTGAATGTGATGGAGGGGGAAAGAGGATTGGATGGGTGGAATATAATTGAACGTTAACCTGGATACAGACGGAGAAAGTATAATTTTGTATTTCTGTTTATTTTAGTTTAGTTTAAAAAAATAAATTTGCTGTTAATCCGAAAATGTTGAAGAAAACAACGCAAAATATTTTGTTTAAAGCAAATTTGAAATTTTTTATTTTTATTATAAATAAATAATTCTAATTATTTTATGCACTATACAATTACGTACATAATAATACTTATTACTTGTAGCTAAGACAGTTTTTTGATATATGTATGTATGTATCTACGATGGAGCAATAAATTTTGCTTAAAAAAAACAAAAACTTTCTACAGCAACTAATATTTACATTAGTTATCATTTTTTCAATATTTTTATAGTTCTGTATGACTGATCACGTTCACCTTTTTAACAATTAACAAAATGTATATATAAAAACTTCCAAAGCAGTTGTTAGAACCAGATGTGGTAATATACTACTATACATATATATATACATATGTACACCTTTATATGTGTAATATGGAAAATAAAACGCATAATTAAAAAATATTATCATATAATTAGAACTACACTAGCAATTCAATTCAATTAATAATTGAGCTTGCAGATTTTTTGTTGTCGGAAAGCGTACTTAACTAGTACTATCACTATTTTGGCAACAATTAAATTTATCTTTAGTATTTTATTATATATTATCAAACTTTATATGCATTTTTATTATGACTAATAGGTTAAACTCAATACTGAATCCTATGTACTTGCAAATTTATAATAAAATAAATGGAATTGTAAATCAACAATATAATTCGTATTAGACATACTGCATAAAAAGAAGATAATTAAGAATCAGAATCATTAAAATGTTTCAAAACACAAACATCGTATGGTCAGGTAAGAAACAAAATTAATATTGCAACTCCAGAAAGAAAGGGATAAGTTATTAATAGAATAGAGTGAATGTGTTGATGTGGATGGTAGCGTGTTTTTGATAGAAGTGTAAAAATCCAGTTTTTCTGAATCCTAGTACAAATATCTTGCCAATTTAGAATTCAAACTAATTCAACTCAAGTTTATGTAGATAGTTAAACATTTGAACAGACCGACTAGAATATATGCTGCTTACTGTTTGAAATACTAGATTTTAATTAATATTATTTATAATTATATATTGATATGTTTTTTGCCAACTTATTTACGAATATTATTAACCGTAATTTAATTTATGGAATCAGTACAATTTTATATTTCTTGAAAAATTGGTCTATACCGCTTACGCTTCGTTATACCGCAATATTTTATGTGCAATCTTAGAAACAAAACAATCGTTAGAATTTGTATGACTATTTGTAGTTCTAACAATCTTTGATGGAATTTTTTTTATCTTCGGATAAAATATCTATCCATAGCTGAATTTGATTCGTCATTTGATACGGAAAATTAGCTTTTATGCAAAAGAATATATATACTTCATAAAATGTACTGCATTTCGTTGATTTTACCATTGACAAAATATATAAAATTTTATATAGTTGAATTTTATATAGTTCTATATAGTATCTAATTATTTACGATATTGTAATATTAAGAAGTGTTTTATATTTCTGATAATAATTTCTGGTAACTAATTTTTTTGTTATCTCTATAATATATGACTAGTCATATATGACTATATGAGTATGAATGTAGAGTAGTGAATTGGCGGTGAATTCATAAACAGATATAAAAATACTAAAAACGTCTTTTTAAATTTTTAAAACTATTTCATCTAGATTTAAAAATAAGCTTATGTACAGTCAGATATATCCAAAGAATTCATTTAATATGCAATAGTTATTTCAAGCACTTTCATTTATGGAAAGCTTTTGTCAAAAGTCTTGCAAAAGCCTTACTAAATACTTTTATTTGGATCATATTTATAACTTATACGATTATATTTAAAAAGAACAAACGAGTTTTCTATTCTAAAAATTAAAAGTAATACTTTTTTTCTTACTCTCAATAATTGTATATATTAGCTTATCAAATAATAAAACAACTCAAAACAAGGTATTTAAACACTTGATATTCAATTTTTTATGAATTTAAAAAATATCAATGACCCGCGAAAAAAGAACTGTTATTTGTACGATAAAGTGATGAGCTTCCAGTCCTGCAAGTCTAACTAGATCTCTAGGTTCCTATATAAAATATGTAACATTCGAAACAGTTATGGTTTTACATCTACTAATCTCACATAATCTCACTAATCTCTTTGCCAAAAAATGTAATAACTATTAAATTCAATTTCTATTAAAACTAACATTTACCCAAGTGATCGCCGGTATAACCTAACCTAATACTTACTCAAAAATGATATGAAGTTCGAAGCGATGAAAACAAATTTCAATATGGCAAATTTCAATATCATTATTTTATATAAATATATATATTATATATATTTTTCAAACAATTTTATTATTTTTTTTTTGTGACCATAATGTTATATATTTTTTTTTTAAATATTAAACAAACGATAACTCTTCTCTAGATATTTATATTTGCTAGATTAATGTCCCAATGCACATACTAATTTGAATCCAGTTAAACCTTACTCACCATCACTTAGAATCAGTAATTCAAAAGAAATGTTATTTTCACTTTACCTGATCTTCCATGCTGCATATAAAAGCTTTGTAGCTTGTGTAGTAGATATTCATATGGTAAGCTGTTAATGTGGTAATTCAAAAATTAACTTTCTGATCAATAGAACTTTTAATATAAAGTTAACATTTTTTAATAATGTTAGTTGCATCAAATTAAGATATTTTTCAACTTATCTAAAATGTTAAATAAAAAAGTGCTATCTAACTACACTAAAATGACGATATTATTATTATTACAATATTATTTTGAGGAATTTGCAGTGTGACCTGTAGTTATATTTTGGCCTCACAGAATAAAATAATATAAAAGATTATATTCAGTAGAAGAACGTTTAGCAAAAGACTGCAAATCATAGTTAAAGTTTATTTTTAATTCAATTGAATATTGAAAATTCAATATTAAACTATAATAATGTCTAATTTTGTAGGTTTGTGATACAGCATCTCAAAATTTTGCAAAGAATTTGTATTTCTGATAATAATACAAACAAGCATGACCAGCGAACTATAAAATATATGGTGTCTCTTTATACGTTTATACACTATGGATATATATACATCTATATATATATATTTACTTATCAATTAAAAAATAGAAACATATACACAAGCTGCAATAAACTTTAGTGAAATACTGAAATAAAATTACTTTTAAATTCAGTCGAAACAGTATTCTCATTTGGAGCAATCGGTTATTAATTCAAGCGAAACATTTTCCTCAGCAAACAGAACACATGAACGTTTCTATTTATATATGAAAGTATATGTATCGATATTTTTATAATTAAGATAAATTGATATATATATATATCAATATATACAATGTTGGAATTGGGAATAATAATAATTGTTTTAACATTTGTGACAATTTTATTACGACGACTAAATAAAGATTATGTTATTCCAATAATTTGTAAACGTGTTAAAACAATCGATGGATCACCACTGGAAGATAGTGTAGCTGTAGATCTCGGAAGTTCTATATTTGGTAGCACTTTTGTGTGGTTTAAACTAAACTTAGGTATACATACATATATAAATTTGGTGACAGCATAAAGAATATACATGATTTGTTTTTATCTTGTAAGAGGATCTTTTTTACTTTACCCGCCAACAAGCACAGCGTTTTAAGCGTAGCTATGTACAATATGTCTTTGGCTGTCCACTATATAACGTCATAGATGCTGTAGATGCTGAGTTGATATTGACCGATACTCGTCTCATTACGAAAGCAAACTTCTATAAATTTTTGCATCCATTTTTAAAAACCGGCCTATTAACAAGCACCGGTAAGTATAAAAATATACTCATATCTAAAATATTATGCCGACATTAATATATTAGTCATTTGTGTTCATTATTATTAGGAACATGATAAACAACATTTCTACTTATCTATCTTAATTAAGTTTTCACATGTGTGTAAACAATAATACTATAGTTCTATTTTAAAATATAAACAAATAATTTGTATTTTTTTAGGTAAAAAATGGCACACACGTCGCAGGCTTTTGACACCAGCTTTTCATTTCAATATTTTGGGTCAATTTATGGATATATTTAAGTAAATAACTATTTTTATTATTTTACTGTTATATTAGCATAAAGATATTCTATATATCTATTCCTTATAATATTTTATTCGATTTTAGGCAAGAAAGTAGTAAATTTGTACAAAACCTTCACCATTTGTGCGACGTGTCCTCTGATAATATCGTGTCTCTATCTGAAACTATTCCACGTTTCACTTTAAACAATATATGTGGTAATTAGTCTTTATTATTAATTCAATTATTGTATTTATAATGAAAAAATGTTTACAGAAACGGCATTGGGTGTACGTCTGGATGAACATTTGGATGGTGATGAGTATCGAGAGAATATATCAAAAGTTGAAGAGAGTTTTGTAAAACGTACAGTAAATCCTTTACTTATGTCAGATATTGCTTATAAATATTTGGGTGATGGTCGACGGGATGAACAATATTTAAAGAAATTACATGATTTCTCTTGTGGAATCATCGAAAAGAGGCGTGCACTCTTTGAAGAAGAACTTAAAGCAAATATAGAAAACCCAACTGACCCTATTGATACAGAGTAAGAAAATATGAATATTTCAATTTCATAATTAATAAAAACTGATTTCATTATTAGAACCACTGATAGAACTATTACCAAGACTCTTATATATCATATACCAATACAAGTTTAAACAACTATATTTAATTTCTCTTGACATATTAATTCAATTAATAAGCAACCTTTTCTAAAAGTAATTATGTTCTTCCTAGCTTAAAATACCAACTGTGTATTCTTCTTAGCTCTGCTATATTTTTCAATATATTGTTTTAATAGCTATTTGTTTTCTGGAACATAGCTGTTAATCTATAGCAATTGCACACATTGATTAACAGATATTATTGTGTTCTAAAAGTTCACCTTGTTTTGCTCAAACTATCTTAACTGGGTCTCACAATGGTCTTTACTTACTCAGCTGAGGTAACCATATTCGTTCCACAGACGATAACACATAATTTGTAATGGGATTTAATTTTTTTAAATATATAAAATTCATTCTCATTGTGTTGTTTTTTTACATTTTTACAAAGATTTGAAGTCGGGCGATGGAAAAAATAATTACAAATTATTATATTATTTTTCGGGGTTCCTGGATTCTGGAATGCATTGCATGTAAGAGCAAAACAATATTGTGGCTACGAAACATGTACTTTAATATTTCACTTAACAGTTCTCACTTCAGATGTACATATATCATCTCAATTATATAAAGCTTTGAAATTATAAGATTTGTTATCATTAAAAATATTATCTCATCCTTTCTGTAAATTAAACAAACATATATACATGTACATGTATTATATACATATACAAATGTACATATATTATATATACGTATATATAACATATAGATATATATTACTATTACTTATTACTATATATTTTTTAAAATCTTTCAGTTTCATCTTTAAGAAAAAGCGTTACGCTATGTTAGATACAATGCTACGTGCTGAAAAAGATGGTTTAATAGATCATGCTGGTATATGTGAAGAAGTAGATACTTTTGTCTTTGAAGGCTTTGATACCACATCGATGAATTTAATATTTTGTTTAATGAATCTTGCCTTATATCCGGATATGCAACAACGTTGTTATAAAGAAATAGAAGAATTTATGAGTGGTATGTATGACATTATTTAATACGTACAATAAATGTGTTTCATGATATATTTTTCTACAGATGATCTTGCCAATTTAGATATAGCTCAATTAAGTAATTTGAAATATTTAGAATGTTTTATTAAAGAAACACAACGACTATATCCTTCAGTGCCCATTATATTACGTGAATGTCTAGAAGATACGAATTTATCAAATAATCTAATATTGCCAGCAGGAACACAAATCGAACTACACATATTTGATGTACATCGCAATCCCAAGTACTGGAATGATCCAGATGAATTCCAGCCCGAGAGATTTTTATCAGAAAATTCTGAAGACCGACATTCATTCGCTTTCATACCTTTCAGTGCTGGACAAAGAAATTGTATTGGGCAAAAATTTGCCATGTTGGAAGTAAAAACATTGCTTGTATATGTCTTAAAGCATTTCGAGTTAAAGGCAGTAACAGATCCTGCAAGTTTTCGATTTTTAGCTGGCATTCTAATCAGAGCACAATCCAATGTTCAAATTAAATTGCTTAAACGGCAATCTTCATAAGCAGATATAATGAAACATTTGTATATACCATATATGCATATGGTATATATATAATATATAAAGTTTTTGTGGTGGTTTAATTAATGATGCACTTATTTTGATTTATTGGTTATGATTGTTAATTAATTTTATTCAAAGAGTTTTTTAATTATAAATATAATAAAAATAAATTATTGTCTTATATAAATTTGTTATAAATACGATAAATTGAACTTTCCAATGTCTAATTCGTTTTAATTATAATATTTGCATATGAAAACCATGTTAACAATATTGAGTAAAGAGACGCCAAAAAATAATCCAAAAAGTCCTCCAATCGACACTGTAAAATAAAATGAAGAGTACAGTTATTAGAATTACTCATAGAAATAGTTATTATTAAAAGAGTTCATGAAACACCAAGACCTATAGAAGCTACTGTTATGATTTGATTCCCGATCAGATCTCCTAAAGTTCAATCAATATCGGATGGATGTACTCTAACCGTTTCTGGACAATTGCAGTGCACGAGCTTATAAAATGGATGAATGTTTTACTCTGCATTTCACAGAATCTGCTTTTCAACTTGTTCGTACTAGCAAACTCACATATGAGATTTTTGGTGAATTTAGAAGTCCAAGCTTTAAAAACTAAATAACAATCAAGTACATAATAGTACTGGCATTTTTTAATAACTTTTGAGGCATTGTATTGCACAGATTTTAATTATTAGAAGAGTTTCTCATTTAAACAACTACATTCCATGATCATAGACACCAGCATTAATTTATCCGCTGTTTAGTTTTGATACCTTACTGAACAAAACACAGAGAGCTGTATGAAGTCCAATCACTATGTTTACAAATGATTTTTAGTAACCTTTATCAAATTTTAACGAAATTCTAAATTTTCTGTTCGTTAGTAGCTAATGTAATATAGCATCTAAATACCTACCAGCGAACTTAACTTCAACCAAAGGTATTCACCACTGCTGCACCGTATCTTAAGCAGTGGTGAATTAATTATTTGGAGACCGAAGTAGGGACA